>NC_041385.1:437210585-437217036 GCF_002162155.2 Triticum dicoccoides | reverse complement strand
GGAGCTCACTGTAGTAGTTGTTGGTGCCTCCCTTGGAGAGCAGACTGCTAAAGAAAGGGTACCTTTGTGATGGCTTTGTTTGTCCATGTCCTTATTGTGTCTGCCATATGGAATTTTGAGTTTGAATATTTATTTTATTTGCTCAGCTTTCTTATTAAATGATAGCCCTTCGTGCTCCAGTTGAGTTGATTAAATCTTTTTCAGATCACCACAGTCGATGAAGCAAAAGAATTCTACCCTCTATTTGGCCTTGGGGCAAATATTGCCCTTATCTTTTCTGGGCGTACTGTGAAGTATTTCTCAAATTTGCGGAAGACAATGGGTCCAGGAGTTGATGGTTGGGAGGTATCTTTGAAAGGAATGATGGGCATAGTGGTACTTCTTGGGCTTGTCATTACTTCCATCTATTGGGGAGTGAACAAACTTGTGTTGAATGATCCTTCTCTTCCAAAATCTGACCACAAGAAGAAAAAGGTCAGTAGAATACTTGAATGTGCTGCCCTTTATATTACCACCTACATATTCTGATAGCCTTTGTTTCAACAGAACAAACCTAAGCTTAGCATGAAAGAGAGTATGAAAGTTCTGATCTCTTCAAAATATGTGAGGGACCTTGCTACCTTAGTCGTTGCATATGGCATTAGTATCAATCTTGTGGAAGTCACATGGAAATCGAAGCTCAAGGCACAGGTAAAATTTTCCGGCTTTTGTTTTTCTTCTTTCCTTGTACTCCTTTAAACTTTTCATTGCAATAATGGTTCCTTATTCATTTTGGCAGTTCCCCAGTCCAAACGAGTACTCATCTTTCATGGGTGATTTCTCTACCGCAACTGGAATTGCAACTTTCACGATGATGCTGTTAGGCCGGATTATATTCCAAAAATTTGGCTGGGGGGTGGCTGCCATGATCACCCCCACAGTTTTGTTGGTGACTGGCGTTGGTTTCTTCTCTCTGATTTTGTTTGGGCAACCACTGACTCCCCTGCTTGCCACATGGGGTATGACCCCTCTTCTTGCGGCTGTTTATGTGGGTGCGCTGCAGAACATATTTAGCAAGAGTGCAAAGTACAGTTTATTCGACCCGTGCAAGGAAATGGCCTATATTCCTTTGGATGGCGATATGAAGGTTTGTTCATCCTTCCAGACTCCATTTTTATCTGTGTGATTCCTTAGTAAATTTTTCTGTGAAAAATATATATTCATTTACTGATGTTCTTTTCTATAATGGTATTTCATGTGTTAATTGGTTGTTTGATATGTGTTTGCTCTAGCAAATTCTTGATTAAATATATGTAAATATTAGTAAATAATTTAGAAGACCAGTGCACATGTAGCCTAGCCCAGTAAACACCATACCATATTCTCCTTCATTTTTCCTGGTTCGCACCATGTTTGGTTAGCTAATTCTCAATTCTTCAGAACTCACTGACAGCACCATTGTTATGCTGCACATGCTAACTTTGGTTCGATCCATTTGCAGTTGAAGGGAAAGGCGGCCATTGATGTTGTCTGCAACCCATTGGGCAAGTCGGGTGGTGCGCTGATCCAACAGTTTCTGATCCTGATATTTGGCTCTTTGGCAAACTCGACCCCCTACCTTGGCGGTATACTGTTGGTCATCGTGCTTGCATGGCTAGGCGCGGCAAGATCATTGGACAAGCAATTCTCAAGCTTGGCCAAAGAGGATCTCAGAAAGGAGATGTCAAAAGAGAAAGTAGAAACGGCGGCACCCAAGGAACCTGAGGCGGCTACTGATGTATTGGTGGAGCAATCAAATGGAACTGAGAACTCACCATCCGACTCATCTCCAGCTCAATAGACCGGTCAACCTTCTTTGGAGAAGCCACAGGCAGGAGACTGGTTACGTTGGGCAGAAATAATGATGATGGAACGATTGACAATTTCTTCCAAGTTTGTATCAGTGAGCAGCATCAAGAGGTGCTGGTTAGTTTGTAATGTAAGCAAATTTTGACAACCGGCCTGGAAAGGCCTGGTGAGCCGGTGTGGAAATTCAACCATTGTTGCAATTCTATTGTGTTTTCGCAAAATTTCCGTCACACCTGCTAGTGCTTGGTTTCGTTTCGGCTGGAATCAAACTGCTGCTACTTTAAGGGCTCATTTGGTAGCCAGGGGATCCCTTGAGGATCCCGGCCCATCCCTTTCCACCCCGCGAGTAAAATCAGCCCCGGGCCAGGTGCCTGGCCATTTGGACGCTGGAATGTAGTACGAGGTTTTATCGGCCCGATCTCATTTCCCCGGGACAGGATGCACGTCCCATGACATCGGGACGAAATCCCCTGTCTCGCTTGCTCTCGACGCCCATCTCGAATGCTCACGCGGCCGCCGCCTCCCTCTCCTGCAACATCATCCTCTTCTCCTCGGTCTCTGTCTGTGCCTCGTACTCGTGCCCCCGCCTGCGTCGTGCTCATCAACGGCGGCAGCAGCCGCATCGTCAGATCTCCTCCCATTGGAGTTCTGCGTCTTGCCCACTAGATCGCGCCACCAGGGAGGCTGCCGGCGGCGCCGGCTGCTGCTGGTGAGGGCCGTGAAGACAGTGATGTCGGCGGGGATACATGGACAAAGAGGGCTCACTGGCAACAAGATTCGATGGGGTATGATGTTGCTTCAGTTCGTCACGTTTTGATTTTGCTTCAGTTCTAGCATGGTCCTTTTTCTCTATGGGGGATTAGCCCCTTTGATTCAAATGATGGCGCCAATTTTCCACGGGGTTTCTAATTGGTGAAAGAAAATTTCAACCGGGCCATCTATTCCCTGGAAATATCGCTCCTAGCATCCAAACGAGCCCTAAATAGGAGCAAGAATTCAGCATGTCCAACGGTAAGTCAATTTTTTTTTTTGAAACAAGGCAAAAGATTTGCCATTTTCATTAACTAGTAAATGTGCACGTGCAACACACGTACAATGATAGGACAAAAATTTCATAAATTCTAGTTAGGACGCAATCAATCAAATAAAATCAACAACAAAAAAGTCATATAACATTGTGAACATTAATTTTGCCTCTTAGAGCATCCACATTTTGCTAAATAAGCAATGCCTAATTTACATTTTGATCTTTCAGATATACTTTTGTTTTCTGGAAGTCCCAACTATGCCTAGCTTCTACCACCAGGAACTATGCACTGCTCAATAAGCAAGTTACATTAGGATGAACACATCGGATCCTTGCAATAAAACATGGACACAATTTCCAGATACTATTCTATGTGCAAGAATAGGACAATTTCTCTACAAGCTGATTTCGTCATCATCACCCGAGGAAGAGGAAACTCTGTTGAAGAAATATTTTTGTGAGGTGAAATACCAGCAACTATTGTTTACACAAGCATAGAATAGCATAAATGATGAACTATGAAAGAAACGTGTATGCGTGGCAAATTGCACTGTCATAATCACCATAAAGATGCTGAATTGTCAAAAAATAAGAATTTTTGTGAGGGTCAGATAGGTTATATACTGAAAAGAAGTTCCAAGAACACAACTCAACTAAGGGCTTCCAGGTTATACAGCTAGGTGTACCAAATAGCCAAATAGGTGAACTGAGCACTGCGTACTTCACAACGAATTAAATTTCAACAGTATTTTGAACTAAAGGAATCACGTAGACACGAGATATGTAACTTGCGAATAAGCTGTACAAAATGTCCTGACAAATGAACTATATGTGTTTTGGACATTGACAATTCAGCTGCGCCGAAGTATAAAGTGAGTACGAATATGTGAAATAGATGGCAATATGTAATACAGGAGAGATTACTCACATATGTAAATTGTAATTCATAATACCTTTCACCATGGTTTATGACTGATAAATCTGTCATTTGCTACTTGTTTTACAAACAAAATAAATAATGGCCACCGGAGTTCACTTGTTCATTGTTCTCATAGGAAACAAATAGAATCTGCAGTCCCTTACTAACAAATCTGAAACCAAGAGGTCAATGTATATTCCATCAAACTCTATGAGATCCCGATGATATGCACTAAAAAATAGTGAAAGGGGGGATTCATGTTTCCAGTTCACTCAAGCTATATACATAGCAATTTATGGATACAAAAATTAATTGGTTTACCTAATTTGTTACCTTCCTGGAGTAACCCTCACCTTTTATTGAAAATCTGAAGTAGTCCACTTGGATGAATGTGCTTGTTCAGTGATGACTATTGTACCAAAGTTGCCTGTCCGATTTATCATCTCCTTTGATACAAGAATCCCAGCGAATCTGAATATATATTGGTTAATGTTGCAATGAGAATACTCGGACTTAAAGTAACTCCTGTTCCAAGCAGCAATTTTCTGCAAAAACCAGTTGCATTATGATGATTTAGCAACATCCATAACGCAGACGAACATTTAATTCTGTAATGACGAAGAAAGCAACAATATAACTCCAATACACAACGTGAATGTGAAGATCCGACCTACCCAGATAATAATAAAAGCATGAAAATGCAAGAGTAATGCTAGCTATCATACTGCTAATTCTCTGCTAGTACTTGGCTCGGAAATAGAACTGACGGGGCAATCGGTAAGTGACAACCTGATCTCGTCATGCTGTCAGGTGATCAGATCTAGTGACCATATGTTGTCGCTCAGCAGTAGTGTTCAAACACACTGTACAGGTCCTAGAACCCCACACCTAATACATTAACTAACGAATTTGCTCGCCCAATGACTTGTTTATTTTCACTGAGCCGGACAAATCTAGCTGATCCATCTACTATGACGGCCCCTCTGCCGGCGCAGAGCGTATCCCACGTTCCCATTCATCCGCAGCGGCACTCCGTGCCCACCCGAGGGCGGCGCGCCAGCAAGCCTGGTACGGGTGACTTGGTTCATATGCGCACACTACAATCACCCAGATAAGATGAGACCAAGATCCAGCGGGTGTTTCACTACCACGTGCGCCCCTGGTTCAGAACTCCAGATGTGTCACATGCGTGTGTGCCGAATGTGGCGGCCAAGAGATGTGTTAACGACAGTGTGGCAGATATGCAAGGCCAAGCCCATGCGACGAACGACCCAACCGCTTCCATGATATCGCGCATGCACGTCTGGATGTCCTTCAGTGGGCCTGCAAAGAAGAGCCGCGAGGAGCAGCGGCAGCGGCTGACACTGCATCTTCACCCCGACTCCAAATCGATACCAAAGTAACCCAACTCATCATCCTCTCGCTTGCATCGAGCTGGGCGACGCAGCCGCCACCGTCCGGGTCTAGCGCCTCATCCAGTATGACCTCGCTAGCGCCCCGCTCGGCTCCTGCACCACCACGCTCAACCACCACGCCGCGGCCTTCCTGCTCTTCCTGGGGCCGACCTCCTCCCCTGCATTACCCCAGCCCATCGTCTCTCCCACCACGTTCCTGCCTACCGCGCTCAACCACCGCGCCGCGGCCTTCCTGCCCTTCGTGAGGCGGAGCAGATTTGGGCGTTTGTTGGAGAAGATCGAGGCCGCGGCTTGTGTGGCTTAGAGGAGATCAAGGTTGCGAGGCTGTTGCTGGATGGCTATTATCCCCTAAATCACGGGATAGTTATTGCATGCTGATTTTTCTCTCGTTTCCTCTCTTAGCACAATTAGCATGATTCGCATGCACGATGACAGAGTTTTCGTCCGCCTCCTTAAATTGCTAGACGTGTTTTTGGTGACAGTTGGTTGTTATCTTGACGGTTCAAACCAAATAGTGGGTCTTATCGTGGGGCTTTAATTCTGCCGTGTTGTTCTGTGTACATTAGAGGGGGTGCGCTTAGGAAAAATAATGTTTGCTTGTTTAATAGTAGTATAGATAGACGTGTTTTTGGTGACAGTTGGTTGTTATCTTGACGGTTCAAACCAAATAGTGGGTCTTATCGTGGGGCTTTAATTCTGCCGTGTTGTTCTGTGTACATTAGAGGGGGTGCGCTTAGGAAAAATAATGTTCGCTTGTTTAATAGTAGTATAGATTAAGAAGAGGAGTAGACATGGTTCCGCCAAGCGGGCGATTACAAATTATTCTCGCGGCAATAATATTACTCAAATACTTCGCACCCGCACGAGCCCAAAGAGAGGCTTCATCCTTAATCTTGGCGATGACGACGGTAGTAGGGGCGGCGGTGTTGCGGAAGATCCCCGCGTTGCGTTCGTTCCAGATTTCCCACGCAACAAGCATCATCAAGGTGTTACGAGCCTTGCGCGAGTCACCCCTCTTGTGACAAACTTCGTCCCACCAAACTCTCACCGAGGGCACAAGTCTCCAATCTGTCGGGTCGATGTCGTGAAAACCAAGCGAAGTCTTAATCTCCGTCCACACTCTCACTGTGAACCGGCACTAGAAGAGGAGGTGGGCCGTCGTCTCTTGAACCTGCTTGCAAAGAGGGCAAAGGTTGCAATTCGGTCACCCTCGACGTTGCAACCTATCGGCGGTCCACACCCTATTCTGAATTATCAACCAAG
>NC_041385.1:437196326-437210418 GCF_002162155.2 Triticum dicoccoides | reverse complement strand
TTCCAAACTGTTGAGATCATGGTCGAGGCGATGAGACCCTCAAACTGAGCATTTTACGCAGAAGACGCGGAGTAGACACCATCTTTAGTGAACTTCCAAATAATTGTATCGTCGACTCCAGGGGTGAGCATGACATTGGAGAGCTTCTCCCACAGGGTGGCGAATTGCTCAATATGCTCAAAGGTGAGGCCCTGAGAGGTAATAATGTTGCAAACCCAAGCATTGTCGGTGAGAGCCAAGTAGACGGAGCTTCTTTTCTTCCTGGATAGGTCAAAGATCTTCGGAGCAATATCCTTGGGACGAAAACCATCCAGCCAAGGTGATTCCCAGAAAGTGGCGCGATGACCATCGCCGATGGTAACCCGAGTTGCAGCCGCAAAGAGATTTCTATCATCATCATTGCACGGCGTGCCCATGCCAATCCAAGGTTTAGTGGGGTCAGCCCACTCAAACCAAAGCCATCGTAGACGGAGAGTGGTAGCAAACTTTTGCAGGTTGAGGAGGCCCAATCCACCATATAACTTGGGTTTGCAAACCATCTCCCAATTAATTTTGCATTTCCCACCAGTGACCTTATCACATCCCGCCCAATACGCGCGTCTAATACTGTCAATGGCCTTGATGACCTCGACTGGCAGATCCAGAGGAGTGAGGTGGTAGATCGCGATAGCAGTGAGGACCGCCTTTACAAGAACAATGCGTCCTGGTGATGTAACGTGGCTGCCGAGCCAAGGGGTGAGCTTTCCGGTCACCTTGTCTTCCAAGTGCTGAAAGTGGACTCTCCGTAGTCTCCGAACCGAAAGGGGCAGCCCAAGATATCTCATAGGGAAGGTAGTTTGGATGGCTGGGAAGGACATGAGGATATTATCGAGATCAATGCCTTCACATCGAATAGGGGCCACATGACTCTTAGCACAGTTAGTCACCAGACCTCCGAAATTAGCAAGGATGGATGCCAATGATTGAATGTCTTCTTTTATTGGCTTGACAAAGATGGTAGCATCATTTGCATAGAGAGATGCACGGAGGGTCTCGGTTTTGGCAAGAATAGGGTGCAGCTGGCCTTGGCTCGTCGCTTTAGCAAGGATGTGGTGAAGTGGGTCGATGGCAAGGACGAAGAGAAGTGGCGCGAGGGGGTCTTCCTGCCTCAAACCCTTACCATGCTTGATAGAGTCTCCGACGACGCCGTTGATCAAAACTCTCGATGATGCTAATGCTAGAAGGGCCGACACCCAACCTCGGAATCGGCTCGGAAAGCCGAGGTGCCTCAAAAGATCCATCAAAAAATCCCATCTCACCGAGTCAAATGCCTTCTTGATGTCAAGCTTGAAGAGCAGCATTGGAGACTTATTCTGCTAGAAGCGCCTAGCCAAGTTGCGCACATGCATGAAGTTGTCGTGGATGCTTCGTTTCTTGATGAAGGCGCTTTGTCCATTGGAGACAAGATTTGACATGTGCGGGGCAAGGCGGGTGGCCATCATTTTGGCAATGATCTTGGCTATTGCATGGATAAGACTTATGGGCCTGAAATCTGAGATGTCTTTCGCCCCATCTTTTTTTGGAATGAGCGCGATATTTGCCGAGTTGAGTTAGTGAAAGTTTGCCACCTGGAGGTTGGAGAAGTTGTTCACAACAAGCATGATATCTGGTTTAATAACTTTCCAACATGCCTTGAAAAAGGCACTCGTGAAGCCATCTGGGCCGGGAGCTTTGTCAAAGGGTAAGTCCGAGATTGCGCGCTTAACCGCCTCCTCCGTGAAAATGTCTCCGAGATTGTTGAGATCACCATCCGGAATGGGAATATTATTCCAATTGAAGTCCTTTCCTCTAGGCACTCCCCTTCCTGTAGCTTTAATGAAATGGTCCTGGATAATAGTTTTCTTGTTGTCATGGCCAGTGACCCATCCATTGTTGTGCTTGAGGCGGTGGATGAAGTTCTTTCTTCTGCGGCGATTAACGCGGAGGTGAAAATATCTCGGGTTAGCGTCTCCCTCTTTGAGGTTGATAATCCTAGAACTTTGCCTTTTGCGTCTTTTGCGAGCCTTCTCGAAATCAACTATGATTTCTTATAAGCTATCGGGCGACCGATTTGGTGTCTGTCATTGGATTTTGTGTTTGCCCTTGCAAAGTTGGAATCGTATCAAACTTGCAATCTCATGTCATGTTGACACTTTGTGTCCGATTCGACTATGACAGACAAGCAGCGCATTAGCAGTGGCTGGCGGAGAGCCGAGAGGGCAAAGTAGCAGAAACATGTGAGCCCATCTTTTTGTTGCCCATTTCTAGGTCGGCTCATAGGGCGGCCCAAGTGGTGGGATGATGTGATCACACAAATAGCAAACCCGTGTACACATAGGACTATAGGAGGACCAGATTGCATGTACGTGCGTGCAATATTTGCCAGATGAATTGATCCGGAAATCGTGTCATATTCCTCGTGGCGACCGAGTGAGATCTCCAGCCATGTCCCTCCTCTGACCTGGTCTATATGCGTGGCTGCTTGCTCGTTCTATTGATAGTACTCCCTCCGATAAAAAAAATATAAGAGCGTTTAAGTTACTACAGAGGAGTGTTTGCTTAAACTGCTTCCTTTGTTGGTGTTTTGATGTTGTAACGAGTGTTTTGGTCGTCCCATTAGCGGATAATTCCGCGCGCGTAAAGCCTAAATGCGCGGGTCGTAGAACCTGGGACGGGAGTCCTTGTGCTGCTTTATGCAAAAGCTAAAGAGGACGTGGACGGATCACCTAAATTCGGCGCCAAAACCACACACATCCTCTTCAGCGCTCATGTACAACGGCTAGTGCTTACGCTTTGCTCGTCTACTCCCTCGCGGGTACAGCTACAGAAGCTCTTGTGACCAGTTTTGACCGCCTGGTCTTTGTCAATATTCTCCATCACACAACACGTGATTTGACATTAAGCAGTTAAGCGGCAACGTCGGCAAAGAAGCCGTCGAACAGTCCAGAAACCTCCCCTATCCCATTTCACACGAGATTGACGTTGCATTATGATGGGTTAATGCCGTATCCGAATCATTAAATTTCTCCCCGCACAAAATATATTGTGATTACTCTGTACACGACGGCTGCAGAACGAGCATTGGCATATATAGTTACCTAGCCGCCGCCACCAGGAGAGCCGCTCCTTCCCGCGCCGTCTTCCGGCGGCTCTCCTCCGCCGGTGACCTTTTGGGCGTCGTTGGTGAGGGGGGTCGCCGGATTCCGTGCATGTGGATCGTTTTAGCTTTAGGTTTTAGGGCCCAAGAAGCTTAGGGTTTTGAATCGTTTGACGTATTGGCTTCGGCGGCGGCGACGGCGTTGCTGAATAAAGAAGTTTCAGATTCTTCTCCGGCGAGGCGATCGTCTCTATTGTCGGTAAAGGATCTGGGAACCAGCCTGTTCAAGCGGGGGTGTCGTGGCGGCGGCGGCATCTTTATGGTGGACATGTGTCCTCGGGCTCCGCTGTTGCGACGACGTGTGCTCCAACGTCGACGCGGAGCTTGGGAGGTAGTGGAGGAGCGGATGCAGATTGTGGCCTGCATCGACTACATCCGGAAGACGGAAGTGTGCTGGACTCGAGGTTCGTGGATGGCAGGTATGGTTTCCTCCTACGACATCTTAGTCATGTGGGGTGCCAGATTTGGAGTTCGATGGCGTGTTCCCGGTGTTGCTCGGACTGATTTGTTCAACGTTAATGGTTTCGTCTTTGGCGAGCCACCTTGGAGGTCCACAAAGCTGTATATCAGCGATGGAGCCGCGTCGAGCTCGGGTGAGAAGGTGATCCATTATTTTCTTTCTTTCGGTGGCTGCTTTGGTGGTGCCGGAGGCAGGTGACGGGCGTTGGTGTCAAGCTCAGAGACGTCCTGCTATCTTTTGAGTTTTACCATGTCGGTCTTTATGTGACTTTGTACTTTAATCTTTATGACATGAATGAGACACATATTACCATGCAAAAAAAAAGTTACCAAAACTTGCATTTACTCCGCAACATAGGGCATTTCCTCAAATAGACCGCAAACGTCCCGACCAAACAGACGCATTATGCCGTCCAACATGAATTTGTATTTGTCCGCGAATGTGTCCGCACATCCACTTTTCGCAAATTATACGCAAACGTGTATGTGTGTGTGGGAGGGGGCTTTGTGGGTGCCCAGACCTCTGCCACACAGGACTTCAACACCCTCGGTCCACCCAAAACCAAGGCGGAGCACACTCATTTGGAATGGTCTGCACTATATTTCATGTCAAAACCCGCGCTTTCCCCACCCTCTTCGCCGCCCATCGCCGCCTGGCTCCCCACTCGAAGAGTTGCGGGAGCCGGCGGAGGCGGAAGATCCACAGGTGATGGCCGCCCACAAGATCAACTTGGCGACACGACAAGCCTGCCACCCCAAAAAGAGAACAAAGGATCAAGATTGGGAAGTGGATGGCAAAAAGAAGGGCGTCAGGCGGAGACGGGGGTGTCGGCGCCGCCATCACTGCATACGCCGTCCTTGGCCAGAGCAGTTCAGCCGCCCTACTACTACGTCACCAACCAACTCGGACGTCACCAACAGGCCCACACCCGCCGCAGTGGTTTGGCTGGGGGGAGGAGGAGGAGGAGGCGCCCCCGCCGTCTTCCATGAATTCGCCGCCCCGGGCCACAGCAGTTTCAGTCGCCCTACTTCTACGTCGCCAACCAGCCCGCGACCGCTGCCGTTGGGTACATTCCGTATTGCACCAAACTCAATGCACCGTTCCAGTTTGCCTACTTGACGTCGCCGCAGCTTGTCCGGTCACGGACATCAGGCGTGAATCAGCTGGGTGTCCGCTCTCTATTCTCTGCTTTGTCTCAATCGGGCGCGACGATGTATGATGACACAGACAGGGCGATGATGGAGATGATCCACGACGGAGGCGAAGGCTACTTCGAGGATGGACAAGTGGATGACTCCCAGCTAGAGGCATACACCCAGCAGCCGGGCACGTACACCACGCAGCCGAAGGAGGACATGTATGTCGATGAGACGAGCCTTGATCTGTACAATTGGCCGAACGATCCAAAGAAGAGGGGTAGAGAAGAAAGTTTCAAGTTGAGGGAGGGCGAACTGTTGTGGGATGCAAGGTTGGCCACTAGCATTGATCCATTCTAAGGCATGGAGCAAAATGACGCAACATTTTGGTGCAATATTCATTCTTGTTTCCATGAGCATAAGTATTTCGAGCTCTACCAAAAGGAAGTCATCGAAATCGTGGGCCAAAGTCGCTCAACCTGGCACACCATCAAATATTCTATGATCATGTAAGGATCAAGAAGAGGGGTCTAGAGGGGGGGGTCTGATTAGACCGTTAACAAGTAAAAGTGGCACTTTTTAGTTTCTTCAAGTTAAGGTTGAGTTTAGCACATATTAATGGGCATGCCGTACATTTTACACAAGCATAGCAAGAGCATGAGCGGCGGAAAGAGTAAAGCATGCAAGTGCAAGAATCTAAGGGGTGGGAATGGAGTGTGCAAACGCAATGGAGACGCGGAGAATTTCTGGTGTGGTTCCGATAGATGGTGCTATCCACGTTGATGGAGACTTCAACCCATGAAGGATAACGGTTGCGTGAGTCCACAGAGGGCTCCACCCACGAAGGGTCCACGAAGAAGCAACCTTCTCTATCCCACCATGGCCATCGCCCACGAAGGACTTGCCTCACTCGGGTAGATCTTAGAAGACATGTAATGCACAAGTTAACAGAGTAAACAATAAGCTACATGTATCTTGGCTATATGCATCAAAGTGAAAAGTAGTGAGAAATGTACCTTCATGTTTATGATTCCCCCTTGCAAACAATATGTGCAAAAAGCAAGAAATCATCATGCACATGAGTGAGATGCATATACTTACCTTGTGGTCCTTGAACTAACTCTTGAAGAAGCAAGCTTGAGAAAATAGGGTTAGGAAACACAAGAGAACTTCAAGAAAGAGACTTCAAGACTCACAAGAGTACCAAGACTGGGATGACATGTAATGGGATAGTATCACAGAGTGAATACTTCTATTGAATATGTACATGTCCCCAAAGAGTTAAGAATTTACAATGAATTTCCAAGGATTTTTCTCCCCTAAGCATGGACTTCCTCTCCACCCTGAATCTAGTATTGGATAATGGGAGAAGGTAAGGTAAGATAAAATCATATTAGAAAAGAATCAGAGCAGATAAATAGAAATGAATCAGAGCAGATAAAGGCTCAAATGAAATAACTTACATGTCTTTCCCCTCTTAAATACATGTGAATTCTCTCCTCTTATGAAAGTGCATCTTTGTTCCTTTCTTAGAATAGTTCTGTAAGGATAAGCTTTGATGTGCTCTCTCTCTCTCTCTCTCTCTCTCTCTCTCTCTTTCTCCCTCCCTTTGAAATCAATTTCCAAGAAGGGTAGCCTTCATCGATATGAGTCAAGTGAGTGTGGTCCTTGAGAGACACAATTCAGCGGGATGCAGCTTAAGATGCAAGTAGAGGGAAAGAATGATTGAGTGAAGTTGAAAGGAAATTATCAATGTAAGATGACAAAAATGTTTTCTCAATAGTGAAATCAGTGACACCAATTCATATTGGTCGATGACTTCGAGATGAGGCAGCCATAGACAGAGGATATCAGAGAGACCGAGTTAGTCCATTTCGGTTGAACCAATGAATTGTGTACAAGTAGTACTTGTGTTTTGGTCTGGCCGATAGGCTTGGATCAGTGGACCGAGTTCCATGCAGAGGAAAGATTTTGTCAACTCAACTCACTTGCAAATGAAATTTCACAAGGATTTTCAAGGAATTTGAGAAAGTTTGCAATGAATTAAAACTTAGAGAAACCGACAGAGAAATAGAAAAGAAAAGGATCTAGATAAAGTTTTTTTTGTTAAAGAAAAAGAGAATCACTCTAGCAAGAGAAATGCAAAGAAAATGCAACTAAGAAGGGGAACACTAGAGAACTTCATCTAGAGATGGTCGGCGACATAGTCACCTATGTTAGAGTATATTGACTTAGGAGTCAAGTGAGATCACTTGATCATAGGTCATACTCATCATTAAGCTCAAAATGGGGTTGCCATTTTTCAATTAAGCATTTCAATGTTTTCTCATCTTGTTGAGTTGCTTTGGCTCATGTCTTGGAGTAAAGCTTCTCTAAGATGGAAAGACAAACCTTGGGTTTGTTGTTGAATTTGATCATGTAGTTGAACTTGTGGTGGATGCTCAATGTTGAAGTTGTCCATCAAGAGTTTGGAGCATCCCTTGGATTTTGAAGCTCATCTTCCTAAATGGGTTAGTCTTGCAAGGAATATCACCTGTGTATCCAAATTGACAAGCATGAAGTTCATCATATAGAAATATTCAAAGGATATGTTGAATGTGTTCATCCTTCCTTTATTTCAACAACCAAAGCATAGATACTTGGTCATGACAAGATTGCTCAAGATGTGAGTGGTTTGCAATCTTGCGGAATGAGGCTCATCCAAGTACCTACAAGAGTTAGATACCATACAAGGGTGAAAATATATCCAAGATAAGTGATCTTCATCATAAGAGAAATATCAAGGATTAGTCACATAAGCTCATGCCCTGCATGTATCCAAAAGAGTTTCTACTCCAGATTTGAGGCATCAATGATGTTCAATTCACTTCTCAGACAACAAAATATCTTCTCATCAAGAGTTTTGGTGAAGATATATGCCAATTGCTTGTCGGTACGAACATGCTTAAGATTAATGTCTCCTTTAGCAACATGATCTCGAATAAAATGATGACAAACTTCAATATGCTTAGTTTGAGAATGTTGCACGAGATTGTGAGCAATCTTAATAACACCCTCATTGTCACATAGCAATGGAACATGTCTCACATGTATCCCATAATCTTTAAGAGTTTGGGTCATCCAAAGTAATTGAGCACAACATGATTCCGCGGTAATGTATTCCGCTTCGGTGGTGGATAATGATAGCAAGTTTTGTTTCTTGGAAGACCAAGAGACAAGGGATCTACCAAAAAACTGACATGTACCTGAAGTGGAGTTCCTATCGACCTTGTCACCGGCATAGTCCGAGTCGGAATAGCTAACAAGATCAAAATATGACCTCTTAGGGTACCAAATGCCAAAATTTGGTGTATGAATCAAATATCTCATAATCCTTTTCACGACCTTAAGATGACATACTTTAGGAGCAGCTTGATATCGTGCACACATGCACACATTTAGCATAATATCAGGACGGGAGGCACAAAGAAACAATAATGAACCAATCATAGATCGGTAAACCTTTTGGTCAACTGGGTTGCCGTCCTTAGTTAAGTCAAGATGTCCACTAGTAGGCATGGGTGTTTTCATACCTTTGTTTTCTTGCATGTTGAACTTCTTGAAAAGATCCTTGGTATACTTTGTTTGTGAGACAAAGGTACCTTCCTTAGTTTGCTTGATTTGCAAGCAAGGAAGAATTCGAGTTCACTCATCATAGACATCTCAAACTTCTCCGACATTAACCTTCCAAATTTTTCACTAAAAATGGGGGTTAGTAGAACCAAATATGATATCATCGACATAAATTTGGCGCACAAAAAATTCTCCTTCAACCCTTTTTGTGAAAATAGTTGAATCAATTTTCCCAATTTCAAATCCCTTCTCAATAAGAAACTTAGTTAAGCATTTGTACCAAGCTCCAGGTGCTTGTTTAAGGCCATAAAGAGCTTTGTGAAGTTTGTAGACATGATTAGGTTTCTTGGGATTAACAAAGCCGGGAGGTTGTTTAACATAAACTTCCTCCTCAAGTTCACCATTTAGAAAAGCACTTTTAATATCCATTTGCTATAAAGTGATATCATGGTGATTGGCATAAGCAAGTAAAATGCAAATGGACTCAATTCTAGCAACGGGAGCATATGTCTCACCATAGTCCATACCTTCGACTTGAGTGTAGACTTGAGCAAAGAGACGAGCCTTGTTGCGTGCAACTTGTCCATCCTCATCTTGCTTATTCCGGAACACCCGTTTTGTACCAATAATGTTTTTATCATCCTTGGGATTTTCTACCAATGTCCATGCTTGATTCCTTTCAAAGTTCTGGAGCTCTTCGTGTATAGCATTTATCCAATCCGGATCCTCAAGTGCTTCTTCCACCTTCATAGGTTCTTTATTAGAAATGAATGAGTGATGTTCACAAAAGTTAGCTAAACGAGTTTTAGAGCGATTGATTCTCTCGGTGTTGATGTCATCGAGGATTTGTTCAATGGGATGATTATTTGGGATTCTTACTCTAACTCATGATAGCTTTTGCTTGGATTGTGGTTGAACATCCTCATCATCATCATCATCTTCTTATTCATTGTTGGTGATGTTGTCATTCGCTTGTGGAGGTGGAGAAGGAGGTCGAGGTGGATCATCTTGATATACTTCCTCATTTCCTTTGTCTTGACGTGTTCCACTTGTTGATGCCTCCATGTCAAACTTGTGGTTCATCTTGATGTGAAGTTGAGGCTTCCACTTGAATGGACGAACTGCTCTCCTTCACCTACATTGGGCGAATCTTGCCAATAGACAAATCCTGAATTGCTTCCGAAGGGTCTTTGTCCCCTACATCAATTTACAATTGCTCTACTTGCAATCCTTTAGATTCATCAAACTTCACATCTACCATCTCTTCAACCTTTTGGGTGAAATTGTTGTAGGCACGGTAAATGTGAGAGTTTGAGCCGTAACCGAGTAGAAAACCTTCATGAGATTTAGGAGCAAATTTCGAACGATGATGCTTATCAAGAATGTAGCACTTTGAGCCGAATAATCGAAAGTATCCAACTTAGGGTTTGTTACCAGTGAGTAGCTTGTATGCCGTTTTACCGAGAAGCTTGTGAAGATATAGTCGATTTGTAGCATGACGGGCTGTCTCAATCGCTTCCGCCCAAAAGCGTCTTGGCATCTTATATTCATCAAGCATCGTTCTTGCCATCTCAATAAGAGTCCGGTTCTTCCTCTCAACGACTCCATTTTGTTGAGGTGTGTACGTAGCCAATAACTCATGTGAAATCCCTTCTTCTCAAGAAAGGTATCCACATTGGTGTTCTTGAACTCCGTTTCATTATCACTTTGAACCTTCTTGATCTTCACTTAAAAATAATTTTGGGCCTTCTTTGCGAAGTTCTTGAAGATCTTTTGGACCCGTGATTTTTCATCAAGAAAGAACACCCACATGAATCTGGAAAAAATCATCAACAATGACCAAACCGAAAGAATTACCACCAAGGCTCTTATAAGCATTGGGACCGAAGAGGTCCATGTGAAGTAGCTCAAGTGGGCTTCTCGTGGTCATTATTTTCTTCACGGGATGACTTCCTCCAACTTGTTTTCCTGCTTGACACACACTACAAAGTCTATCCTTATCAAATATAACATCTTTAACACCAAGTATATGATCATCTTTAATAAGTTTGTCAATATTTTTCATGCCAACATGACCTAATCTTCTATGCCATAACCAACCTTTAGAAGATTTTGCAATTAAACAAGTACGAGGTTTGGCTCTTTTAGTGAAATCGACAATGTATAGATCACCTCTACGGTAAAGACCATATTATGATTATCTCGATGAAACACTTGGCAATCTACTTCGGTAAATAGAACATTTAAACCAAAGTCGGCTAGTCTAGATACGAAAAGAAGATTGTAACCAAGAGATTCAACAAGCATATCATTTTGAATGGAGGTATCATTGGATATGGCCACCTTACCAAGGCCAAGTACCTTACCCTTGGAGTTGTCTCCAAAAGTTACATACTTGCGTGGACCATCATTTTTGGCAAGCTCATGGAACATGTCTTTATCTCTGGTCATGTATCGGTACATCCACTATCAAGAATCCACTCTTTTCCTCCGGCCATATAGTCACGAAGACTAGCCATGATATTTCTCATAGTCTTCTCAAAATCAATATCACTCTCTTCGTCTTCATCATAATAACCATGCTCAATATCACCACCATCATCATGTATATTATCATCACCTAGATCAAGTGATTTGTCAGATTTATGACCGTGACAATGTGAAAGTTGATGAATTCTAATGGTTTCCATGATAATGTTGCTAATGGTTCCAACGTCACCCTTAGCACTCATAAGATCACGGAGCTCAAATAGGCATTCATCAAACTTGGGATCACTAGGTTCCATCTTATGAAAAGCAATGGACTTTTGAAGAATTTCATTTAGATTTTTTAAAGAGTAATTTGGAAAGCGTTCCTCAAGATATTTCCATATGGTGTATGCGCATTCAAAGGTAGCTAAGCAAACAAGCACATTTTCTAGGTAAGCCTCTAATGATAAGATCAACCATTCCAATATTGCGAACCATGTCAAAATACTCATCGGGGGTAGGATGCAAAGGATCAATAGGAGGCACATAAGGACTAAGAATATACTTTCTCAAATTATATTCATTGAAGATCTCAAGCATTTCATTTTTTCATGAACCATAAAACTCCCCATCAAGAATAGGCACTCTACGTCTAATACTCCCAAACGTAGAGTCATTCTTCTTCCTCCAATGGTGATTAAACCAAAAAAATGGAGACCAATGCTCTGATACCAATTGTAAGAATCGATAAGAGGGGTCTAAGGGGGAGGGTGATTAGACCCTTAACAAGTAAAAGTGGCATCTTTTAGTTTCTTCAAGTTAAGGTTGAGTTTAGCACATATTAATGGGCACACAATACATTTTACACAAGCATAGAAATAGTATGAGCAGCGAAAGAGTAAATCATGCAACTGCAAGAATGTAAGGGGTGGGAATGGAGTGTGCAAACGCAATGAAGACGCGAAGAATTTTTTGTGTGGTTCCCATAGGTGGTGCTATCGTACATCCACGTTGATGGAGACTTCAACCCATGAAGGGTAACGGTTGCACGAGTCCACGGAGGGCTCCACCCCACGAAGGATCCATGAAGAAGCAACCTTCTCTATCCCACCATGGCCATCGCCCACGAAGGACCTGCCTCACTCGGGTAGATCTTCATGAAGTAGGCAATCTCCTTGCCTTTACAAACTTCTTGGTTCAACTCCACATCTTGTCGTTGGCTCCCAAGTGACACCAAACCAATCTAGGAGACATCACTCTCCAAAAGGTAATAGACGGTGTGTTGATGATGAACTCATTGCTCTTGTGTTTCAACTGATAGTCTCCCCAACACTCAACTCTCTCACACAGATTTGGCTATGGTGGTAGAAGGATTTGAGTGGAAAGCAACTTGGGGAAGGCTAGAAATCAAGGTTCAAATGGTAGGAATGGAATATCTTGATCTCAACACATGAGTAGGTGGTTCTCTCTTTGAAAATGTATGGTGAAAGTGTAGGCACGTTTTGATGGCTCTCTTACTTTGTAGAAGGGGGTGGAGGGGTATATATAGCCTCCACACAAAATCCAACCGTTACACACTTTTCACCCATCTCGGTGGCACCGATCTGTAAACTTGGTGGCTGTACAAAAATATGAACGTTAGGAATCTAGGTGGGACCGACGGAAACAACTCGGCGGGACCGATGTGCTAGGGCTTAGGGCAAACCTCAACTCGGTGACACTGATTGCATCATCTTGGTGAGACCAAAGTGAAGCAATAAGGCAACAGATAATTAGTCAAGCCAACTCGGTGGGGACCGATTGCAACATCTCGACGAGACCGAAGTGAATGCAACAAGTCACAAAGCATTGGCAAGGCCATCTCGGTGGGACCTAGATCCATATCGGTGGAACTGAATTGTTAGGGTTTTGGCAGTGGCTAAGTCTAGGTGAACTCGGTGGCTCCGGGTAGGAAATATCAGTGGGGCCGAGTTGGGAATTAGGGTTTGGACATATTTGGATAGAGAAAGTCGCTGAGGGTTTTGGATCAATATCACTAAGCACTTGAGAAATAAGACCATTAAGCGACACCTCATCCCCTTTTAATATCTTGGATCACTTAAACAAAAATGAAAAGTCCTGAGCTTTTGCCAATCCTGTCCTTAGCATTTTGAAGGGGTCCACAATCCTATTGTCCTTGCCACGCCACTGTTGAACTTATCTGAAATATACTAGATAAAAACTATTAGTCCAACAAAAGATATATTGACATTAATTACCAAAATCACCCAGGGAGCACTTGTGCTTTCAGAGCAAGTATTGCGTCCACCACAAAAAACTACTCAACCGATAGCCAAGTGGTGCGCAAATCTCTGAGCAAGTAAGTTGTTCTATGTGTTGGTCATTTTTATCGAATATGCAACTTGTTGGCCGAATATACTCTATGTGTTGGTCATTTGGCCGGATACGCACTTTGTTGGCAATGTCTTTGTTTGCTAGAATTTCCGTGTGTGCACACTGTATTTGAAGGTGTAGAAGAAGATCTTCGTCCTCATGCATTGTTGGTTGAAGTTGAATGCGCAACATTAGTGGCAGCTATCCATTGCCAATTCCATCAAGACCGCCGACATTGCCAATGAGGATAAATCGAGTGTCTAACTGACCAAACAAAAGAGCCGCATAAAAGGTTAGAAGGGGGTTCTGAAGAAAGAAGTGGGAGGATAAGGAGAAGCGAGAAGGGGAGACAACCAAGATGAAGGAGAAGCAAGAAGGTTCGAGGACATCTTGGCGAATGAGGAGTCATGTGTAAGCGCTATGATGTCAAGGAGGAAAATAAGGTTGAGATGTTTAACATCTTGATGACTACGGTTGAGAAGAATATTAACCTCAAAATGATATTTTTTGCATGGACTCAAACTTTTGTGGTCGGCGCATGCAAAAATTATGAACATCCACGTCTTTTTATCATGCTCAGGTTCCATTAACACTGTACTTTAATTTGCTCATAGCTATGTATTTGAAATGACGGAGGGCTGACCTGTACGGACGTTTACGGTTGGATGGCTGACTCTTATATATGTGTTCATGGACACATCCGTGGATGAATAATGTGTCTGTTTAAGAGGTTAGCGCCATCTCCAACGACGACCCTCAAACCGCTCGCATATGTCCGGGCCGTGCGGTCTAAATGTGTTGTGTCATCCAATGCGCTCCTGCATCGGTCCACGAGATGGTCCGGACGCACTTTCCCTAGCAAACCGG
>NC_041385.1:437160296-437195903 GCF_002162155.2 Triticum dicoccoides | reverse complement strand
GGGGTACTTTGCCTGCGTCCGGACAGCACCCACGCCCGCTTCTGATCGCCCTGGCCCACCCAAACCCCCTCCTCGCTCGCCCGCTCGTGTTCCCACCCAGCGCCAACTGCCCGTATTGATGCCAATGTGTAGCAGCCGCTTCACATTGAATCCGGTTGCAGAGCGGACGCGACCTCTCATTGCCTACACCATTGAAGCGGCACGCCGCCCGTGATGCGTTCTTGATGTCCGCGCCAATTCAATGCTGGAGATGCGTTACTGGACGAGACGAGACGGATATCTACCACGCCCGTTCAATGCCCTATCCGTCTGTATGCCATCATTAAGCAAGTCCGCTGGCCAAGAAACCCACTTCGGTGCCATGCATTGACGAACACGGACACCTGGCCTCACCGGAGTCCCCTATTTAAAGGCGGCCATACCCGGCTAACCCACACCACAACACAAGCCGCTCCACATCCTCCTCCCTTGTACCACATCCGCCATGACGGCAGGTGGTGAAGCTCTGTGAGAGAGCCTTTCCACGGAGATGAAGCAGGAGGTGGCCGCCCTTGCGGCTGCCTGGCAGAACCGCCGTGCCATGAGGATTAAGGCCGGCTTGCCGTCCAACTCGTCCGAGGTCTCCGATGACGAGGACGATTCCACGGCGAAGACGGGCTCCGACGACACCGCACCGGAGCCCGCGCCTGTGCACGCCGGCTGGTGCAGGAGGAACAACGGTACAACCTGTTCTTCCTAGAGCGAGGAGGCCGTGGCGAACCCCAACTTCGTCGCGGAGCAGCGTGGGATCTACGAGGCCGTCCGCGCTCAAGCCGCTGCTCGCCAAGAAGCGGCCGCCGTGCCTCCAGGGGATCACGAAGGAGAACAACGCCGCCTCCTATGCTGTAGACGAACTATCAGGCGGCCCGGTGGGACGACGACAGCGCGAGCGCCACCATTTCCATCGTGGACCTGACGTCCATCAGTGACGGACAAGGCGGCGACTCCTCCGAGGATGAGTAGGGCACGGGAGGCAGCAAGACCTTGTGTCCCATGTAGGCTAGTCCGTCTCCCGTGTTCTATCTTTCTTGCCGGAGATCGCAGCTTCACTTCATCGGTCTTATCGCCAGTGCTCATGGAGACGCGCGGATGGAGGAGACAGTCCAAGGAAGGGAACAACAAGGGCTTTGACACCGGCAGCCGCTGGATTTATTTTTGTTTTAATTGTTTGGAATGTAATGAAAATCTGTTGTGTTCTAATCCCTTACATGCATGGCGTTCGGTTTATATGAAATCTGTCGTGTTTGCACGAACTTCGTCTAGTTGGTTTATAATTAAAATGTATGCGAGCAATATTGAATGACGTCCTCCCACATTCGTATCCGCAGACTGGTCCTCTATTCACGGCCGGATGGGGGATACAATTTGTGGATCGTCATTTGAGATGCCCTTAGTAGACAGTAACTGATAGCATGGCACACCACTGCGGTTCTGTCTTGGCTCCCAGACGTGAACACGAAGAGATACACGATTTTCTAGGTACATACCGTATTTAATTTTTTCTCAGGAAGGCACATACCAGATTTATGAACACGGACACACCACTCCTTATCTAACACACTCACGCCATCACTTGTCCGCATCGACCAAGCTATCACACAGGATCATGTCGCACTATGCGACGGCCCCAGCGGCATGGAGGGGAGAACAGAGGAGGTACCACTCGGATGATCGTGGGGGCCTTTGTTGCCACGTCTGGCCAAACACCTCTCCCATGAACAATAATCCCACACGCTACCTTGCCCACGGTACGTACAGACACAAGCAACACGTACGGTTCGGTTCAGCGGCAGATGGTAGGCGCCGGCGGCCAGAGACGAGAGAAGGTGGACGACACGGCGATGCCGGCCATGTTGAGGCCCTTGGCGCCGCCCCAGTCCGGCACCGGCACCCACCTCCACTCGCCGCGCGCGCGGTCGTACGACAGCCACACCAGGTCCCACGCGCCCCTGCAGTTGGAGATGAGCACCAGCCTCAAGACGCCCTCCCTCTCCGCCAGCAGCCCCGTCATCACGGCGTACGGCTTCCTGAACCCTTCGATCAGCTCGCCCGGCACCGTGGACACCAGCTGCCAGTCGCCTCCCACCTCCGGCCCGAGCCCGTACAGGTCCACGCCCGCCACCAACTTCACCCGAGTCCGGCTCGGTTCGTCGACCACCGTTGATCGGACCACCACGGCGCTGCCGTCGCCGTACACGTGGAGCCGATCGCCGTGGCCGCCGGCGTTCGGGTTGTGCGGGAACCGCGGGCGGAAGAAGACCGGTCTGTCCACGCCCGGTCCTGAGTACACCATCACGCAGTCCGGCCCGGCGTGGGCAGCGCACAGGTACGTGCCGTCCCCGTCGGGGCCTGCCGGTGCGGCGGGACCATTTGCCAGCACCGCCTCCGATGATTGCCACGCGTCGGTGTCAGACTGGTACTCGAAGAGAACGGGCGTGTTGTTCACCATCTCGGCGAAGAGAAACCTTGGGAGAGAAAAAAAAAGAAAGAAAGATGAAACGTATCATCATCGTCAAGGTTAGTGCTGCCTTTTACAAAGAAAATAAAAGAGGATTTCCAGAGTCCTCCGAAAGAAAAGGACGTGTACCTAAACTGGCTTGATCCGGGGGGATCGGCCACGAGCTTGAGGCCGAAGCGACGCCAGGACGAGGTGCCGCGGGGGCCGAGCGGGGACGGCGGGAGCCGGCGGGCGGACTGGGCCGAGAGGTCAACTACCACGAGCTCGCGGCGGCCGTTGGCGGCGAACAGGAAGGAGCTGCCGGAGGCGGCAAGGAAGTAGAGGTCCTCTCCCGGGGGCACGGCGGGGGAGATGATGTCCGCGACGGGGATGCGGAACCAGCGGCCGGACGGCCCGTGGAAGCCCCGTAGCGCGGCGCCGCGGGGCGGGAGCTTCTTGAACACGAGGAGCCACGCGGCGGCCGGGGCGGGGCCGGACGAGACGGAGGACAGGTGGTAGAAGCGGCGGAAGTCCGGGGAGGAGATGAGGTGGGACAGGGGACGGGCGACGGAGCGGACGCGGAGCAGCTCCGGGAGCGCGAGGCGGATGAGGATCTCGTGGAGGAGCTCCGACGGCAGGAGCAGCAGGGTTCCGAGGGCCGTGGTGGCGGTGCTCGCCGGGGAGGAGTGGTGCTCGCCGGCGAGGTGGTGGTCGGACATGGGAGGGGTTTGTTGAGGTTTAATTTCTTGGGGATGGGGATGGATTGTTGGTTTGGGAGACAAGTTTGCCGGGTCTTGCTCTTTATACAGGGCTGGCGAGACGGTTTTTCGGTTGTTTGACCTGGTGCGATAAATCTCTAGTTCATCCGGTTTTGGATTTCTTTCTTGTGGACGAGGATGAAAGAGAGATGTTTTGTAGGGCTCGGCTCACTTTATTTTACATGAAAAAAGGAATTATTTTGTGTTCTCTGCTCTCCGGGCGGTGCGTGATCCCACTAAAATGGTTCGTGTCCAATGTGATGCATGCCTCGTTAGTGAGTCTACCCGCAGTCTATGCAATGAAATGCAAAAGACCACCACAATGTCATTAGCAGCAAACCATCACATTACATTTCGTCGTAAAAATCACCGCACCGGAAAATTGACATGGGCAAAAAAACACTGACAATAAATGTTAATTGATTTGATTACTTCATTAGTTGCTTCGGGCCTACTCACGGGGACGCATTACTTCTCTAACTGCTCCGGCCCGATCGCCGGATTGCCTTAGAAAAGCCCCGCTTCGGCCGCGCCCATCACCGGCGCCAAGGCCAGGCTCGCTGCGTCCAAGGACCACCACGGGCGACATCGCCGCAACGGCTCCAAGTCGTGGTCTGTGGGCGTTTGGCATCATTGTGGGAGCAACTGAAGAGCCTGTTGAGTTGCCGGAGCGTGACGGCGACCGCGCACGTGCATGACCTCAATACCTCTGTCACACCTTGTAAGCCATGATGGACAATTGCACGTCGCCGTAGGCGAGGAAGAAGTGCAACACCGCGCTGCTGCCCTCGACGTCCTTCTATACGAGTGCTGGGGCAGGCGTTGTTGTTGCACGGTTGGAGCGAGGGCCTTGTCACCAACCACCTCCAGGGCATCGATGGTGTCCGCGGTCCCGGCAGCGACAGAGCTTGCTAGGGGAGAAGGGTGAGGGTGCAAGAGGTGCCTGGTGCATCGGGCTGCTCGGCAAGGACACTTCCCAATGCTGGCCCCCTCCTCCCAGCTCCTCCTCCCTCTACTCTCTTTCTCTCCCCTCACCCTATCTCTCTTTCCCTTGCTACGGATCTCGCCCGCTGCTGCCCCTCTATGCAAGTGCGTCGCCAAGTCGTCGTCGACAACTCCATCCCTGCCGTCGTAGGAGACCATGATGCAAAGCATCCCACGGTCATACCCATGGACCCACCTTCGCCTCCCCAAGTGTCAAGTGGACCGATGACACGAGCACGTACAAAAGCTCTCGAGGCCGAGGTGATACCTTTCCTCTCGCAACTCCCTTTCGAATCACATGAGACATGCTACTATCTCAAACAGAGACACTTTGCATACTCAGGTGCAAGGAACCAGCCATGGATAAGCTGAGGAGCAAGGCCGAACGACGGATGGAGAAGAACGCAAAGACGAAGAAGAAATAGAGAAAGACAAGACTTGTCAGGATGATTCGGACCAAGCCCGGACAATCTGCACCTCCTTCCGGACGATCTGAGTAATGTGCCCGAAGACCACAGCACGCCTCCAAACGAAGCCGGATCATCTAGACCTACTCCCGGATCATCCAGACCCACCCGGACATCTGGACGGTGACCCGGATATCTGGACACAACGGCGGCTGCGATGACACAGCCGGTCGATCCGGACGACCGCCCGGATCATCCGGAGCATGCCTGCGTGCATGACTTGGGCCGAGGCCCATGTACCTCTACCTACCCCTAGACTATATATACTCCTCCGCACACGTTTTTGGGTTAGCAAAGGATTAGCACAAGATAGAGATAGAGCTTTGCTCATACACTTACCTCTCCCATGGAGATCAATGCCTCCATGTGTGAGAAGATCCCCCATGTGGATTCAAGACCCCTTCATGGGAAGATCCTCTTATGATTCAAGACCTCTCTCCTTTAAGGATTGGGATGAACTAACTACCCTTTGTACCCTCTTGTGTTGGATTTGGATCCTTGTATCTCCTCTTTGTGTGTATGGATTTAGCACATGTGTGATTTGGATCTTGTTGATCGAGTGTTTTCCCTCTCTTGTTCTTCGTGTTCTTCGCGGGATCCCCTCCAATTCATGAAAGATCGGCCATTAGGATTCCACCCTACATCATCTTGGTATGACGAGTCACACTGATCACGAATTTGGAGTCCCTACTGCCCACGTTCTAGCCTAATTTTGTGTTTTTTTTTTCATTTTTGAAAATCCCCACAAAATAGCCATACCATTTTTTGGTGATTTGTTGGTTTGATGATGTTTTGTTGATTTTGATACATGGATTCGTTGTGTTGCAAGTGGATCTGGCATTCCCCACCATCTCCACCACGAAATCCACCCCGAAATCACCCCAATTTTTCTTCTTATCCGTGATTTGGAGTTCTTCCCGACCCCATAGCCACGCAGAAGACTTGCCAGGATCATCCGGCCGCACACCCGGATCATCTGGACATAGCCCGGATCAGCCGGGCCCCGACCCGGATCATCCGTCTTCCACTGTCAAATTTTTGCTCGGAAGTTTCAGCCACCGCCCCACTTTCACATTGTCAACTCCGAGCCCCCCCATAGCAATTTGTAGGTACCGAGAGTATATCGACCAGAGGGGGGTGAATGGGAGATTCAAAAATTCTTTTGAATGTTTTGCATCTAGCCCAGACACAGCAGTGGACTAAACTGAAGTGAAATGAAACATACACATATATCCTATTAAGGAACAAAATCTTTGAGATAAGAAGTAATGATAGCTCAAGCATAGTAGATAGCAGGTTTGACTATCACGATGGTAAAGCAGTACACAAGCAATTGCAAAAGCATGAATGAAAACTACATGCTATCAGCAAGGTAAATTCAGTCAGATTAGATAGCACTAGAGTACTACATGAAATACAAGGGAGATGTGCTGCAGATTACACATAAAGGATAAAAGATCAAATCATTGAAAATATATGTCATCGCTGAGCACGAAAGATTATTGCTAAACGGAATAAAAGGTGAATAGAAAGAACCAATGGTGCTCGAGTGCGACAAGCGTATTTGGTAGACCAGTTCGTCCTTCTACCAAAGGGTTATGTCTAGTTGGAGGGACTTGTGATTGAACACAGGAGAAAACCTCTGTCTGTCCTATTCTCCTTAAACTAGGAGCTGATCAGACTCCAGTTAATTTCACTCATGGTATATGCTTATCGGCGATCTCCAAACCTTCGACACAGCTCCTTCCTAAACCACAGTTACTCTTGGTTGCTGAAAATCTTGCTCAGTGAAGACAACAACTCTTCAATACTTGAGCCGACACCTATCCATCTAGAGAGTGCGCGACTCTCAAGAGTAGTAGGTACAAGAACTCTAACTCAGAGCTACTGTGATGCTCAACTACTGTTTAAGTTTTGTTCTTGGTTTTCTCTCGGTGGATTTTAAACTCAAATCACTCAGAGAGGGGATGCTCAATCAATCTTCTTAGAAATCTCAAGCGGAGCAGCCAATGTATAACGTTGGAGTGGGGTGGCCATTTATAGCCACAACCTTCCCTAAGGGGAAATGACCAAAATGCATGTGCGTCAACCAATGGCCGAATGACACGAGTCCAACGGTTTGAAATTGAGCACAACGGTAACATTCCTTGCGAAGAAAGAAATGCTAACTCCTTAGTCTGATATATCTCCTGCAACACCGAAGAACTACGTCTTCTACTGACAGGCAATCATTCGGAGCATAAAGAGATTTCTTGGCCTAAACATCATAGCGGATCTAAGCTTCAAGAACCTATAACCCTCTTAATACATTGGTACAGTAACATGCTATACAAACGGTTTTTAACCCCTTTCCGCCACGGAGTTTTAAAGCGTCGCCTAGTGAGTGTGGGCGATAGGGGGGGGGGGTCCTTCCCACACTACCCAGAAACTGACGGGGATAGGTGAGCGGTTACTGACGATCGCCATAGAATAAACTTATGAGAAGTCATGCCAGTCCCACACATTACGTCTTGACGTTACGTTTTTGATCCGAGAGACAACAAAAATGATTACCCCACTATAGTCGCGTGGAAAGGTGGATATCACAAACATTTAATCTAACGGTGTGTGCATCTGTCGGGCATCACAAACATTTAATCTAGGTACATTATCGCACATAGTTCAAAAATGTAAAATGTGTGCGGTGCCTCTACTATCGCCAACGTGTCTGAGGGAGTCCTGGATTAGGGGGTGTCCGGATGGCCGAACTATGACCTTTGGCTGGACTCCCGGACTATGAAGATACAAGATTGAAGACTTCGTCCCGTGTCCGGATAGGACTTTCCTTGGCGTGGAAGGCAAGCTTGGCGATTCGATATGAAGATCTCCTCCCATTGTAACCGACTCCGTGTAACCCTAGCCCTCTCCAGTGTCTATATAAATCGGAGAGTTTTGGTCCGTAGGACGAACAACAATCATACCATAGGCTAGCTTCTAGGGTTTAGCCTCTCTGATCTCGTGGTAGATCAACTCTTGTACTACCTATATCATTAATATTAATCAAGCAAGAGTAGGGTTTTACCTCCATCGAGAGGGCCCGAACCTGGGTAAAAACATCGTGTCCCTTGTCTCCTGTTACCATCCGCCTAGACGCACAGTTCGGCACCCCCTACCCGAGATCCGCCGGTTTTGACACCGAC
Source organism: Triticum dicoccoides (assembly GCF_002162155.2). Taxonomy (NCBI): domain Eukaryota; kingdom Viridiplantae; phylum Streptophyta; class Magnoliopsida; order Poales; family Poaceae; genus Triticum; species Triticum dicoccoides. The sequence continues at coordinate 437,188,039 of NC_041385.1, read as the reverse complement.
ATTGGTGCTTTCATTGAGAATTCCTCTGTGTCGTCACCTTTCGGCCCGATGGCTCCTTCGATCATCAACCACGACGAGGTCCAGGGTGAGACCTTTCTCCTCGGACGGATCTTCGTGTTTGGCGGCTTTGCACTGCGGGCCAATTCGCTTGGCCATTTGGAGCAGATCGAAAGCTACGCCCCTGGCCATCAGGTCAGATTTGGAAGCTTAAACTACACGGCCGACATCCGCGGGAACTCAATCTTCGACGGATTCGAGCCACGGCCGAGCGTGCCGCACTGTCACGATGGACGTGATCGAGCTCTGCCGCCGGACAGCGCTCAGAGCGCCACTCAGGTGTCCGCTCTGGCCCTTAGCTCAGAGCCGACCGCGCCAATCGGGGATGGACGGTTGGATGCTGCCCCGGAAGCCGCAATCCCTACGGCGATCGAGCCGAATACCAGCTATGTCCTTTGTGAGGCCTGTGACTCCAAGGTGCCGGACTCTGTTCCGAACTCCGGATCTTCCACACCCCGTCCGATTGAACCCAATTGGGCTCCGATCATGGAGTTCACCGCCGCGGACATCTTTCAGCACTCGCCCTTTGGCGACATCCTGAATTCAGTAAAGTCTCTCTCCTTGTCAGGAGAGCCCTGGCCGGACTATGGTCAGCAAGGATGGGATGCAGATGACGAAGAAATTCGAAACCCACCCACCACCCACTTCATAGCCACTGTCGACAATCTAACCGACATGCTCGACTTCGACTCCGAAGACATCGACGGTATGGACGCCAATGAAGGAGACGACCAAGAACCAGCGCCTATAGGGCACTGGAAAGCCACCTCATCATATGACATATACATGGTGGACACCCCTAAAGCAGGGAATGGCGATGAAAAAACGGAGGACGACCCCTCCAAGAAGCAACCTAAGCGCCAACGTCAGCGGCGCCGCTCTAAATCACGCTGTCGGTGTCAAAACCGGCGGATCTCGGGTAGGGGGTCCCGAACTATGCGTCTAGGCGGATGGTAACAGGAGACAAGGGACACGATGTTTTTACCCAGGTTCGGGCCCTCTCGATGGAGGTAAACCCTACTCCTGCTTGATTAATATTGATGATATGGGTAGTACAAGAGTAGATCTACCACGAGATCGGAGTGGCTAAACCCTAGAAGCTAGCCTATGGTATGATTGTTGTTCGTCCTATGGACTAAAACTCTCCGGTTTATATAGACACCGGAGAGGGCTAGGGTTACACAGAGTCGGTTACAATGGGAGGAGATCTTCATATCATATCGCCAAGCTTGCCTTCCACGCCAAGGAAAGTCCCATCCGGACACGGGACGGAGTCTTCAATCTTGTATCTTCATAGTCCGGGAGTCCGGCCAAAGGTCTTAGTCCGGCCATCCGGACACCCCCTAATCCAGGACTCCCTCAGTAGCCCCTGAACCAGGCTTCAATGACGACGAGTCCGGCGCGCAAGTTGTCTTCGGCATTGCAAGGCGGGTTCCTCCTCCGAATATTCCATAGAAGATGTTGAACACCAGGGTAGTGTCCGAATCTGCAAAATAAGTTCCACATTCCACCGTAGAGAGAATAATATTTGCATCAATCGGATCTGCTGACGTATTCCGCGGCGTGACGTCATGCCACGGCCAGGCTTTTATTCATCTTACTGTTCCACCCCAGCGCGTTTAGTGAGGTGGTTTCCTTGGCACGTCTTTGTCAAAGCAGAGATCGTGTCCCCTTATTCCGGGATTCTCCTCAATACGGGCATGGGTAACCCAACCGTGACTTAGGTATGACTCCCTAATTGAAAGCGAGTCTCAAACGGTTACGGGGAGGGCTCTTGGTATTCACCTCCTTTATAAAGGAACCAAGGCCCGGCTCCCTTCTTCGCAAACCAATCAAATCCGCCCCTCGCTTCGAGTTCCAACACCCAAAGCTCTAGTTTTAGGCGCTTCAGACTTTTGACGATGTCCGGCTCCGACCTTCAAGGCCGGTGGATGCCTTCCTCCATTACAGAAGAAGATGTACGAAAGTTGAGAGATGCCAGGTATCTAACCGGCGAAATCTCGCATAGACTGCCTGCTCAAGGGCAAGCTGTTCCCGCTCCCCAGCCCGGTGAAAGCGTGGTGTTCGCATCTCACTTCCTTCGGGGGCTAGGCTTCCCGATCGATCCCTTTGTGAGGGGGCTTATGTTTTACTACGGGCTGGAGTTCCATGACCTAGCTCCGGAGTCCATCCTCCAGATCTCATCATTCATTGTCGTGTGCGAGGCCTTCCTCCATATCACCCCTCACTTCGGATTGTGGCTAAAAACTTTCAAAGTGGAACCGAAAATGATCGAGGGGCAGCACATTGAGTGCAGAGGGGCTATAATAAGCAAGATGGATGACGCTCCATGGCCCGAAGGCTCTTTTCAAGAGGAGCTCGGCTTATGGCAACGGGACTAGTTTTACATCACAGCCCCTAGGGGCACCACATGGGTGGCACCACCTACTTTTTGCTCGGGTCCCCCACCACGGCTGGTGTCATGGGTTAATGAAGGACTTATGTGGGGGCCGCCCAAAGACGTGCCCTTGCTGCAGGGCCGTATTCGAGATCTTCTAGAAAGAGATATTAATTTGACCGTAGTGGCGCAAGTCATGGTGATTCGCCGCACACTGCCCTGCAAACGTCGACCTCTCCGCCTGTGGGAGTTCAATCCGGAGGGACCATGAGTCCTACAACATTTCATGGGAATGACACCTGTGGAGATGTACTAATTGTTCTTCGGATCACAAGCAAGGTGTTCGGATTTGTCCGAGGACGCAGGTCTGAGATGTAATCGCCCGGATGCTAAAGTAAGTAGCCCCGTATTTGTATACACCATCCATATTTTTATCAAATCTACCCTTTAGCAGAGTTGTCCTTTGAACAGGAGTGGATGGCGAAGGCAAAGCTTATCAGGTGTCCAGCCCCCCTGCCCGAGACCGTGCCGAATCCCATGCTGACCAGGATGCTGGAGGTCGCGCCGTTGGCGGAAGGCGAAGGGGGGAACCAAGGAGCTACCGCCTCCGCGAAGGAGGCCATTAGGAAGGGAAGAATCGAAAATTCCCCCGACCAGGGAAAGAAAAGGACTGCCTCTGAAGACCCGGAGGTGATAACCTCAAAACGGGGAAAGAAATCTTCTCCAGAGGGTTCGGCACCGGAGAACGCCCCAGCCGAATCGCCCCCTAAAGGGGACCCGCTCTCCCCCGAGACGTAAGTGAAGGGAGGGGTTCCATAATGAATCACACTCATGTTTTATTCCTGAGGAAAATAACTGAAACATTATCTTGCAGTTTGGATCTCAACCCTTCTCAGCAGAGCTCATCTTCAGGGGATCTTCATCCAGAGATGATAGAGAGCGAAAAGCCTCCCCTTGTTGCACCGTCTCACGAGGCTGGCGACCCCGAGGTATCGTCCCAGAGGGTTTTTTCAAGTCCGGACCCTGGAAAAGGTCGTCAGACTAGTCCGGCACCCTCTTGCGCGCCGGCGGAGGGGCTGAAGGATCTGCTTGGTAGGGCATCCATCTCAGAAGAACACCGTATGTTGATGCATACGGTGATTGGAAGGATTTCATCCGCAGAAAGCGGATTGTACGAGGCTGCCAGGAGTTTACTAACAGGCTTTGAGGTACGTAAAAAGGTGTACCTTTTGGTAGAGCCGCATATTAAATGTGCCCTGTATGACTAGTAGCCCCTGAGACCCTGTGTGTCATCACGAGTGACGGCACACAGAGGATCATAACCCCAGGTATAATATGTCGCCTATTCCATGAAGGTGGCGAGGCGTTCGGTGGCTAGCCGGACAGATGAATCTGTCAAACTAAAGCGACAACTTGACATAGCAGATGCCGACATCGCGCTTGTAAATAAGCGGCTAGACGAGGCTCAAGGTATGTTCAAAAGACACCCAGTAATAGAAGCTTGATGCTCGGGCCTTATATATATATACTTTATGTAGATGGTGCTGCTGCCGTGGAGAACCTTCGGGCGGAACTTGCCCGAGCCAAGGAGCAAGCAAGGAAAAGTGATGCGGCTGCCGTTAAAGCGGCTGAAGAGCTAAAAGCCGAACAGGCTGCTCACTGCCAGAGCAAGAAGAAAATAGCCGAGATGGCCATAAAATTGAAGGATGCTACCGACCGCTGTAAATTTCTTGAACAAGAAGATAGGGCGGCTCAGAAGGACCTTGAAAAGATCACTGCCGAAGCCAAGGATACTCGCTCTTCCATGAGAGCGATGAAGGAGGAGCTGTGTCAGGCCGGAGATATCATGGCTGGAAAGCCTTATATGCTGCGGATGAAGTTCGGAGACCCCAAGTATGTTCCATTAGACCGGCAGTGGAGTGCGGGAAACGCTTATCTGGATTTGGCAGCAAGTGCGGCGGACGCGACCGAACACTTCCGCAGCTGAGGTGACCATGGACTGGAAGAGCTTTTTTGGTCGCAGTACCACAATCCAGAATGCCCACTGTCAGTATCCGACCGTTTGGCCGCCTGGGCGGAGCTGAACAGGTTATCCGGACTCGCCATGAGGTATGTTGCGAGTCGTCTGTGGCCGGAGAAGCCGGAGCCGAAGAGTTATTTTGGCTTGGTGCAGCAGTTCCTTGGTTCGGTGCCGCATGCTGATGCAATGAAGAAGTCGGCGTGCATAGAGGGTGCACAGATGGCTCTTGCCTGTGTCAAAACATACTGGGCAGATATGAAGGCCAGTATTGTTGTGTCCCAGGATTCGGACGAAAGCCGAGTATCTGCCAAGCACTATTTTGAGGAAGTTCTTCCTGGCGCTCATATAATAGAGTCGCAGTGCTCGAAGGATGTTGTGTTTGAATAGCTTATACTATTTGTAAAACGAATTTTGTTTTTATGAAAAAAGCTTTTTATACTTGTGCTTGCAAGAATCATGATGCCTCCTGTGCGGCCGTTTAATGTATATATTTGTATATAACCTGAAAGATGGCAGTCGTTGGCTTCAGCCCCCACGCATAGAATGCGGGGGTGTTCGCAAAAAGGCGCCATTTCACACTTAATCCAACGTCTTGGTCCTACAAAGGAGGTGGTGGCGCAGCGAACTAGGCAACCAGACTATAATGCTTTATCACTTTCACTTAGCCATAGGAGTTTGACATTGGGGCTACTGAATAGCCCCTAGGGGCACCGCGCTCGCCCGAATTCGGGGCGCGAGTGTGCCTGACCGGGAAGCGGCCCTTTGTTAATGCGGGGGAATCCTAAAGATTCCGAAAGTCATCGAGTGGTTGACCAGTCTCTCGCTATATCATGACAGTCAGTTTTCGGCTTTCTCTACTGAGGTGCTCACCTGGCCCAACCGGGGCACAATCGCAGTAGTTCTCCTAGTGTCGTGTTAGCCGATATAACGGAACGTAAGGCAGCAAAACACAGGAGCCGGGAAAACCCAACATTTTACCAAAGACATGATTCGGAGCTGATGCATATAGGGCCAAACTCGCGACGCCGAACACTCCCTAAGGTATTCGGTCTTTATGAAGACGGGCCGAAATAGAGCCCTTGGTAAAAAAAGCCCCTAGTGTCCAGGTACGTGCAAAAATTCTAGCGTGGCCACATGCCAAGACGCCAGCCTCCTCCTCGGTTATAGAGAAAATCGGGGGATGTTATCAACAAGAGAAAATAAAAAAGGTTTACGCAGGGTCTTAATCTGAAAAGAATCCTTGAAACGGGTCCCTGCTGCACGTCTGCGCCTGTGTCTCCATTGTGCCGTATCCTGGACGGGCGTAGCACGATGTTCGTCTGCTAAAGAGAGGAACTTAGTAAAAAATAAGCGTGCGAGAAATCTATATTGAAATAAACAAAATATAGTTGGAGTAAGAGTTGAGCCGTATTGTCTCCGGGCGTGAGCACACGGAGCCCCCTGTACGGGGATATGCGGTTATTAAACATGTTTACGCCGGACTCGTCGAGCCATGTCCGGGATAGTAGGGCTGGATTTGTGGGCGGCTGTCCAGGCAGCCACACCTTTGCCCGTACTTTGGGGGTCAATTTATGTTCCCCTGTAATGAAATGATGCCCTTTGGGCCGGGCATTTTGAGTGTAAGGGATGCGTAATGCGGTATTGCGTTAAAGCGGGCGAAAGCTTCGTCCCAGTAGCGCTTGATAGCGACTTACGAATGGGGCGATGTGGAATGTTAGCTTTTCGCTTCGGAAGTTGTCGGGTGATCCAAACGTGACTTCTAACGTAAGGGAACCCATACTTGGGGTATCCGGGCCTGGCATGACTCCTTGAAAGGAAGTATTGCCAAGGCGGATTATAAATGGGTTTACCCCGAGTTTGCGGACTGAGTCTTGATATAACAGGTTCAAGTCGCTGCCGCCGTCCATAAGGGCGTTTGTAAATTGGATTCCGTTAATAATTGGATTTACGACCAAGGTAGTCCAGCCTGCGTTCTGGTCTCCTCTGGAGTAATCCCGATGATCGAAGGTAATTCGTTGCAACAACCAATGGCGTTGCTCCTCTGGGGCTGGCCGTACAGTCTTCGTAGGTGCCGTTCTGCTCTTCCCCTTTGTCACATGAAGCAGGTTTACTGTCTTGACTTCTTGTGGGAACTTCTTTTGTTCTCCGGTGTTCTGCTTGTGTGGTGCATTGTCATCTTCGCTTGGTGTGTCGAGCCCCTTGTGTTCGGCGTTGAGTTTGCCGGACTGCTTAAAGACCCAACAATCTCTGTGGGTATGGTTTGCAGGTCTCCCCGGAGTGCTGTGGATTTGACATATTTTGTCCAAGATTTTGTTGAGGTTGGATAGCTCGTCCCTATCGTCTTTGGGGGGTGGCTTTTTCTGATTTTGCCGAGAGCTTTTGAATCCGGCGTTTACTGCCGTGCTCATCGGGCTGTTGTCCTTGATCCGACGCGGCTCTTTGTTACGGCGCGGCTTCCCGTTCCCATCTCTGGGTTCGGACGTATTCGGGTTGCTGGTGTTGCTTCTTGCCAACCATCTATCCTCTCCTGCACAAAAGCGGATCATGAGGCTTGTTAACGCGGCCATTGTTCGCGGTTTTTCTTGGCCGAGGTGTCTGGCGAGCCATTCGTCTCGGACGCTATGTTTGAAAGCTGCTAGGGCCTCTGCGTCCGGACAGTCGACTATCTGATTCTTTTTGATAAGGAATCTGTTCCAGAGCTTCCGGGCTGACTCTCCGGGCTGCTGAGTTATATGACTCAGATCATCTGCATCCGGGGGTCGGACATAGGTCCCTTGAAAATTTGCCCGGAAAGCATCCTCAAGCACTTCCCAGCTTCCCATAGTGTTTTCTAGAAGGCTTAAAAGCCAATGCCGGGCTGGCCCTTTGAGCTTGAGGGGTAAGTATTTTATGGCGTGGAGGTCGTCTCCTCTGGCCATGTGTATGTGGAGGATGTAGTCCTCAATCCAGACTCCAGGGTCTGTTATTCCGTCGTATGCTTCTATGTTCACGGGTTTGAATCCGGCTGGAAATTCATGGTCCAGCACCTCATCGGTAAAACATAGGGGGTGTGCGGCGCCCCTGTATTTAGGCGTGCCGCGATGTTCGGGTGTTTTTTGCATTGCATCACTCACTGGAGCCTGCTTTCTTGGCTTATAGATGGATCTGGTTGGGCCAGTTTTTTGATGCAAATTCTTGGACGGATCGCGCGCCATATTGAGTGCGCTGTCCTTTGATGCGTGAGATTGATTGTAGGGTCGTCTATCCGACCTTGTGGCTTCCTTATTTTTTGACTATGGGGGGCTTTATGGCCTCTTCATCAAATTCCGGTAGTAGTTTCCGCTTCGGATAGCTCTTTGTGTGACGACTGCTGGCGTACTTGTGTGCGGTATTGAGTACTTTGCCCCATCTGATCCTGAGTGCATCTTCCGCTGTCTTGAGCCTCTGCTTCTTCTTTTTCAGGCTACGTGCAGTGGCAATGAGCCTTTGGTGGAGGTTCTGATGTTCCAGCAATTTGTCCGGCATTAGGTCATCCGGGCTATTATCTTTCCCGGGGATTAGTTGTTCGGATTATCCGCCCTGTTTGGACGGATGCTCGACGGCATGTTCGTCCTTCGTTGATTCACCCTGCTCTATGGCTGGGTCTTTGTCGAGGTGGGGCTTGGCCTTGCGCTTGCGTCGGCGCTTTGATTGTTTTTCGAGGGAGCGATCCCTAGCCACATCCTTTTGATCCTCGTTGTCGTTTCTGTTGGGTGTGTCCACCATGTATACATCGTATGATGAGGTGGCTTTCCAGTTCCCTATAGGTGCTGGTTCTTGATCGTCTCCTTCATCGGCGTCCATGCCGTCGATGTCTTCGGAGTCAAAGTCGACCATGTCGGTTACATCGTCGACAGTGGCTACGAAGTGGGTGGTGGGTGGGCTTCGAATTTCTTCGTCGTCCGCATCCCAACTGTGTTGGCCGTAGTTCGGCCAGGGCTCTCCTGACAAAGAGAGAGACTTTAATGAATTCAGGATATCACCAAAAGGCGAGTGCTGAAAGACGTCCGCGGCGGTGAACTCCATGACCGGAGCCCAATCGGGCTTAGTCGGAAGAGGTGCGGGATTTATAGAGTCCGGATCGGAGTCCGACACCTTGGAGTCACGGGCCTTGCGAAGGACTAGGCTGGTATCCGGCTCTATCGCCATAGAGGTTGCGGCTTCCGGGGCGGCGTCCAACCATCCGTCCCCGACTGGCATAGTGGGCTCCGAGCTAATGGTCGGAGCGGACACCTGAGTGATGCTCTGGGTGTTGTCCGATGGCAAAACTAAACCATGCCCATCGTGACAGTGCGGCGCGCCCGGTCGTGGCTCGAATCCGTCGAAGATCAAGTCCCCGCGGATGTCGGCCGTGTAGTTTAAGCTTCCAAACCTGACTTGATGGCCAGGGGCGTAGCTTTCGATCTGCTCCAGATGGCCGAACGAGTTGGCCCGCAGTGCGAAGCCGCCGAATACGAAGATCTGTCCGGGGAGAAAAGTCTCATCCCGGACCGCATCGCGATTGACGAGCGAAGAAGCCATCGGGCCTAAAGGCGACGACACAGAGGAACTCTCAATGAAAGCACCAATGTCGGTGTCAAAACCGGCGGATCTCGGATAGGGGGTCCCGAACTGTGCGTCTAGGCGGATGGTAACAGGAGACAAGGGACACAATGTTTTTACCCAGGTTCGGGCCCTCTCGATGGAGGTAAAACCCTAATCCTGCTTGATTAATATTGATGATATGGGTAGTACAAGAGTAGATCTACCACGAGATCGGAGTGGCTAAACCCTAGAAGCTAGCCTATGGTATGATTGTTGTTCGTCCTATGGACTAAAACTCTCCGGTTTATATAGACACCAGAGAGGGCTAGGGTTACACAGAGTCGGTTACAATGGGAGAAAATCTTCATATCGTATCGCCAAGCTTGCCTTCCACGCCAAGGAAAGTCCCATCCGGACACGGGACGGAGTCTTCAATCTTGTATCTTCATAGTCCGGGAGTCCGGCCATCCGGACACCCCCTAATCCAGGACTCCCTCACACGCCAATGCAAAAACGGCGAGTCCGGCACTTGAGACAACAACACCCCGGACAGTGCCGAGGACAACCCCCTCCAGCAGGATTCAACGCAGGAGGATGGAGAAGCCAGCCCCCATGAGAGAGCGGCAGACAGGGAGGTCAAGGACGACAATTATATGCCTCCCTCCGAAGACGAGGCAAGCCTCGACGACGACGAGTTTGTCGTGCCAGAGGATCCCGTCGAACAAGAGCGTTTCAAGCGCAGGCTTATGGCCACGGCAAGCAGCCTCAAGAAAAAACAGTAGCAGCTCAGAGCTGACCAAGATTTGCTAGCCGACAGATGGACTGAAGTCCTGGCGGCCGAAGAGTATAAACTCGAACGCCCCTCCAAGAGCTACCCAAAGCGCAGGCTACTACCCCAACTAGAGGAGGAAGCAACTAAACCTACATCACCAGCGTATGATGCGGCCGATCGGCCACACTCGTGGCCGCGGCAGAGAGGCCTTTCGGCTCTCAACTCAAGCCGCACCCCGGCGCCGCTCAAAAAATACCAGGGCACGGGGAAACGCAACAGACCCGCGAGACATATTGGAGGATAAGGCAAGGCAAACAAGATCGATCTACAGATCGCGTGGGCGCCCCACGTCACGTGACGATAACCGTCACGCCGGATATGATAAATACGGCCAGGCTGAACACAACAGACAAAGCTCATCCGAGATACGTCGCGATATAGCCCAGTACAGGGGCGCCGCACACCCACTATGCTTCACAGACGAAGTAATGGATCATCAAATCCCCGAGGGTTTTAAACCCGTAAACATCGAATCATACGATGGCACAACAGATCCTGCGGTATGGATCAAGATTATCTCCTTCATATCCACATGGCCCGTGGTGATGACCTACACGCCATCAAATACCTCCCGCTCAAGCTTAAAGGACCAGCTAGGCATTGGCTTAACAGCCTGCCAGCAGAGTCAATTAGTTGCTGGGAGGACCTGGAATCCGCATTCCTTGACAACTTCCAGGGCACTTATGTGCGACCACCAGATGCCGATGACCTAAGCCACATAATCCAGCAGCCAGAGGAATCGGCCAGACAATTCTGGACATGGTTCCTAACCAACAAAAATCAAATAGTCGACTGTCCGGATGCAGAGGCTCTTGCAGCCTTCAGGCACAACATCCGAGACAAATGGCTTGCCCGACACCTAGGACAGGAAAAGCCGAAATCTATGGCAGCCCTCACGACACTCATGACCCGCTTTTGCGCGGGAGAAGACAGCTGGCTAGCTCGTAGCATAACATAACCAAGAGCCCTAGCAACTCGGATACCAAGGACAACAATGGCAGGTCGCGTCGCAACAAGCACAAGCGCCGCATTAACGACGACAATACTGAGGATATGGTAGTTAATGCCGGATTCAGAGTCTCTAAACCCGGTCAGCGGAAGAAGCCATTCAAAAGAAACCCTCCGGGCCCATCCAGTTTAGACCGGATACTCGATCGCTCATGCCAGATACACGACACCCCCGAACAACCAGCCAATCACACCAACAGAGATTGTTGGGTGTTCAAGCAGGCAGGCAAGTTAAGCCGAAAACAGAGACAAGGGGCTGCATAGCGATGACGAGGAGGAGCCTCGGCCGCCGAACAACAAAGGACAAAAGGGCTTCCCCCCACAAGTGCGGACGGTGAACATGATATACGCAACCCACATCCCCAAAAGGGAGTGGAAGCGTGCTCTCAAGGACGTCTATGCATTGGAGCCAGTCGCCCCAAAGTTCAACCCATGGTCCTCCTGCCCGATCACTTTTGATCGAAGGGACCACCCCACTAGCATTCGTCACGTCAGATTCGCTGCATTGGTCCTAGACCCAATTATTGATGGATTTCACCTCACTAGAGTCCTCATGGACGGCGGCAGCAGCCTGAACCTGCTTTATTAGGATACAGTGCGAAAAATGGGTATAGATCCCTCAAGGATTAAACCCACAAAGACAACCTTTAAAGGCGTCATACCAGGTGTAGAAGCCAGCTGTACAGGCTCAGTTACACTCTAAGTGGTCTTCGGATCCCCGGATAATTTCCGAAGCGAAGAGTTAATCTTCGACATAGTCCCGTTCCGCAGTGGCTATCACGCCCTGCTCGGACGAACCGCATTCGCAAAATTTAATGCGGTGCCGCACTACGCATATCTCAAGCTCAAGATGCCAGGTCCTCGCGGAGTCATTACGGTCAATGGAAACACCGAACGCTCTCTCCGAACAGAGGAGCACACGGCGGCCCTGGCGGCAGAAGTACAAAGTAGCCTCTCAAGGCAATTCTCCAATCCGGCTGTTAAACGTCCGGACAACGTCAAGCGCGCCCGAAGTAACCTACAACAAAACCGGCTGGCACGTTCCGAGCAAGCATAGCAGTGCGGCCCCAACCCCAGCCCTCATGAGATTGCGATAGCGGTACCACGCGTACATAACTATGCTCTGGAAATACCATGGGCATAATTGGAGGGGCACAACCACGGCACACCCAGAATGCGGATCAACTGCACTAGGGGCTCCATATTCTGCCGTTTCCTTTTTTTTATACTTTCAGGACCCAACTATTCGGAAGGCCTGCCCGGCAATACACTCGCCGAACACATGATGCAACATCCAGGGAGACAACAAGCCACGAAGAATGTCCAGGTGGTCTCTCTAACGAGCTAAATACCTGTTTTACTTAAAGTCTCGTAGCTTGCCCCTGGAGAGGGACATGTCAAATAGTCCCATCTCTTGCTTATCGCACTATTTGTATCGTTCTGCTTTCATAGCAGCCCTTTTTCATAAACAATACATAGCTCTTATCTATTATTGTATTCATTTATTTTTATACAAATATGTTCAGTCATGACATTATGCAACCGTACACTTTGGTACGGCCAATACACCAGGGGCTTAAGTACCACATAGTACGGTGTGAAAAGACCGAACGCTCTCATGAGTGCGGCACCCCGAACTTATAGCACTATATGCATCGGCTCCGAATCATGTCTTGGGTCAATAGTTGGGTCTGCCCGGCTCCCATGTTTTGGTACCTTACATTCCGCAATGTAGGCTAAGGTAGCGCTAGGAGAACTACTGCGATTGTGCCCCAGTTGAGCTGGGTTAACACCTCAGTAGAGAAAGCTAAAACTAACCGTCATGATAGTGCGAGAGACTGGTCGCTGTTCGAGAGGTTTTTCAAGTCCCTAAAGACTTATGCCGCTTAGAGCGAGGAGCCGGATTTATCCGGCCTAGGCGTGGATAGCGCCCCGAACTCGGTCTTTCGAATACTAGGGGCTTCGCCGAAATTTGAAATTATAGAATTCTATGGCTAAGTGAGAGTGATAAAGCATTATAAGTCCGATGGCCTGGATCGTTGTGCTGAGTGCCTCCCTAGATGGACCCAAGAATGGGAACAAGAGCGCTCAGGTTTATCCCGAACACCCCAACACTCGTGGCATGGGGGTAGAAGCCGACGACTTGCATCTCTCAGATTTCATAAACGGCCGCACAGAAGGTAATATTTTAAATTCCGTTGCTTAGCGCATATGAACAAGTTTTCAGCGCACAGGATAAACACGAGCGAGTTTACTCAAACATTACATCCCCGGTACATTCATTCGCTACAAGACGGGCACCCTTCAGGACGCCCTCATAATACATCTCGGGCCTGCGATGCTCCTTCCCCTCCGGTGGCCCATCCTTCACCAGCTTCTCAGCATCTAGCTTGCCCCAATGCACTTTAGCACGGGCAAAAGGCCTACGGGCGCCCTTGATACACACGGAACGCCTGATGACTTCAAGTCGTGGACAGGCATCCACCAGCCTCCGCACCAGCCCAAAGTAGCTCAAAGGCATGACCTCACCAGGCCACAGCCGGCCTATCAGGCCCTTCATGGCCTGTTTGGCTGCCTTATGAAGCTCGACCAGCTGCTTCAGCTGGTCGCTCAAGGGCACCGGGTGTTCGGCCTCAGCATACTGGGACCAGAACACCTTCTCCGTCGAGCTTCCTTCCTCGGTCCGGTAGAATGCGGCGGCATCGGATATACTGCGGGGTAGATCTGCGAATGCTCTTGGAGAACTCTGGATGCGGGTAAGTAACAGGTAATTTACTTTCACATGCTTGCTTTGCATAAAGAATGCCTTACCCGCCGCAATCTTTTTCATTGCCTCAATCTCCTGGAGGGCTTTCTGGGCTTCGGCCTTGGCGATTGGGCGCTTTCAAGTGCCGAGGCAAGCTCGGACTCTCGAATCTTCGAGTCAAGCTCTAACCTCTCATGTTTTTCACAAGAGCATCGAGCTCTTGCCGCACCTCCGCCACCTGTGCCTCTCGCTTCTCTCGCTCTGAGCGCTCCATGGCTGCATTATCTTCGGCCTTGGAAAGTGCTTCCTTCAGGGTTGCCACCTGGGTTGTGGCCCCTGCAACATTCACGTTGGTCCTGTCATTATTTGCAACCAGGTATTTATATATACATTTACATAAGGTATTACATACCTTCCTTGTCCTCGAGCTGCTTCTTGGCATGACCGAGCTTGATCTCAGACCGCTCGAGGCTTTGCTTCAATACATTGACCTCCGCAGTCAGTGCGGCAGAGGTCAGCAGCGCAGCCTGCATTCCCATATTGACATATTGATGTTAGACTCCTACATATATCTTTTTTAGATCCTCAGTCCGGTTTTTCTTTCCGAACACCAAACTGAGCATCAGGGGCTACTGTCTATATGGTAACATTTTTATATGTTTTAACATACATACCTCAAAGCCTGTTAGAAGGCTGGTACAGGCTTCGGTCAGCCCGCTCTTGGTAGACTGAACCTTCTGAATCACCGCACTCATAACAGTGCGGTGTTCCTCGTCGATGGAGGCTCCGTTAAGCACCTCCAGCAAATTGTCTGGCGTCTCCGGTTGGACGGAGGCCGCCAGCATCGTAGGCTTGCCCTTCTTACAAGGGGGCCGCCTGTCAGACTCCGGAACCACTGATGGCTCCGGAGCGGTGTCCGACGCAGGGCCGGACTTAGATCCCTCTGGGGCTTTACCCCCTTTGGGCCTGGAGTCCGGGAGGTCACCTTGCGGCGCCTCCAGGACCACCTCCTGCTGGTTTAGTCCCTTTTGGGACTCCACCTCGGCGTCGTCCGTGGGGAGAGGGGAGGAGGCCGTCGGAAGTGAAGCGCTATTCACATCCGACGAATCCAGGGAGCCGCTCGACGATTCGCCGAGCTAAGCCTTGGGCGGACTGCATGATTGAATTCGGCGTCAGAAGGTACCGTACGATAGAGGAGCGCCATAAGTTATTCTGGTATCCGGATACTTACGATTTTGCCAGGGGCTTGACCCTGGATGGCCATTCCTCCCTGCCGTCTTCGGCATCGGAGGTGTAGTCCGGCAGAAGGGTCCTCCCCTTCTTGGACCCTCCGACCTCCCCAGTTGGAGGGGGAGAGGCTTCTTCTTCCTCCTCGTCGTCTTCAGAGGCAGAGGGCGCTTCAGGCTCGTCGAGCGATGAATTCGACACCACCAAGCGTCGGGAACTCTTTCGAGTTCCCGTGGCCTTCTTCTTGGCCTTCTTCTCCGGTACCACGTGGGGTGCCAGAACCAGCAGCTTCGTTAAACGGGCGTTCGCTGGGTCTTCGGGCAAAGGAGCCGGATAGTTGGTCTGTCCGGCCTTCTTCTGCCAGTCCTGTTAAAGGGATGTGAGTTTAGATCCCGCATAGAGTCAAACTATGGAAAATGAATACCCCGTAATGGGAAAATTGAGCTTACCGCACTAGCTTGACGCTTCGCGCAGAATCCGCGATCCTCGGTGACGGGAGGGTGGACCTCGGAGCTCTTGAAAAGCACCTTCCAGGCATCTTCGTGTGTTGTGTCGAAGAGCCTGGACAAAGTTTGGTGCTGGGCCGGGTCGAATTCCCACAGATTAAAAGCCCGTCGTTGACACGGGAGGATCCGGCGGAAGAGCATGACCTGGACTACGGTGACGAGTTTAACCTTCCTATCGATCAGGTCTTTGATGCAGGTTTGGAGTCCGGTCACCTCTGCCGAATTACCCCACGACGGGCCTGCCTCTTTCCACGAGGTGAGCCATGTGGGGAAGCCAGATCAGAATTCGGGGGCCGCTGCCCATTCAGGGTCGCGCGGCTCGGTGATGTAGAACCACCCCGATTGCCACCCTTTGATGGTTTCCACGAAGGCGCCCTCAAGCCGTGTAACGTTGGCTATCTTGCCCACCATGGCGCCTCCGCACTCCGCTTGTCGGCCTCCCACAACCTTCGGCTTGACATTGAAGGTCTTCAGCCATAAGCCGAAGTGGGGCTGGATGCGGAGAAAGACCTCACATACGACGATGAACGCCGATATGTTGAGGATGAAGTTCGGGGCCAGATCGTGGAAGTCCAGGCCGTAGTAGAACATGAGCCCCCGGACGAATGGGTGAAGAGGAAAGCCCAGTCCGCGGAGGAAATGGGGGAGAAATACGACCCTCTCATGGGGCCTAGGGGTGGGGATGAGTTGCCCCTCATCTGGAAGCCGGTGCGCGATGTCGTCAGACAAGTATCCGGCCTTCCTCAACTTTTTGATGTGCCCCTGCATGAAGGTGGAGGCCATCCATCTACCTCCCGCTCCGGACATGATTGGAGAAGGTTGAGGTGGGAAGTGCGGACTTGGGCGCTGGAGCTCGAGTGCGCAGGAATGGATAAGCAAAGGAGGAAGAAGGCGTAGATGGAAAGGGTGGGTCCTTATCCCCTTATATGGGCAGCTGAAACTATGAGCCCCCACCAGCCTAATAAAACTCGCTTATCTCCCAAGCGCCGCGGTTAATGGCGCGGTTGGGTTACCCACGCCCGTATTGATGAGAATCCCGGAATAAGGGGACACGATCTCTGCTTTGACAAGACGTGCCAAGGAAACCGCCTCGCTAAACGCGCTGAGGTGGAACAGTAAAACGATTCGAATAAAGGCTTGGCCGTGGCATGATGTCACGTTGCGGAATACGTCAGCAGATTAGATTTGTGCAGATATTATTCTCTCTATGGTGGTATGTGGAACTTATTTTGCAGAGCCGGACACTATCCTTGTGTTCAACATCTTCTATGAGGTATTCGGAGGAGGAACCCGCCTTGCAATGCCGAAGATTTGCGCGCCGGACTTGTCATCATTGAAGCCTAGTTCAGGGGCTACTGAGGGAGTCCTGGATTAGGGGGTGTCCGGATGGCCAGACTATGACCTTTGGCCGGACTCCCGGACTATGAAGATACAAGATTGAAGACTTCGTCCCGTGTCCGGATAGGACTTTCCTTGGCGTGGAAAGCAAGCTTGGCGATTCGATATGAAGATCTCCTCCCATTGTAACCGACTCTGTGTAACCCTAGCCCTCTCCGGTGTCTATATAAACCGGAGAGTTTTGGTCCATAGGACGAACAACAATCATACCATAGGCTAGCTTCTAGGGTTTAGCCTCTTTGATCTCGTGGTAGATCAACTCTTGTACTACCCATATCATCAATATTAATCAAGCAGGAGTAGGGTTTAACCTCCATCGAGAGGGCCCGAACCTGGGTAAAAACATCGTGTCCCTTGTCTCCTGTTACCATCCGCCTAGACGCACAGTTCGGGACCCCCTACCCGAGATCCGCTGGTTTTGACACCGACAGTGTCCATTTTCATAACTGTGTGCGATAGGTATTCCTATCACGCACACACACAGGTTTGAAAGTTTGCCGTATTACCATGAATCACACATGCATATGAGACGAAACTGTGTGTGCGTACATCGGGCATCGCAAACATTTCACATCAAAGAACCGTCTATTCTCTATTTTTCGTTGCACACGTTGTTTTCTTTCTAACTATGTGTACATTATTTTATTCGCTTGTGTTTAATTTTATTTTTCCATGTAATTTATTATTTGAATTTGAAATTTTGAAATATGAAATGTGGAATTCAAATTCTCAGCACAATGGTTCAACAACCAATCCATAAAGAAAATTCTCAGTACAATATGTTCATTAATTACAGGATTAGGCAGCAATTAATGATGATGAACCACAATATTTAGAGGCGGTAAAGCTCAAGAGACACGTGTAAATCATTTTGTCTACCGATGGTGTTGAAGAAGCGGAATGCCCATAATGTGCCCTCCTGCATGCCATAGGCACGAACAACTTTTGTCCAACCCCTTGTGTCGATTGCCCGCACATCCTTCACCACCTTCAGGAAGACTTCTAGAGCATTATCATGGTAGTATGAATTATATATTTAACCTTAGTTGCCTTCACTTCGGTCATATAGTTTGCAAGGTAATCATCAGTAAATTGCTTCAGAAACCACTGAAAAGGGAAAACTTTCAAATACTCAGGTCTAATAGAGTAACTTGTTGTGGGCAGGGGGAAAAGGCAACACATTACTTACCATCCTAAAGTTCGCTGTTGTCTTGGACAAAGTGTAAATGAAGAGCTTAATTCCCATAACCCGTCTCTTTCGCCTAAAATCTTTCCTAGTTTTCTCACTTGACACTTGTTCATGAATATGTCATTGCCCCATACGCAAAAGGGATCGAAGCATGGATTAGTACCGCCCATATATGTCCTACAAGCAACCAGTAAATGTTAGAAGCTAAACTGATATTGCACAAATGATGTAAAATACAACTACCTCCATTCCTAAGTACAAGTATTTTTAGAGATTTCAATATGAACTACATACAGATGTATATAGGCATAGTTTAGATTAGAATCTAGATTCACTCATTTTGCTCCGTATGTAGTCTATATTGGAATCTCTGAAAATACTTATATTTATGAACATATGGTGTATAAGTCATCGGATGCAGCTAACCTCGACGACAAACAACAGCATCGCCCATTGTAGTCCTGTGTAAGTACATGGAAAGGCAATGTTAACTACAATAGGGTTAACATCCACCAAAAATAGCAAATGGTAATAAAACGACAGCATCAATAGTGATATGTTCATTGCGAAAGAGTAGAGCGGAAGCAAAGGGAAAAATAAAAAAATGGATAGAATTGTTTACTACAACAGACAACCTAGTATAGCCATTGAAACTGGTACTGATAGAAATGAAATTGACAGAGTTAAACATCTCAAGGCAGGTGCTGCTAGAGCAGAGAATGGCCCTGTTGTCCATAAAAAGATAGGGAAAATAGATAAGACGGGTTAGGCGTGTTCACTACAACATGCTTAATACATGAACCGTACAAAACATGGCCATTGCAACTGGTATTGGTAAGATTCAACTGGTTAGTTTATACATGGTAAGTCCCGAGGGATAGTTGCTGGGGCTCTTCATATGGACAAGAGCCTGCCCCAAGTCGGTCGTAGCGGAGGCGAGGTGTTCCTCTGGGTCGAAGCATGGATCAGTGCGACACCTACAAGAAGCAAGTAAATGTTAGAAGCCAAACTGCACTTGCACAAATGATGTAAAATACTGTAAGACATGGGATGCAACTAACCTTGATGGCAAACAACAGCATCGCCCGTTATGGCCCTACGTAAGTACATGGAAAGGAATGTTAACTACAATAGGGTTAGCATCCATTAAAAATAGCAAATGGGCACCATCTCTATTATATCTTCATTGCAGAGAGTAGCACGGTAGCAAAGGGACAGATTAAAAAATGGGTACAACTATTAATTGCAACAGGCTTAACAACATCCTAAGTCATGTTTTGTAAGTTTATAACTCCTATTGGTGAAATTGAGCTGGACAGTTCATACGTGAACATCACACAGTGTGCAGTACTGAAAATAACAAGGCACGTTTAGCTACATGCAACCTAGTATAGCTATTGAAACTGGTACTGATAAAAATGCAACTGGCAGAGTTAAACATCTCAAGGCAGGTGCTGCCAGAGCAGAGAATGGCCCAGTTGTCTATAAGAAGGTAGGGAAAATAGCTAAGACGTGTTAGGAATGTTTACTACGACATGCTTAATACATCAACCGTACAAAACATAGCCATTGCAACTGGTATTGCTAAGATTGAACTGGTGAGTTCATACTTGGTAAATCCTGAGAGGTAGTTGCTGGGGCACTTCATCTTGGCCAGAGCCCACCCAAAGTCAGCAATGGCGGAGGCGAGGTGTTCCTCTGGGTCGAAGTGTTGATCAGTGCCGCTGACATGTGTACCTACACGCAACCAGTAAATGTTAGAAGTTAGACTGCAATTGCATAAATGATGTAAAATACTGTAAGACATGGGATGCAGCTAACCTCGACGGCAAACAACAGCATCACCTGTTATGGCTTTGCATAAGTAGATGGAAAGGCATGTTAACTACAACAGGGTTAGCATCCACAAAAAATAGCAAATGGGCAGCATCTCTAGTGATATCTTCATCACGAACAGTAGCACGGTAGCAAAGGGACATATTAAAATAGATACAACTGTTACTTACAAAAGGCTTAATAGCATCCTGAGTCATGTATTGTAAGTTCATTGCCGGTATTGGTGAAATTGAACTGGACAGTTAATACTTGAACATCACACAGTGTGCACTACTGAAATAAACAAGACATGAACATGCTTAATACATCAACCGTACAAAATATAGCCATTGCAAGTGGTATTGGTAAGATTGAGCTGGTCAGATCATATTTGGTAAGTCCTGGGGGGTAGTCGTTGGGGCACTTCATCTGGGCCAGAGCCTGCACCAAGTCGGCGGCGGCGGAGGCGAGGTGTTCCTCCGGGTCAACACGCACAGCGACCATCGCGCCATCGACCTCTATCATCTCCTCGACCTCTACGTGATATGTGGTTGGCCTTGACCGGCGATGCTCTGGTGGTAGGGCGATGGGGATTTGGAGGCATGATTATGTTTTGTAGGTGCCATTCAAGCAATCAGGCCGAGGCCGTGATAGAGATCAGTGGGTTACCTGACTGGATCGACAATGCTCGGGCAGAACATAGATGTGGTTGAAGTTGTGGTTGCAGCGGCGGAGGTTTGAGCTTCTGGGAGGGGGTGGGGGCGGCGTGGGGGGGATACTACAGAAATTTGATGGGTGAGGACATGGTGGGAGGAATAAATTCTGAAATCGCGTGCCTAGTGAAAATTTTGCTGCGAAACTTGAAACTTGGGCGGGGGAAACACACAACGCAAACGAAGCGCGTAAAATACGAGAAAAGAGAAAATTGGCAGATCCCGTCTCCAAAAAAATGTACACATGTACTTGATATTTTCTGTCAATGGTACGCTTGCTTTATTAGGAAACATCACACATGTAACTGACTTGTGGATCGTTAACGCAAAAAATGCACACGGATACGCCATAGAAACTGTGTGTTTTGTGATCTTCTAATAATTCTTATATCTATCAGCATCTCCAGGAACACCTAATTTAAAAATCTCTTTCATTGTAGCAGGGTTATTAAATGTACATGAATGAGGCAAAGGTGACACCCGATGAACAATCATCGGTTTATGAAATGCAATCAAGTGTCAACCTGCCTCGCTCACATAGCCAAAATTGATCCTGTGCAACAAGAGATAAGCTTGCTGCCATTCACTGGTGGGGCTATTTAAGCCGGTGTGCGGCAAACTCGCGCGGCAAGGTGGGACTAAACCATCTACGGCCAGCTCTAGTCTCTAGTGGCTTTCGGTGGCCGCGGGCGGACGTTTCGGGAGGATTTAGGGCCAGTGTGCGGCTACAAAACTTCAGTGAACACATGCTAATCAACGCTCAAAGCCCTCAAGGGATGCGCTTATCGACATTGTACGTTAATAATAGATAGTACCAACTTAAAGTGCTACTGGTAATTTGCTCTAAAACTAGTGCGTATGTAGTACTGGTAGATGCTCGTAATTAATTATACAAACTTACGGGCGACACACGCACTAACTACTTCTCACATGCTGGCATCGGGGCCTGCTGGCCAGACGCCGCCATTCTCCTTCCTGACCTTGTCGGCGGTAGCCCACCATGCTTCAACCTCCGCCGAGCTCTCCTCAGCACGGCGTGCAGCCTCTTCTTTCTTGCGGTAGCGGGACTCTCTTTTCTTGACTATTTTTTGCCTTTTCCGCTCCTTCTGTGTGGCTTTGGCCGCCTCTAGATCCACCGCCCATTTGACCATGGCAACATCAAAGTCCGCCCACGTACTTGTGTGGCTGTGGGCGGTGATGAACTCAGCGCCAACGCTTCCTTACCATGTGAGTGGTCGCGGGCGGCGAGGAACTCGGCGTGGCAGGATACCATTGCTTCCTTACCAGTTATTGTGCACCGCGATGCCATGAGCGACGCTTGGAGAGAGCTCTGGGACGGAGTGGCCGGACAGCCGTACAGTGCGGTGGTTTTTAAGAGCTCAAGGACAAACGACGAAGGAAATTTGACTTCCCTTACAATCTTGCTCATTCATTATCGCACACGGTTCACCTCCGTGGCCTCCGGAAACAATGTGCGCTGAGCCTATTGTGTGTTACGTTATGATTGCCCAGAACCCCGGCCACGCGGATCACGCGTGTGCACCGTAGGATGCACCACGATCGAACGACAATCCACATCCCTCTCATCACACCCATGCAGCTGTAGCTGGATTGGATTTATCTGTGCTAAATGCCTAGAAAATGCACATAATCCCCTAAATATGGTAAATGAGCCCGGAAAAGTGCCAAATTTGAACACGGTGATTTGTAGGGTGTATGTTCATCGTAGAAAAAAACTCAAGGACAAAGAACGAAGGAAAGTTGGATTCGCCTTCAATTAGTGATTTCCCCCTCGAAACCATGGAACTTCCTCGATGATGGTTCGATTTATGAAGGGTGTGCATGACGACATAAGCAAAACCTTCTCCATTTTTTACCAGGGCATGGTGAGGCTATACCATGGCACCATGCCAGGCATAATGTTTTCCAAGCATGTATTTCATTTTTCTATTGTTGAAAAATTAATAAACAAACGTTTGTGGTTGACTATTGCCACACACTTCCCTGAAATCTCCACCCATTCCTTGTAAAAGGCATGAGAATTTACTAAATAGCACGAGCATGGTTTTCCAGACCGTTCTTATGCACCTTTTCATGCACCAATTGTTTGAATTTGAATTGTGTGCATTAATGCCTAGAAAATGCACATAATCCCCTAAATATGGTAAATAAACCCGGAAATGTGCCAAATTTGAACACAACGATTTGCAGGGTGTATGTTCATCATAGAATAAAAACATGAACAAACTAGGAAGGAAATTTGGATTCCCCTTTCAATCTCGATGATTTCCCCCTCATAATCATGAAACTTCCTTGGTGATGGTTCAATTTACGAAGGGTGTGCATGACGACATAAGCCATACCTTATCAATTTTTTACCAGGGCACAGTGAGGCCAACCATGGCACCATGCCAAACGTCATGCTTTTCAAGCATGTATTTCATTTTTCTATAGTTGAAAAAATAATAAACGACGCGTTTGTGGTTGACTATTGCCACACTTTCCTTGAAATCTCTGCCCATTCCTTGTAAAAGGCGTGAGAATTTTGTGGTGGGTGATCATCTTGAGCTTGTGTTCCCTTGAAATAAGTGGAGTCATACTTCTCTTGTTGAGGAACAAACTTCGTCTTGGGATATTGAACTTCTTCCCACTCAACTCCATTGGCATTGAACTTTCGTTCAAAACCAACACCTTGATTCTTCCGGTGCCTTCCTTGCTTGCGTATAATTTCCTCAAATTGCTTACTTTTGGCAAGGATCTTGTAAACACCTTTCTCTATAATTCCCTTCAATAAGCTATTTTCTTGTTCAAGTATAACTTGGCTAAGAGAATCATTAGTGGAATCAAGAGAACTACTAGATGCAACAATATTGGATTTAACATGATTATTGTTACTACTAGAGGAAGAATCCTTCTTGTTCTTATTGCTAGATTTTACTTGTGGCATATAAGTGGACAAGAGGAGATGTTTGGAAATGTAAGAAGAACTCTTCTTTGGAAGATCATCAATGATTGCTTTTAGGAACCCATGCTCTTGCTCTAAATTCAGCTTCTCGAACCATAGCTTCTCATGAGTCCTTAGGAGCTCTCGATGATCCTCTAGAGAAGTTTTATGAGCTGACTTAAGGGTGTTTAGTTCTTTAGTTAAACGCTCAATCTCATTCTTATCATTGTCATTCATTTCATCTTGATTAACATGATTAATAGCAAGTTCATTACAGTTTTCATTACTAGCATTGTCAACAACTAAATCATCATCACCTAGAAAATCATCTTCATCACTATTGAAATCAACATACTCGGGGTGTGATACCTTAGGGACTTTAGCCATGAAGAACCTTCCAATTCCTTCATTTGGTGAGTCAAATATGTCGTAGGAGTTGGATGACACAAGTGCAAGACTGGCAACACCTTCATCTTGAGTATATTCAGAGGAGTGATAGCTTCTCTCAGAGTAGTTGTCGAAGTTGGAACCGGATACCCATTCACCAACGTGAGCTTGATGTCTTTGTCTTGTGTAGCTCTTTGATGACTTGTCCTTCCTTTCCGAATCCTTGCTTCTACGAGGGGGTCTTTGTTCATAATGATCATCTCTACTCCTCTCTCTTGGAAGTGATTCATTTCTTTTACTCCTCCTTTTTGGTGAATCTTATCTTTTATTGTAGGGAGCCATACACTCAATGGAGTAGTGTCCGGGTCTTCCACAATTGTAGCAATTATGATCACGACTAGAAGATCTTTTGTCATTGTAGGATCTTGACTTGGAACTTCTCTCTTTGCTTCTATTCTTGTAGAATTGGTTGAAGTTCTTCACCATTAAGCTCAATTCTTCACTGAGGACTTGTTTCTCACTTGATGTTGTAGGAGCATCACTTGAAGCTTTGTAAGCACCACTTGACTTGTTGTGGAGCTCTTCCTTATCCTTGAGTGATATCTCGTGAGCAACAATTCTACCAATTACTTATGTGGGCTTGAGATCTTTGTAATTGCGCATCATTTGGATCAAGGTGCACACGGTATTATATTTTCCATCCAAGGCTCTTAGGATCTTCTTGATGATGAATTTGTCGGTCATCTCTTCGCGTCCTAAGCCGGCAATCTCATTTGTGATGAGAGCAATCCTAGAGTACATCTCAGCGACTCCTTCACCATCCTTCATCTTGAACTTGTTAAGTTGACTTTGAAGCACATCCAATTTGGATTCCATGACGGAATCGATACCTTTATGCATATACCCCAAAGTATCCCAAATTTCCTTTGCATTCTAAAGATGGCTGATTTTGTTGAATTCTTTGGGACACAATCCGTTGAAGAGAATATCGCAACCTTGAGCATTGTATTGCAACATCTTTATTTCTTCCACGGACATTTCTCGATCTGTTCTTTTCCATCCTCAAAGAAATCACCTTGCGAACCAATGTGCACAATAGCCCAAATGGTGGGGTTATGACCAAGAATATGCTTTTTCATCTTATGCTTCCAACTAGCAAAATTAGTACCATCAAAGTAAGGACCTCTATGGTGATAATTTCCCTTGCTAGATGCCATACTCTCCTAGGTTGTGAAACCAAGGCTGTAATCACCAAATCTTTGGAAATCAAAGCAAATGTAGACCAAAGCTCTGATACCGCTTGTAGGATCAAAAGTAGGTCTAGAGGGAGGGTGATTAGGCTACTTGACCAAATAAAAATCTAACCTTTTGCCAATTTTAGTTGTGGGAAGATTTTAGCAACTTAGCACAATTCAAGCAATCAACCTACACATGCAATTCTAAGATTGCAGCAACGAAAAGTAAAACATTGCATATGAAGGTAAAGGGAAAGGGTTTGGAGAGTGCAAATGCAATGATGACATAGAGATTTTTGGCGTGGTTCTGATAGGTGGTGCTATCGTACGTCCACGTTGATGGAGACTTCAACCCACGAAGGGTAACGGTTGCACGAGTCCACGGAGGGCTCCAGCCACGAAGGGCCCATGAAGAAGCAACCTTGTCCCTCCCACCATGGCCATCGCCCCCAAAGTACTTGCCTCACTAGGGTAGATCTTCACAAAGTAGGTGATATCCTTGCCCTTACAAACTTCTTGGTTCAACTCCACAATCTTGTCGGAGGCTCCCAAGCGACACCTAACCAATCTAGGAGACACCACTCTCCAAAAAGTAATAAATGGTGTGTTGATGATGAACTCCTTGCTCTTGTGCTTCAAATGATGGTCTCCCAAAAACTCGACTCTCTCTCACAGATTTGGATATGGTGGAAATATGATTTGAGTGGAAAGCAGCTAGGAGAAGGCTAGAAATCAAGATTCTTGTGGTTGGAATGGAATATCTTGATCTCAACACATGAGTAGGTGGTTCTCTCTCAGAAAATGTAGGCTGGAAGTGTAGGCACGTTCTGATGGCTCTCTCTCACATGGAGAGGGGGTGGAGGGGTACATATATCCTCCACACAAAATCCAACCATTACACACATTTGACCCAACTCGGTGAGACCGAATAGAAGAACTCGGTGATACCGATTTAATTCAAAATGTGAACGTTAGGAATCTCGGTGGGACCGACTAAACAACTTGGTGGGACCGATGTGCTAGGGCTTAGGGAAAACATCAATGGTGGCGCCGATTGCATTAACTTGATTAGACCAAAGTGAAGCAATAAGGCAACAGAGAGAATGTCAAGTAAACTCGGTGGGACCGATTGCACATTTCGGTGAGACCGAAATAATTGCAACAGGCAACAGAGAGTTTGCAAGGCCATCACGGTGAGACCGAGATCCATATCGGTGTGACCGAGGTGTTAGGGTTTATGGCAATGGCTATGTCAAATGAATTCGGTGGCGCCAGACAGAATGTTTCGGTGGGGCCAAGTTTGACTTTGAGTTTTGGACATATTTGGAAATTATAAGTGGTTCAGGGCTTTGGAGCAATATCACTAAGCATTTTGAGCAAGTAGACCATTAAGCAACACCTCATCCCCTTTTAATAGTATTGGCTTTCCTGTGGACTCAATGTGATCTTGGATCACTAAAATATAACTGAAGAGTCTTGAGCTTTTGCCAACATGTGTCCTTAACATTTTGAGGGGTCCACATCTCTAGTCCATGACATGTCATTCATTGAACTTTCTGAAATATTAAACTTCAATGGATATTAGCTCAATGAGCTATATGTTGTTATGAATTACCAAAACCACTCGGGGATTAGTTGCACTTTCGCACCGGCGGTGGACTTCCTGGGACCCAAGTGGCAACAGCCTCCCGTGTTCTACTTTCCCTCGAAGTTGCTAGCGGACATGGACGCGGATGCGTTGGCCACCAACTCGTCGATCTCCTCCGCGCACTTTCCTTCTTTCTTCGTCTGCATGGTGCAGCTACACGCGCATTGACTATGGATGGCGCGGTCGTAGGCATTGGAGGGGCAGTATGACGCGACATCGTCCATGCCCGTGCCGCCGTGCTCCCCTCCATGCCGGCCTGGAGCAACTCACCACTCCTCCGCGAGCTGGCTTCAAGCGGCTAGTTCCTAAACCACGCACCAAAATTGGGTGGCAATTTACTCCGGCTGCCTAGGGGAGGGAGGTGGAGCAGCGAGCTGCCTCGCTCATATCCGCCGGGCTTGGCGGGCCACCATTTCGGCTTTTATGCCCGATAACTCCTCTTCTTGCCCATTGGATGCCATCAAAATGGTGAAGTAGGAGATGGGTGGAGCGATGGAGGGGTGTGATTCTTGCCCAGAGCCTGCCATCATTTAAATAGAGGGCGGACGGCAGGAGCTAGGCCGGCGTGGCCTTTAATGTCGGTCCTCTCCTAAATGGATGTGTGTCCGGAGTAGATTTCTCAGCTTCCACGCGGGGTTAATGTGGTGTATGAGGAGGCGTGTTCATCCGGGCGTGCAGCGGGCAGCGCTCTCGGCCGGCGTGCCACTTCAATGGAGGAGGTAGTGAGAGGTCACGTCTGCCCTGACCCGTCTCCAATGTGAAGTCACATGATCTACAACAACATGAATGCGGGCAGCTGGCGCCGGGCGGGCGCGCACACGAGGGGAAGGGTTTTTTATGGGCTAGGACAGTCAGAAGAGGGCTTGTAAGCGATCCGGACTCCCACAAATCTTCCCCACTTTTGTCTCCGGTTTGGAGGAGATATGGCGTCCGGACCACTACGCGGATTGATACAGGTCAGCATTGGCTGGCTTCTGATAGGAGCTGGGTTCCTACCAGGTCTATCCCTCAGTGTTTTAGGGGTGGAAGGGAGGCTGTCAAGGTGATGGGCACGAGCGGCAGCGCCTCGGCGCCGTGGTCACTAGAGAGAGAGAGAGAG
>NC_041385.1:437075411-437159814 GCF_002162155.2 Triticum dicoccoides | reverse complement strand
ACCGAGAGAGAGAGAGAGAGAGACCGAGAGAGAAAGAGAGGGCGCAGGGGTTCGACTAGGGTTTAGGGTTCCGGCTCCTGAAGGGAGCCGGACAATAGTTATGACTTATTGCTTAATTCCAAAACGAGTCCTTACAAGTGTTTATATAATCCTTTGATAATCCCAAGTGCAGGGAATCATCGTAGCAATTTCCAAAGGTGGAAGTGATAAGCATGGAGTGTCGAGCCCACAAGGAGATAAAGGTAAGATCAATATTCTCTCAAGTCCTATCTGCCAATAATACGACTCTACGTACACCAAACGTTTGCTTCTAACTAGAAACAAGAAATAAAACTATGTTGTGGGTATGAAGAGGACAACTTTGCATGGTATCAGAGAGCTAAAATATAAAAGTAGGGCTTGTTATCATAAAGTTAGAATATATTACTAAATATTATAAATAGCGAGTGTGGAATAATGATGGGTTGGCGTGCGGAATTGTCCTAGGCAGTTGTTAACAAGACCGGTAATCACTATTGCAATTTCATATGAGGGAGAGGCATAAGCTAACATACTTTCTCTTCTTGTATCATATGCACTTATGATTTGAAAGCACAAGTGCTCCCTGGGTGATTTTGGTAATTAATGTCAACATATCTCTTGTTGGACTAATACTTTTATCTAGTGCATTTCAGATAAGTCCAACAGTGGAGTGGCATGGACAAGAAGATGTGGAACCCCTTCAAGATGCTAAAGACAAAGGATTGGCTCAAGATCAAACCTCAGGACTCTACATTTTCTGTTTCAGTGATCCAAGATCGCATTGAGTCTATAGGAAAGCCAATACTATTAAAAGGGGATGAGGTGTTGCTTAATGGCTTGCTTGCTCAAAGTGCTTAGTGATATGCTCCAAAGCCCTCAGCCACTTTCTCATATCCACATATGTCCTAAACCAAAAAGTCAAACTCGGCCCCATCGATTTGATCCATCCGGCGCCACTGAGTTCAGTTGACATAGCCACTGCCAGAAACCCTAACCAATTCGGTCACACCGATGGGATCTCGGTCTCACCGAGATGGGCTTGCAAACTCTCTGTTGTCTATTGCAATATTTTCGGTCCCACCGAGAAGATGTAATCGGTCACACCGAGTTTGCCTAACCAACTCTCTGTTTCGCTTATTACCAAATTGGTCCCACCAAGTTGTGTAATCAGTCAAACTGAGATGAGGTTTTACCCTAACCCTTGCGCATCGGTCCCACCGAGTTGATCATATCGGTCCCACCAAAATTGCCTAACGGTCACATTATGTACTGGATCGGTCCGACCGAGTTTTCTGATTCGGTCCCACCGAGTTTGGTACATTGTGTGTAATGGTTAGATCTTGTGTGGAGGCTATATATACCCCTCCACCCTCTCCTCATTCGTGAGAAAGCCATCAGAACGTGCCTAGACTTCCAGCATTCATTTTCTGAGAGAGAACCACCTACTCATGTGTTGAGGCCAAGATATTCCAATCCAACCATATGAATCTTGATCTCTAGCCTTTCCCAAGTTGCTTTCCACTCAAATCATCTTTCTACCAAATCCAATCCTATGAGAGTGAGTTGAGTGTTGGGGAGACTATCATTTGAAGCACAAGAGCAAGGAGTTCATCATTAACACACCATCTATTACCTTTTGAAGAGTGGTGTCTCCTAGATTGGTTAGGTGTCACTTGGAAGCCTCCGACAAGATTGTGGAGTTGAACCAAGGAGTTTGTAAGGGCAAGGAGATCGCCTACTTCATGAAGATCTACCCTAGTGAGGCAAGTCCTTCATGGAGATGGCCATGGTGGGATAGACAAGGTTGCTTCTTCATGGACCCTTCGTGGGTGGACCCTCCGTGGACTCACGCAGCCGTTGCCCTTCGTGGGTTAAAGTCTCCATCAACGTGGATGTACGATAGCACCACCTATCGGAACCACGCCAAAAACATCTGTGTCTCCAATTGCGTTTGCACACTCCAATCCCATCCCTTTACTTTCTTGCAAGTTGCATGCTTTACTTTCCGCTGCCCATATACTCTTTGCATGCTTGCTTGATATGTATTATGAATGGTTAAACTTGTGCTTAAACTCCACCTAAACTTGAAAAACTTAAAAACTGCCAACTTTGTGTGTTAAGGGTCTATTCACCCCCCTCTAGACACCTCTTCTCGATCCTTTCAATTGGTATCAGAGCTTTGGTCTCCTTGCTTTGGTTTAAACACCATTGGAGGAAGATGGATGAGTCTACTTTGGGGAGTCTTAGACATAGAGTGCCTGTCCTTAATGGAGAGTACTTTCATGAGTGGAAAAATGAGATGCTTGTGATCTTCAATGAATATCATTTGAATAAGTACATTACTAGCCATTGTGCACCTCATGTTGATCCTATGCATCCTACTCTTGTTGAGTCCATTGACATAATTCATAATCTTAGAACCGTTAATCTTATCACTAGAGGTTTGCCTAGAAACTTGATTGGTTGCTTGCCTACTCTTAATTGTGCCTACACCATATGGAGATTTCTTTTGGAAAGATTCCCAAACTATCCCTTGCAAAATCTAGATGAGATTCTTCATAAGTCTATTGCCTTGAGTAAGATGAATTCCAATGATCCTAAGTTTGGTGACTGTCTATTTGA
The DNA here is from genome assembly GCF_002162155.2 of Triticum dicoccoides. Lineage (NCBI taxonomy): Eukaryota > Viridiplantae > Streptophyta > Magnoliopsida > Poales > Poaceae > Triticum > Triticum dicoccoides. The sequence goes on along the minus strand of NC_041385.1, from coordinate 437,157,171 downwards.
GCTTACAAATCTTATGCGTGCCAAAGGAGATGTTGGAATTATTAGCAATATTATTTCTGAAGCTATTAGAATTCATAAAGATGATCATTGTCAAAATCATGTATCTAATGAATCACCCTCTCTAGGAATTGATCCACCACATGACGATGTCGAACATGGATACTATGATGAGGATGATGATAGTGACTATGATCTTGATGAAGCAATGAGACACTTTGGTATTATGGCAAATCTTCGGGGATACATGGCAGGAGGAAAGGAATGGGTCCTTGATAGTGGATGTACCGATCACATGACTGGAGATAAAGATATGTTTCCTGAGCTTGCTGAAAACGAGGGCCCTCGAAAGTATGTCACTTTTGGTGATAAATCAAAGGGTAAGGTGGTTGGCCTCCGTAAGGGGGCCATCTCACATGATAGCTCCATACAAAATGTCATGCTCGTTGAATCTCTTGGCTATAATCTACTTTCTGTTTCTAGACTAGCTGACTTTGGTTTCAATGTCCTATTTACCAAAGTAGATTGCCAAGTGTTTCATAGAGATAATCATAAAATGGTATTTACCGGTATACGTAAAGGTGATCTATACATTGTTGATTTCAGTAAAAAGGCTCAACCTAGAACTTGCTTAATTGCTAAATCTTCTAAAGGCTGGTTGTGGCATAGGCGGTTAGGTCATGTGGGCATGCGAAACCTTGACAAGCTTATTAAAGGAGATCATATCCTTGGTTTTAAAGATGTCATATTTGATAAGGATAGACTTTGCAGTGCTTTCCAAGCAGGAAAACAGGTTGGAGGAAGCCACCCCGTGAAGAACATCATGACCACAAGGAGACCGCTTGAGCTACTTCACATGGATCTTTTTGGTCCCAACGCTTACAAAAGTCTTGGTGGAAACTCATTTGGTCTAGTTATAGTTGATGATTTTTCAAGATTTACGTGGGTGTTCTTTCTCGATGATAAATCACAGGTCCAAAAGATCTTAAAAAACTTTGCTAGGAAGGCACAAAATCAATTTGAAGTGAAGATCAAGAAGGTTCGTACCGACAATGGAACGGAGTTCAAGAACGCCAATGTGGACACCTTTCTTGACGAAGAAGGGATTTCACATGAGTTCTCAGCTACGTACACACCTCAAAAAAATGGAATTGTTGAGAGGAAGAACCGGACGCTCATCGAAATGGCAAGAACAATGCTTGATGAGTACAAGACACCAAAACACTTTTGGGCGGAAGCGGTTGAGACAGCTTGTCATGCGATAAATCGCTTGTATCTTCACAAGCTACTTGGCAAGACGGCATACAAGCTCGTCACCGGTAACAAATCCCAAGTTGGATACTTTCGAGTATTCAGCTCAAAGTACTACATTCTTGATAAGCATCGTCGTTCTAAATTTACTCCTAAATCTCATGAGGGATTTCTACTTACTTACGGCTCAAACTCTCACACTTACCGTGTCTACAACAATTTCACCCAAAAGGTTGAAGAGACGGTAGATGTGAAGTTTGATGAATCTAACGGCTCACAAGTAGAGCAATTGCCAATTGATGTAGGAGATAAAGATCCTTCGGAAGCAATCCAAGACTTGTCTATTGGCAAGCTTCATCCAACGGAGGTGAAGGAGAGTACCTCGTCCATCCAAGTGGAAGCTTCTACCTCATGACAAGGTGAACCAAGAGTTGATATGGAAGCATCCACAAGTGGGACACACCAAGATGAAGAAAACGAGGAAGTACACCAAGATGAACCTCATCAACCTCCTTCTCCACCACGATGGGAGAACGACAATGTCAAGAATGATGAAGGCCAAGAAGAAGAACGAGATGATGAAGAAGATGTTCCACACCGATCAAAGCAAAAGCTCTCACGAGTTCGAGAAAGAGTTGCTAGAGACCATTCCGTCGAGCAAATCTACAATGATATCCAAACCGGGAGAATAACTCGCTCTAAATCTCGTTTGGCTAACTTTTGTGAACATTATTCATTCATCTCTAGCATTGAACCCATCAAGGTTGAAGAAGCATTGGAAGATCTGAATTGGATAAACGCCATGCATGAAGAACTACACAACTTTGAGAGAAACCAAGTGTGGACATTGGTCGAGAAGCCCAACAACAACCATAACATCATCGGTACCAAATGGGTGTTTCGCAACAAGCAAGATGAAGATGGACAAGTAGTTCACAACAAAGCACGTTTGGTCGCCCAAGGCTACACTCAAGTCGTAGGTATGGACTATGGTGAAACATATGCCCCCGTTGCTAGACTTGAGTCCATTCGCATCTTACTTGCCTATGCTAATCACCATGATATCACTTTATACCAAATGGACATTAAAAGTGCTTTTATAAATGGTGAAATTGAGGAGGAAGTTTATGTTAAACAACCTCCCGGCTTTGTTAATCCCAAGAAACCCAATCATGTTTACAAGCTTCACAAAGCTCTTTATGGCCTTAAACAAGCTCCTAGAGCATGGTATAAATGCTTGACCAAGTTCCTTATTGAAAAAGGCTTTGAGATTGGAAAAATTGATTCTACTCTTTTCACTAAAAGGGTTATTGGAGAATTATTTGTGTGCCAAATCTATGTTGATGATATTATATTTGGATCTACTAACCCTCATTTTAGTGAGAAGTTTGGGAAGCTTATGTCGGAGAAGTTTGAGATGTCTATGATGAGTGAACTCAAGTTCTTTCCTGATTTGCAAATCAAGCAAACTAAGGAAGGTACCTTTGTATCTCAAACAAAGTACACCAATGACTTGTTCAAGAAGTTCAATATGCAAGAATGCAAAGGTATGAGTACACCCATGCCTACTAGTGGACATCTTGACTTGACGAAAGATGGTGAACCCGTTGATCAAAAGGTTTACCGCTCTATGACTGGTTCATTATTATATCTATGTGCCTCTCGTCCCGATATTATGCTAAGTGTGTGCATGTGTGCACTATATCAAGCGGCCCCTAAAGAATTCCATCTTAAGGCCATGAAAAGGATAGTGAGATACTTAATACATACACCAAACTTTGGCATTTGGTTTTTAAAGAGGGCCTCTTTTAATCTTGTTGGCTACTCCGACTCGGACTATGCCGGTGACAAGGTTGATAGAAAGTCCACTTCGGGTACTTGTCAATTTCTTGGTAGATCTCTTGTGTCTTGGTCCTCCAAGAAACAAAACTTGGTATCCTTATCCACCGCCGAAGCGGAATGTATTGCCGCCGGTTCATGGTGTGCTCAATTACTTTGGATAACCCAAACTCTTAAAGATTATGGGATATATGTGAAACATGTTCCTTTGCTTTGTGACAACGAAAGTGCTATTAAGATTGCTCACAATCCCGTGCAACACTCTCAAACTAAGCACACTGAAGTTCGTCATCATTTCATTCGAGATCATGTTGCTAAGGGTGATATTAACCTTAAGCATGTTCGTACCGACAAGCAATCAGAGGATATTTTCACTAAACCACTTGATGAGAAAGTGTTTTGTAGGTTGAGAGGTGAATTGAACATCATTGATGCTTCAAACTTGGAATAGGAACTCTATTTGGATACATGCAAGGCATGAGCCTATGACTAATCCTTGATATTTCTCTTATGATGATAATCATATATCTTGGATACATTTGCACCCTTGCATGTTATTTAACCCATGTAGGTACTTGTATGGATCTAAATCTATGAGATTGCAACTCACTCATATCTTGAGCAATCTCTACATCACCAAGTCTCTACTTTACGGTGGTTGAAAAAGACAAGGAAGCACGAAACCCGTCAAACATATCCTTTGACAAATTCCTAAGTAAAATTTCATGATTTTTATTTTGGATACACAAGTGCTCTTCCTTGCAAATCTAATCCATGTAGGTATATGAACTCCAATTACAAGTGGTGCTCCAAATGAACTACATCAACATTGAGCATCCCACACAAGTTCAACTACATGATCAAGATCAACACCACCACCCAAGGTATGTTATTCCGTCTTAGAGAATCTTTAACCCAAGACATGGGTCAAAGCATCTCAACAAGATGTGAAAACATCAAGATGCTTAAACGAAAAATGGCAACCCATTTTTTAGCTTAAACGATGAGTATGACCTACGATCAAGTGTCTTCACTTGACTCCTAAGTCAATATACTCTAACATAGGTGACCTTGTCGCCGACCAATTCTAGATGTAGTTCTCTAGTATTTCTCCTTGTTCTTGCATTTTGTCTCATGCATATTTGTTCCCCTTTCAAAAGAAAACCTTCATCTAGATTTCGTCTCTTTTATTTTTGTTCTGCATTTGCCTGCATTTAATTCATTCCAAATCCTTCAGTTAATTCCTTGAAAATCTTTGTGAGATCTTATTCGCTTAGTGAGCTGAGGTGACTAGTGATTTTTCTCTGTGATGAACTCGGACACACCGATTTGCCTCTTTCGGTCAAACCGAAACTTTTCGATGCCACCGAAGGAATCAACTCGGTGTAGCCGATTTCAATGCTGACAAATCACTCTGTCACTTGCATTCTGCACATTTTGTTCCAGCTCCACTCGATGATTTTTATCCTCTACCAGCATCATATTCTATGTGCTGCTTTGCTCTGTGACTCAAGGACCAAACTTATTTGCATTGCATCACCGTCCAGAAGAATCCTTCTTGGAAATTGATGTCAAAGGGGGAGAGAGAGTTCACATCAAAGCTTAATCACTCCAACAGGGGGAGAGAGCAACAGGGGGAGAGAGACATTCCTTTCAAAAGAGAGACCCCAGTTGCTTGGTATTCAAAGAGGAGAGAAGTTACATGTCTTAAGAGGGGAAAGACATGTTCATGTTGTTTATATTGTTTGTTTGTGTGTTTGCTTTGCTCTGATCTTCTATTCCCTATCTTCTCCCAACATCCCATATAAGATTCAGGGGGAGCAAGACATCTAAGGGAAGGAAATCCTAGAATTCATTGCATATCTTTACCCTTAGGTACATGTCTACACTCAAATAGAGTACCTAGTACTCACTCTATACATGTCATCCCAAATCTTGGTACTCTTGTGGTTTACTGCTCTTGCTCTGTTTGGTAGATGTTTCTGTGTTGTTTAACCTTGTTTACTCAGGTTCATCTCTTCCAAAGCTAGCTCCAGACCATAAGGTAAGTATATGCATCACATTCATGTACATGAGGATCTCTTGCTGATGTACATATTGTTTGCAAGAAGGACTCATGAGCATAAAGGTACATTTCCCATGTTCACACCAGTTGCTCTGATGCATATAGCCAAGATACATGTAACCCATTGCTTGCTCTATCATGATTATACACTCACATTATCTTATGTTCCATATTTACATGATTGCATACATGTAGGGGGAGCCTATGCATGTTACATGTCTTTCCAAAGCTTTACTTGCCTTTCTCTATATCTCTATCTAATGCTTTGATGTATGTTGTCATCAATTACCAAAAAGGGGGAGATTGAAAGCACAAGTGCTCCCTGGGTGATTCTGGTAATTAATATCAACATATCTCTTGTTGGACTAATACTTTTATCTAGTGCATTTCAGATAAGTCCAACAGTGGAGTGGCATGGACAAGAAGATGTGGAACCCCTTCAAGATGCTGAAGACAAAGGATTGGCTCAAGCTCAAAGCTCAGGACTCTATATTTTCTATTTCAGTGATCCAAGATCACATTGAGTCTATAGGAAAGCCAATACTATTAAAAGGGGATGAGGTGTTGCTTAATGGCTTGCTTGCTCAAAGTCCTTAGTGATATGCTTCAAAGCCCTCAGCCACTTTCTCATATTCACATATGTCCTGAACCAAAAAGTCAAACTCGGCCCACCGATTTGATCCATCCGGCACCACCGAGTTCAATTGTCATAGCCACTGCCAGAAACCCTAATCAATTCGGTCACAACTATGTGATATCGGTCTCACCGAGAAGGGCTTGCAAACTCTCTGTTGTCTATTGCAATATTTTCGGTCCCACCGAGAAGATGTAATCGGTCAAACCGAGTTTGCCTGACCTACTCTCTGTTTCGCTTATTACCAAATTGGTCCCATCGAGTTGTGCAATCGGTCAAACCGAGATGAGGTTTTACCCTAACTCTTGCACATCGGTCCCACCGAGTTGATCATATCGGTCCAACCGAAATTTCCTAACGGTCACATTATGTACTGGATCGATCCGACCGAGTTTTGTGATTTGGTCCCACCGAGTTTGGTACATTGTGTGTAACGGTTAGATTTTGTGTGGAGGCTGTATATACCCCTCCACCCTCTCCTCATTCGTGAGAAAGCCATCAGAAGTGCCCACACTTCCAACATTCATTTTCTGAGAGAGAACCACCTACTCATGTGTTGAGGCCAAGATATTCCAATCCAACCATATGAATCTTGATCTCTAGCCTTCCCCAAGTTGCTTTCCACTCAAATCATCTTTCTACCAAATCCAATCCTATGAGAGTGAGTTGAGTGTTGGGGAGACTATCATTTGAAGCACAAGAGAAAGGAGTTCATCATCAACACACCATCTATTACCTTTTGGAGAGTGGTGTCTCCTAGATTGGTTAGGTGTCACTTGGGAGCCTCCGACAAGATTGTGGAGTTGAACCAAGGAGTTTGTAAGGGCAAGGAGATCGCCTACTTTGTGAAGATCTACCATAGTGAGGCAAGTCCTTCGTGGGTGATGGCCATGGTGGGATAGACAAGGTTGCTTCTTCGTGGACCCTTCGTGGGTGGAGCCCTCCGTGGACTCGCGCAGCCGTTACCCTTCGTGGGTTGAAGTCTCCATCAACGTGGATGTACGATAGCACCACCTATCGGAACCATGCCAAAAACATCTGTGTCTCCAATTGCGTTTGCACACCCCAATCCCATCCCTTTACTTTCTTGCAAGTTGCATGCTTTACTTTCCGTTGCCCATATACTCTTTGCATGCTTGCTTGATACGTATTGTGAATGGTTAAACTTGTGCTTAAACTCCACCTAAACTTCAAAAACTTAAAAACTGCCAACTTTGTGTGTTAAGGGTCCATTCACCCCCTCTAGACACCTCTTCTTGATCCTTTCATGATTGGAAATCTAGCAAGCATCCGGAACTACTAAAGATCGTTAAGGTAAAACCCAACCATAGCATTAACATATCAAGTCCCCTTTATCCCATACGCAAGAACCCCCTTACTCGGGTTTATGCTTCTGTCAATCAAGTGACCCACTATAAGTGAATTATGAACATATTGCGACACCCTATAACGGGAATCCCTCACGCTTGCGCGACACGTAGGGCACCATAGGACAACACCAAAATAAAACATACAACTCATACCAATCTAGATCATCAATCAACCCAAACACAAAGGATATCTACTCAAAACATCATAGGATGGTAACACAGCATTGGATCATAATATGTGGCATAAAGCACCATGTTCAAGTAGGGATTACAGCGGGGTGCGGGAGAGTGGACTGCGTAAAATAGATGAGGATGGTGATGATGATGGTGATGTTGATGAAGACGATCACCGCAGCGATGATTCCCCTCCCGATGGCACTCCGGCGCCACCAAGAGAGAGGAGGAGAGGTTCTCCCCCTTATGCTTCCTCCTCCATGGCGTCCCCCTAGATGGGGAGATGTTCACCCTCTGATCCTTGGCCTTCATGGTGATGATGGCCCCTCCGAGATCCTCCTCCATGGCCTCCGGTGATGATGGCCCCCTCCGGCAGGGTGCCAGAGAGGGCCTAGATTGATTTCTTGTGGCTACAGAGGCTTGCGGTGGTGGAACTTCCAATCTCTCTTCTGTTCTGGGGTTTTCCGAATTATAGGAGGGGTTGGCGTTAGTTTCACGTCAATGGGGCCCACGGGGAGTCCACGAGGCAGGGGGCGTGCCCTCCACACTCGTGGTGCCCTCGTGTCGGGGAAGCTGATCCACGAACACCTATGGGGACCGGCGGACCGAGCCCCTTTCGGTTCGGCGGGGGGCAGAGATCGCACGAAGAGCGGATCGAGGCGAAGCACACGAGCAGTTTACCCAGCTTTGGAGCTCTCCGGGGAGATAATACTCCTACTGCTGCTTGTCTGATTGTATTGAGTTCTTGCTCGGGAGCGCTGAGTGTTACAGTACACACTAGCTGCTAACAAGACCGAGCGTGAGTGTTTTCTGGCTTCGAACCGAACCAACCCCCTTCTACGTTGCGCATGGGCCTCCTTTTATATGCTTAAGGGGTCACCGACAGGTGGCAACGCAGACAAGGGTAAAAATGGAAAAGGGAATTGCGGTTGGTACAGCTACCTGAACAGTGTATCCTACCTAACCCTGACGGCAGGGGACAAAGGCATTGAATGCCTGTCTGCGTCGCCCAAATAGTGCAAAAAGGACCGTCAGGGACGCCACCGCTTGCCACGATGGCGATCTTGTCAGCGTCGCTCGCCACCTCGCACCGCTGGCTGCACAGCCTCTCGCCACGCGCGTCTGGAAAGGCCCCAGGGCGACACGTTGATGGATGTGCTAGAGCGCGGGTACAGAATGGTAGCTTGCCGCGGCAAGCGCCTTGCCGTGGTCGTTGTCTTGTCGCATCCGGAAGCTTGTCGCTCCGCGTCGCGGCAAGTTCCTTGAAATGCCTTGGTTGGCCTTCCCGACAAGCTCCTCTTGCCGGGGCCTTGTCTCCTTGGCTTAAATACTTTGTTCTTGAATGGCTCCAAAGGAACCACGGAGGACCTTGGCGGTCACCCGGCAAGCCTTGCCGCAGGGCGCTGCAACTGCCCGTGCACAAGTTCGGGATACTAGGGTACCCCTACTCTAGTACACCGACAGGAGCCCCCGGGCCTGGGCCACACACGGTGCCGAGCGCTGTTGGGCCAGGCCCAAAACAGGGCACGGGCACGCGCGGCCTGGGTTACGCCGTATCTTACTCCGTCTCCACCGCGCCCTCCCCCAACGGCACGCGTCGAATGCGGCATCGTGGGAGAGATCGTGGGTGGTTTCTTTATTCGGAAGGACGAAACATCCGCCCCCTCCCTCTTTATAAGCAGGGGAAACAGGGGCAGTTCGCCCATCTCGCCGGTTGTTACTCCAATTTCACAAATCTCCGCCGCTCCCCCTTCTTCCCGAAGCTGAAAGAAAGCAGCGCTCCGCCCCCCATTGCCACCAACACCACCAACGCCGTCGATCTCCCCCACCGCCTCCGCCATGGCTCTGAAAGCCGACAAGGGGAAGGGCGTGAAATCGGTCGAGGCGCAGCGGCTCACGGCGCTGCGAAAGGAGCGGGCCATCTTCCCCCCTCAGCTTGTCACGAAGGAGCTAAGGGAGTACTACTACCTCTTCTGGTCGATGGAGGCGCGAGCGCATCCGCGCACGAAGGTACTCCCGGCTGCCGCTTCGGAACTGGCTCCGAACGGGTACCCCTTCTTTGCGCTGTTCTTCTACTGCGGGCTCTGCCCGTCCTTCTCTGAATTTTTCTGTGACATCATGAACACCTACGGGTTCCGCCTCCTTGACTTCACCCCCAACGCCGTTCTGACCATGGCAGTTTTCCACATCTCTGCGAAAACTTTGTCGGAGTCCATCCAAACGTAGCTCTTTTTTGCCACTTCTTTATGCCCCGAGTCGAGAGAGGAGAGCCTTTATCCGGCGGAATCGCCTGGATCTCGAGAGTCGGCAAGAAGGAAGCTTATCTGGAGGGAGAGCTCCGCAGCAAGTGGGAGGAATGGAGAGCAGAGTGGTGCTGGATTGTCGAGGAGAACCCGCAGCCATTTACCGCCCTGCGACAAGCCCCAATAGCGCGCGGCAACGATTGGAGCAACGTGGCCCCGGAAGACGATAGGCTGAAGATTGCCGTTACCCGGATCCTTCGCCTCAGGCTTGCCGGGCTCACCGTAGGCGCCGTTGGCGCAGATTTCCTTTGCCGCCACATCGCCCCCTTGCAGGAGAGGAGGAGACCCGCCTGGGAGTTCCAGAACTCGGCGGATATCATGAGGCTGCGCCCGGGCCTCAACTTCAACTTCACTGTTCTGGAGCTGGACGCGATGCTCCTGGAACTGTTCAAGCGCGATCCTCAACATCCATTCATGTTGCCGAGGGGTGTCGTTCCATTGTGCAACAACTCCTCGCTCGACTGCATCCGTGCAATGATGCCGCTGTGCGACTCGCATGGAATTGTCCCAACTTGGCAAGAGCCGACAGACGCCGTCGTGCAGGAGTTCTTTGACGGCTTGGTTGAAGTGCCGGTCCGCTCCGACGAGCAGAAGAGCCTCACTCGCGACACCACCGACGCGGAGATGCAGCGCATCGCCACTAGGCTGGAAGAGGCGTCGGCAGCCGCTGCCGCGGGTGAGTTTGGATTCACCGTGGAGGAGGCAGAGGCAGCAGAGGAGGCAAGCCTTGCCGAGCGCGAGGAATTTGCCGGCGAGGAAGAGCTTGTCGGGCCCGAAGGTGAGTCGAGCGAGCCCGGCGAGGGAGGGCTTGTCGGGCCCGAAACTTCAGACAGCTTGCCGCAGGGGGAGCCCCCAGCCCCGCCAAGAAGGCGTCTCCGCAAGGCCGCGGACGTAGCGGGGCGGGAGACGAGTCAACAGCCGCCAAGCCGCACGACACGCTCTACCGCGGCAAGCACCGTTGCCGCGGGAGCGCCTCACACCGCTGCGGCAACTGGATTGGGGTCTTCCCGGTCCACCGCTACTGCTCCCGCGAAGCGGACAAGGGAATCTACTCCTCCGCCTCGTCGCACCGGAGGCGAGCCGGACTTCGATCTCTCCGCGCTCAGCTCCGACGAGGAAGAAGAAGAGTAAGATTCTTTGCTGTTCTTGTAGTTCTTCAATTCTTGTTGTTTTGTCTTGTATCTGATTTGCTTTACTCCGAACTCATTCCTTTTCAGGACTCTGGCCCAGAGAGCGGCGAAGAGAGCCAAGGTCCCGGTGATTGTCATCGAGGACGAACCCACCGCGACAGCAGAGGGCGTGCCCGAGACCACCTTGCCGGACCCGGCAACTACTCCCCAAAGCAGCCCCCAGCGTAAGCATATGGTTTACTTCCTGCTGTCAGGCATGCATGGGTGATCTTTCTTTGCTGATATTTGACTACTGGTTTGTGCAGGAGGAGAGCAGCCTCACCAGGAGTGCCCGGAGGCCGCTCCCGAAATGCCATCTGCTTCGACTACACCGCCAAGGGAGGCTTCCCCGGCAAGGGAGCATTCTCCGACAAGGGAGAATTCTCCGGCAAGGGGCAGTACCAGTGATCCTCCGGTGGTTGAGACCACGACTGCAGATCCTAGCACAGGTAACCCTTTTGCTTGAAAACTTCCCTTGGGTTCTTCTTCTTCTGATTTTCTTTTTGGATATTTGCTTGACTTTTCTCCCTTTTCCGGTTGTCAGATCCATCTGCCACGGAGCCGATGGAGACCGAGGTCGTCGGCGAGGAGGACGCACGCAACAATATCGACGACGCCGTCGCCACCGAAGGAGAAGCCGGTGCTGATGATCCTGCCGGCGAAGAGGCCGCCAAAGCTGCCGCCGTAGAAGCTGGCGAGGGATCCAGCGATCACACTAACGGCCCCGAGGCTGCAGGAGCGCCAGGCGCTGCGCCGACCGCCGATCCCTCCGCCGCTGCTGCAGCGCCAGGCTCCGAGGAGCCCCAGCCCGGCGCCTATTTGAAGGCCGGCGACGATATCTTCATCAAGCTCCCCTGGGCGTCAGGCTCTAGGGCGCCGGTCGAAGGAGAGATTTTGGATGGAGAAGTGCTCGCCTCCGCTGGGATGATGCTGGTCGACGCGCCAAGCAGCAGCAGTGACGAGCCTGAGGAGGAGCGGCTGCTGCGGAAGCTGTTGTCGCTCTACCGCGCCCGACAAGCCAAGCTGGAATCTCGAGAAGCGCTCGTCGCGAGGGCGGGAGTGGACATTGAGAAGCGCGCTGAGGAGCTCCGGGGTCTCAGGCAAGAAACTCTCTGATCCCTGGCAGAGGAGCGGGAGCAAGTCGCCGAGGAGCGGAAAGCTTTCCTCCTCGCAAAGGCTGAAGTTGAAGAGCAACAACGGCTTGTCACCGAAAATCTATTTGCGCAGGAAGGAGAGTTGGCGCAGCGTAAGGTCAACCTTGACATCCACGAGGAGGAGCTTGCCGCGCGGGAGCAAGCAATTGGCGGGGCTCTCAAGGAAGCAAAGGATGCTGCCGCAGCTGCCGAGGCCGCCAAGAAGGAGCTGGAGACGAGGATGGCGCAGCTGGAGGCCGATCTCAAGGCGAGCGGCGAGGAGCTTGCCGCGCTCAAGCGTGAGCGCGAGAAGGACGCCGCTGCTCATGGCGAGCTGCAGGGTCTTCTCACCGAGAGGAGCAAAGAGCTTAGCGCCGCCAAGGACTCCAACGCAGATCTTGAGCTGAAGTTGGCCACCTTGACCAAGACACTGGACGGCGCGAGGGAGCAGGAGGTGGCCTTGAAGGAGAAGATCAAGACCGACGAGGCGCTGCTGGCGAGTGCTGCTGCCGCCCAGAATACTTTTAGGGAGACGGTGGAGCACTGGACAAAGGGTCTGGTGAATGTTGCCGCAGCCATCGACGGGGAGCTGGCGCAGCTGGGGATGGAAGATCTCGGGTACTCCTCGGATGAGCACCTCCAACCCAGCGCCAAGCTCAGCTTGTTCTTCAAAGGCGTGGCGACGGCCCTCCAGCGACTCCGGGAGAAGATCCCAAAGCAGCTGGCCGACGAGTCGCGCAAAATCTGTGCAGGAGCTCTTCAAAAGGTGCTGGTGAAGGTGGCCTTCCGCAACCCAGGCCTCAACCTCACCAACGTCCTCAAGTCCTTGCCACCAGATGCTGATCTGGAAGCGCTCAAGGCCCTTGTCGCACCCATTGTGGACAAGGTGAGCGGGATCAAGAGGGTTGAGGGTGATCGCGTAGACTAGGCCGCTCGTTCTCTCTTTTTCTTGTCGCTGCTGGTCATGTTATACGAACACTCTGTTAGAGCTGCGACAAGCTATCTTGTAATATAACTCTGTTCTGGGTAGAGATTGCTATGTTATTTCCTTTACGTGATTCCTTCCTTCGTATGTTTTTGCCTTACGCTTTTAGGGAACTTGTCGGCGCAGGCACCTGGGCCGCGAGTGCTGAGTGCGGGACATCAGTAGCCTGCTGGCGGTGCCGCTACCGACAAGAAACCTTGTCGCAACTAGTCGCAGCTCACTTAAGTTGTTGAGCGGACTCGAAACAAAGTAAGGGCGCAACTAGCTACGAGTTGGTTCCTCCGCGCACAGGTTTTCCATACAGAGCACGGTCGTTCGAGGAAGATAACTTTAAAATTTTTAAAACTGATTGCTTAAGCACTTTAGCAACTTAGCTTTTCTGTCGTTTGCTTCCCGGTAAGGCAAAACTTGCTTGAACGATGCCTGGTCCACACCATTATCTTCTCCTTTCCCCCCGGCAAACTTGTGCGCGAGGGAACCTTCCTTTCCTTTTTGAGAAAAAGATAGAAGAGAAAATAAAGATATGGAGCCTCATGGCTCGTTATTGCTTACCGGGGGTAGGTGCTGCACAAAGTGTCAGATAACGCATGCAAAGAAAGTAGAAAGCATGAAATTGACAAGATGCGCGGAGCACATGAGCTTTACTTATGCACGGGTTCTGCGCCCGGCTTTGTACAAAGGTTTACATGCCACATCGGCAAGACTTGTACAAAAGGTGGTTGCCGGAACAGGTTCCGGCAACCGCGCCCTACGGGTAAAACTTACGAAGATGCTCAATGTTCCAGGAGTTGCTCACCGGAACGCCATCTTCGGTCTCAAGGCAGACAGCGCCAGGCCTAGTGACTCGTTTCACCTGATAAGGGCCTTCCCACTTCGGTGTCAACTTGTTGGAATTCTTTGCGGACTGAACGCGCCGAAGAACAAGGTCGCCTTCCTCGAGACTACTGGCATTAACTTTGCGGCTATGGTAGCGGCGCAAAGCTTGCTGGTATCGAGCAGCTCGTACAGCAGCCTGAAGACGGTCTTCCTCAAGGAGCAGCGCATCATCTTGCCGCAACTGCTCTTGCTCGAGCTCATCATAAGCGAGCACTCGAGGTGACCCGTATACGAGTTCCGTGGGGAGAACTGCCTCTGCTCCATAGACTAGAGCGAAAGGTGTCTGGCCAGTGGCTCGATTTGGGGTCGTCCTGATCGACCAAAGAACCACCGGCGGCTCCTCAATCCAGTTCTTTCCGCACCTGTGCAGCCTGTCGAAAGTCCTGGTCTTGAGCCCGCGCAGCACTTCAGCATTTGCCCTCTTCGCTTGACCGTTGCTTCTCGGATGAGCAACAGAAGTGAAGCAGACCTTGGCGCCAAGATCTTGGACGTACTGCATGAAGGTGCGGCTCATGAATTGTGTGCCGTTGTCGGTGATGATCCTGTTAGGGATCCCGAAACGGCAAACAATCGACCTGAAGAACTTGACTGCTGACTGTGCTGTCACCTTCCTCACTGGTTCCACTTCCGGCCACTTTGTGAACTTGTCGATTGCAACGTACAAGTACTCAAAGCCCCCGACAGCTCGGGGAAAAGGGCCGAGGATATAGAGCCCCCAGACCGAAAATGGCCAGGATAAAGGGATCGTCTGGAGAGCTTGAGCTGGCTGGTGTATCTGCTTGGAATGGAACTGGCACGCTTCACACTTGGTTACTTGTGCAGTTGCATCCTGGAGGGCTGTCGGCCAAAAGAAACCTTGCCGGAATGCTTTGCCGGCAAGTGCTCTTGCGCCAATGTGGTGACCACATATGCCTCCATGTATCTCCGCCAACAGCTTTTGTCCGTCCTCCCGGGGAATACACTTCAATTTCACGCCGTTGAGTCTTCTTCTGTACAGTGTGTCATCGACAAACTGGTACATACTCGACTGCCGGGCTATTCTTTCCGCTTCTTCTTGCTCTTCGGGAAGTTCTCCTGTCTGAAGGAAACGGACAATCTGCTGCGCCCATGCTGGAGCTTGTGGCTCGACAACAAAGACTAAAGGCACATCTGCTGCTGCGGGAACATCCGCTTCTACGGCGAGAACCTGCGGCTCAGCCGGAGCTTGACGTTCCCTGGCAAGCTTGCTGGAGCAAAACTTGTCAGGAGGTCTGCTTCAACGGAACAAACCCTAAGGCTTGCCGGAGCAGACTGCCCCTCAGCACCTTTGGTGTTGATCTTGGTGACCTTCTTGGCGGCAACTTCGGGGAGCTCTACCGGAAAATAGTCACTAGAAATCAGCTTCCTCTTCTTGTTCTGTCCAGTTGATGGCGTTACAGATGGTTGAGTCAGCTTGAGCACAAAGATCCCTGGTTCCACAGGTAACCTAAGCGCGGCGCACTTTGACAGGCCATCGGCAATGTCGTTCTGAGCTCTTGGAACATGTTCCATCTGTAGGCCGTCAAAGTGCTCTTCTAGCTTTCTCACTTCATCAACGTAGGCTTCCATCAACGGAATTTGATAATTCTTGTTCACTTGGCGGACGACAAGCTGTGAGTCACCCCTGACAATGAGCTTCTTGATCCCAAGGTCTGCTGCGATCCTGAGACCGGCAAGCAGTCCTTCATACTCTGCAGTATTGTTCGTTGCTTGCTCCTTGGGAAAGTGCATCTGGACTACGTACTTGAGGTGCTCTCCGGTGGGTGCAACAAGTAGCACGCCCGCACCGGCGCCTTGCAGCGAGAAGGCCCCATCAAAGTACATCAGCCACTCTTTGCTTGCTTCCTTGACGGGGATGCTCGTTTCTGGAACTTCTTCATCTTGCGTCGGCGTCCACTCTGCTATGAACTCTGCCAATGCTCTGCTTTGGATAGTTGAAGTGCTCTCGAACTTGAGGCCAAAGCTCGATAGTTCCAGTGCCCACTCGACAATCCTGCCTGTTGCTTCTGGATTTGGCAGTATCCTCTTCAGCAGAAAACGAGTGACGACTGTGATCTAATGTGCTTGGAAGTAATGGCGCAGCTTTCTCGAGGCCATGAGATGCCAAAAAGCAATTTCTGCACACCAGAGTACCTTGATCTAGCCCCCTGCAGAAGGGAACTGACAAAGTAAACTGGGCGCTGCACCATTCTTTTCTGCATCTTGTCACGCTCCTGTGCAGATCCATCTTTGTCGGGACCAGAGCTTGCCGGTGAAGTCCCCTGCTTGTCGCTGGATGCATCTGCCGTGGTTGCTGGCTCATCATCCGCCTCCCTCTCCGCTACTAACGCAGCACTAACCACTTGATTGGTTGCCGCCATATATAGCAGCAACTTCTCTCATGGTTTAGGTGCGACAAGTGTTGGAGTGGAGGACAGGTATCTCTTCAAGTCCTGCAGCGCAGCCCCCGCTTCCGGAGTCCATTTCATTGGACCTGCCTTTTTCAGTATTTTGAAAAACGGCAGGCCGCGCTCAGCGGACCTAGAGATAAACCTGCTGAGAGCAGCCACGCAACCGGCAAGTCTTCGTACATCCTTGACGCGCTTTGGTGCTTCAATCTGCTCAATGGCCTTGATCTTGTCGGGATTGGCTTCAATTCCCCGCTGAGACACAAAGAACCCGAGAAGCTTGCCGGAGGGGACTCCAAACACACATTTCTCGGGGTTAAGCTTGAGGTTGATCTTGCGTAGATTTGCAAAGGTTTCGTCTAAATCTTGAATCAGAGTTGCCTTGTCCTTGCTCTTGACCACTATATCATCCATGTAGGCTTCCACATTTCTGTGTATTTGTGGCTCAAAAGCGTCATGGACTACCCTTGCAAATGTTGAACCAGCATTCTTTAAACTGAAAGGAATCCATACAAAACAGTATGTGCCACATGGGGTGATGAATGCGGTCTTCTCCTCATCCTCTTCTGCCATGAAGGTCTGATGGTATCCTGAGTATGCATCAAGAAATGAAAGCAAGTCACATCCGGCCGTGGAGTCAACAATCTGGTCAATGCGCGGCAAGGGAAATGGGTCTTTGGGGCAAGCTTTATTAACATCGGTAAAATTGATACAAAGCCTCCATTTCCCGTTTGGCTTGCACACGACTACAGGATTGGCCAACCACGTAGGATGGAGCACTCCTCTGACAAGGCCTGCTGCTTCCAATTTCTTGATTTCTTCTGCAATGAATTCTTGGCGCTCCACTGCCTGTTTCCTGACTTTCTGCTTGACGGGCCGCGCATGAGGACAGACGGCAAGATGGTGCTCGATTACTTTCCTGGGAACACCGGGGATGTCAGACGGTTGCCACGCAAACACGTCGACGTTCGCCCGCAGGAAAGCAACGAGCATGCTTTCCTATTTAGGGTCGAGAGTGGCACTGATGGTGAAGGTACCACCAGTGCCATCCTCCTTGGCGGACACCTTCTTGGTCTCTGGTGGAGCTACCATTGTCTTCTTACACTTGCCGGTGGAGCTCGATGGTGCTTCCTCGACGGTAGCGCAGCACTCCGAAGAGGTGCGCTTGCTGGAGTGGGCATCAGAACTCTTGCCGGACTTGGTATTCTTCTTTGCCCCAGGAGCTTCAACGGCAAGTGACTTGTGATCTGTTGCAGCTGCTGCTTCCCGGTAGATCTTGTCGGCGCAGATAAGAGCATCCTTCTTGTCGCCAGGGATAGAGATGACACTTATTGGGCCTGCATTTTCAGCATGTTGTATGCATAGTGAGAGGCTGCCATGAACTTGGCGAGTGCTGGACGGCCAAGTATCCCATTGTAAGGCAATGGAAAGTCAGCAACGTCAAAAGTGACCCTCTCAGTCCTGAAGTTCAACTCGCTGCCAAATGTTACCGGCAATGTGATCTTTCCCTTCGGCTTGCTCCTTCCCGGATTGATACCTTGGAATGTGTCGGTCTCTTCGAGCTCGCTATCAGGGATCCAGAGTTTCTGGAGTACCGCGGAGGAGATCAGGTTCAAGCCGGCCCCGCCGTCAACTAGCATCTTAGTGACCCTGAGGTTGCGGATAGTTGGTGAAACCAACATCGGCAAGCACCCGACCGCAGTTATGCGATCAGGGTGGTCCTCAATATCAAAGATGATAGGCGTGCTGGACCATTTCAGAGGCTTGCATGACTTGATGGGTGGTTCTGCTGCATTGACTTCCCGCACCCACTGTTTGAGCTGGCGATGTGAAGTATGCAAAGAAGCTCCGCCATCAACGCACAGGACCTCTGTGGCTTTTTGGAACTCCGGCTCATCAGTCTCGTCATCATCCATATCTTCATCGTCATCGTCATCTTCATCCTTGTCGCGGCCGCGGGGAGGTCTGTCTCCTTGCCGCTGCTTGGCCTTGCCGCGGCGTCCTCCTCGGCTGGGACGTTTCTTGCTGGCTCCTCCAGCACCTTCCTGGGCTTTCTCCTTGTCGCGTCGCTCGTATTCAGCCTTTTGCTGCTCGACAAGCTGCTCGACCTTCTTGCAGCTCTGGAGGTCATGGCCCTTGGTGCGGTGGATCTTGCAGTACTGCTTGTTGGTGTCGTCCTTCTTGTTGGTGACCGCCACAGCCTGGTGGTTGGTGCCTGCGACAATCTCCTTGCCAGAGCTACCAGCTTTGGCTTTCTTGCCGGTCTGCTCAACGACTAGCACCTCTTTGCCTTTCTTCTTCCTGTTGTTCCGCCGCCGGTTTCTCTTTGCCGGGGCAGTATCTTCACTATCAGATCCTCCCGCTCCTGTATTCTCCCCGGGGAGTTTCCTCCCTTCCTCAGCACGTGCACACTTGTCGGCCAGGGCATATAGCTCGCTGATGTCTCTGATCTTGCACATCGTCATCTCCTCCCGCATCCTACGGTGTCGCACGTTCTGGTGGAACACGCTGATTACCGCGGCAGGGTGGACATCTGGGATGTTGTGCTGTACACGGCTGAATCTCTGAATGTACTTGCGCAGGGGTTCTCCTTCCTTCTGGGCGAGCAGATGAAGGTCGCTCTCTTGGCCATGAGGCTTGTGGCCGCCTGTAAAGGCGCCGACAAACTGATGGCATAGGTCTGCCCAGGAGGATATGGAGTTGTCCGGCAAGTGCATGAGCCAGGATCTGACATTGGGCTTGAGCACCAGCGGGAAGTAGTTGGCAAGGATCTTGTCGTCCCATCCTCCGGCAGCTTGCACTGTGATGGTGTAGGTGCTGAGGAACTCCGACGGATGCGACTTGCCGTCGTACTTCTCTGGCACGTCTGGCTTGAAATTCTTCGTGCTGGGCCACTGGACTTGCCGTAGCTCATGAGTGAACGCAGGGCAACCTACCGCGTACGGCAAGTCGCCTGGTTCCCCTGGCGCATGCATGTCGATAGAGGGCCCAGCGCGCTAGTCTGATTGACGCCGCGCTTCTCTTCGGCGCTCAATGCGAGTACGAGCGTCTTCTTGTTGTCGTTCGTGAAGAACTTGGCGCTGATCGCGACGAGCTCGTGGATCCGATGACGCGGTGGAGTCGCTGTCGAGGTGGATCCGGCGAGTCGGCGATCTTGGCCTTCGGGGTGGAGAGCGCATGGTGGTTGCGCCCCCACCGGTTTCGTCGCCGTCGGCTCGTGCCTGGCGGTCCTGCCGCGGCAGCGATGTACTCGGCTGCCACGGAGTGTCGCCGTTGGCGAAACCGATGAGACTCTGAATGGTGGCCCTCCATCCGTCGATTTTGTCTTCCGTTGGAGGGTAATCCAGGAGCAGTTGAGCTCGCGCCAAAGCTTCTGCTGGAGTGGTGGGTGGCAGTGGCGAACGGTGCGAGGAGTGGGATATGCTCGGACTTCTAACTATGTTAGAAGGAGCAGTATCTCGTCCAGGCGACCGTGCCTCGCTCGTGCCAGCATGTTGGCGTGCATGCTGGTCTTGAGCACCCCGAGATCCACCAGCTCGATCTTGGCCCAACAAATGTATGGTACTGCGAGTACCATGACGCTGTCGGTCCTGCGCCTCCTGAGATGGGCGCGGAACATGTACGGACGCCCAGGTCTGCGCAGCCTTGTCCTTGGACCTGGTAGCGCCGTGAGCTCCCTCGTCGATGTCCATTCTCTCGTCGGCGTCTGCCCCACCACTCGTTTGCTCCGGTGGTGGTGGGATCGACGTGGACGGAACAGCTGCCGCCGAAGTCTTCTTCTTTGGTGGCATGTCGATGAAGAAGATGAAGATCTAGCTCGTGTGCACGCTGGATCAGGTTCACACAACCTCGACGCCCCCTACCTGGCGCGCCAAAGATGTCGGGGAAGCTGATCCACGAACACCTATGGGGACCGGCGGACCGAGCCCCTTTCGGTTCGGCGGGGGGCGGAGATCGCACGAAGAGCGGATCGAGGTGAAGCACACGAGCAGTTTACCCAGCTTCGGAGCTCTCCGGGGAGATAATACTCCTACTGCTGCTTGTCTGATTGTATTGAGTTCTTGCTCGGGAGCGCTGAGTGTTACAGTACACACCAGCTGCTAACGAGACCGAGCGTGAGTGTTTTCTGGCTTCGAACCGAACCAACCCCCTTCTACGTTGCGCATGGGCCTCCTTTTATATGCTCAAGGGGTCACCGACAGGTGGCAACGCAGACAAGGGTAAAAATGGAAAAGGGAATTGCGGTTGGTACAGCTACCTGAACAGTGTATCCTACCTAACCCTGACGGCAGGGGACAAAGGCATTGAATGCCCGTCTGCGTCGCCCAAATAGTGCAAAAAGGACCATCAGGGACGCCACCGCTTGCCACGATGGCGATCTTGTCAGCGTCGCTCGCCACCTTGCACCGCTAGCTGCACAGCCTCTCGCAACGCGCGTCTGGAAAGGCCCCAGGGCGACATGTTGATGGATGTGCTGGAGCGCGGGTACAGAATGGTAGCTTGCCGTGGCAAGCGCCTTGCCGCGGTCGTTGTCTTGTCGCGTCCGGAAGCTTGTCGCTCCGCGTCGCGGCAAGTTCCTTGAAATGCCTTGGTTGGCCTTCCCGGCAAGCTCCTCTCGCCGGGGCCTTGTCTTCTTGGCTTAAATACTTTGTTCTTGAATGGCTCCAAAGGAACCACGGAGGACCTTGGCGGTCACCCGGCAAGCCTTGCCGCGGGGCGCTGCAACCGCCCGTGCACAAGTTCGGGATACTAGGGTACCCCTACTCTAGTACACCGACACCTTGGGACTCCCCTCCGGTAGTTTTTCGTTCCAGTATGTTTTATATTTTCCAAAAATATTCTCCGTTGATTTTCAGGGCATTTCGAGAACTTTTATTTCTGCACAAAAACAACACCACGGTAGTTCTGCTGAAAACAACGTCAGTCCGGGTTAGTTCTAATCAAATCATACCAAATCATGTAAAATTGTTATAAACATGGCATGAATACTTCATAAATTATAGATACATTGGAGATGTATCAGCATCCCCAAACTTAATTCCTGCTTGTCCCCGAGTAGGTAAATGATAAAAGAAATAATTTATGAAGTGTGAATTCTAGCAAGTGCACAAGTTTGATCAATGATAGTTTCAATCACTTTTTCTAGCATCAATATGTATCATAACAGTAGCTCAACTCATAAAACTTCTCATGATCAAGTAAGAAACTATTCACATGTTAAAGTATAGATCATAAACTTTCTTGAAAACTAACAAACTATGTACTCTATCATCAAACAATTGAAACTCATCTTATTTTCAAGAAGGGTCTTATGTAAGAGCTTTGATTCAGCAAACTCCACATACTCAACTATCATTTAATCTTTCACAATTGCTAACACTCATGTGATATTTATGGGTTCAAAGTTTTAATCGGGCACAGAGAAAGATAGGGGCTTATAGTGTCGCCTCCCAACCTTTTACCTCAAGGGTAATATCAACAATAATACTTTATGAAAACCTACATCCAGGTGGATATATATATTCGGATCTCTCCAGCACATAGTGCTTACCAAAGGAAAAAGTGTAAAAGGGAAAGATGATGGTCACCAAGACTCTTGTATAAGGGTAGAAGATAAAAGTAAAAGATAGGCCCTTTGCAGAGGGAAGCAGAGGTTGTCATGCGCTTTTATGGTTGGATGCACAAAATCTTAATGCAAAAGAACATCACTTTATATTGCCGCTTGTGATAAGGACCTTTATTATGCAGTCTGTCGCTTTTATTTCTTCCATATCGCAAGTTCGTATAAAGCTTATTTTCTTCGCACTAATATATCATACATATTTAAGGAGAATTTTTTATTTCTCGCACCAATGACAACTTACTTGAAGGATCTTACTCAATCCATAGGTAGGTATGGTGCTCTCATGGCAAAACTGGGTTTAAGGGGTGTTTGGAAGCACAAGTAGTATCTCTACTTGGTGCAAAGAATTTGGCTAGCATGAGAGGGAAAGGCAAGCTCAACATGTTGGATGATACAAGACAATATAATGTCTATTCGGATATAGGAAAACATAACCCATTAAGTTGTCTTCCTTGTCCAACATCAACTTTTTAGCATGTCATATTTTAATGAGTGCTCAAAATTACAAAAGATGTACAAGATAGTATATTTATATGTGAAATCTCTCTTCCTTCAATATTCTTTCATGAATTGTTCAATTGACCGATTCTGCGTTTGCTAACTTTCAATCAATTTACCACCTATACTTATTATGTGTGAAGTCATTACTCCCCATGGTATAAGCATATGAAACATATATAAATTCAGATTTATGATATTCAATTCAATCAACCATCTACTCATAGGATATACATGAAGCACGTGAGTAAATGACAAAGTACTCCAAAAAGATATTAGTGAAGAACACTGAGTAGTCAAATAATTAACTAGCCATGGGAGGACTCTCTCTCATACAAGATTTCAGATCCAATGATTTATTATTAAATATTTCATATCCAAGGGTTTATTCAAACAGCAAGTAAAATTAAAATACGCTCCAACCAAATACATATCATGTAACAAATAAAAATATAGCTCCGAGTAAGGTATACCGATAGTTTTGAAGACGAAAGAGAGGATGCCTTCCGGGGCATCCCCAAGCTTAGGCGCTTGAGTCTTCCTTGAATATTACCTTGGGGTGCCTTGGTTATCCCCAATTTTAGGGTCTTTCCACTCCTTATTCTCCTCATATCGATATCTCACCCAAAAGATGAAAACTTCAATCACACAAAACTTAACGGAACTTCGTGAGATAGGTTAGTATGATAAAGAGTAAATCATTCACTTTGGTACTGTCAAAGACAAGATTCATAATTGTTCTCACACAGTTCCTACTGTCCCATATCATTTCTACAATTTATATTGAGCAATATAAGCCATAGAAACTAGAAAACAAGCAAACTATGCATTGAAAACGGAATCTGCCAGAAACAGAACAGTCTGTAATGATCTGAACAGTAACCATACTTCTGCTACTCCAAAAATCCATACAAAATAGGAAAGCCTGAAACATTTGTGTAGCAATCCATTGCAAAAATAATAAGATCAACAGAACATTTCTGTGAATTATGAAAACTAATTTACTAGGCGAAAAAGTTTATGTTTTTCAACAGGATCAACACAACTATCACCGTAAGCTATCCCAAAGGTCTTACTTGGCACTTTATTGAAACAAAAGCTATAAAACATGATTACTACAGTATATTAATCATGTGAACACACAAAAACAGTAAGGGTAAATATTGGGTTGTCTCCCAACAAGCGCTTTTCTTTAATGTCTTTTAGCTAGGCATGATGATTTCAATGATGCTCACATAAAAGATGAGAATTGAAACATAAAGAGAGCATCATGAAGAATATTAGTGGCACATTTAAGTCTAACCCACTTCCTATTCCTAGCGATTTTTTTGATCACACAACTTATGGGAACAAGAATCAACTAGCATCGGAAGGCAAAACAAGTATAACTTCAAAACTTTAAGCGCATAGAGAGGAAACTTTGTATTATTGCAACTCCTACAAGCATATATTCC
This sequence comes from Triticum dicoccoides, assembly GCF_002162155.2. Lineage (NCBI taxonomy): Eukaryota > Viridiplantae > Streptophyta > Magnoliopsida > Poales > Poaceae > Triticum > Triticum dicoccoides. The sequence goes on along the minus strand of NC_041385.1, from coordinate 437,133,395 downwards.
TCCCTCATAATAATTTTCAGTAACATCATGAATGAATTCAACAACATAACCACCACATCAAGCATTCTTTTCATGATCTACAAGCATAGAAATTTTACTACTCTCCACATGAGCAAAATTCTTCTCATTCGGAATTGCGGGAGCAAACTGAACAAAATAAATATCATGTGAGGCATAATCCCATTGAAAATTAAAATCATGATGACAAGTTTCAGGGTTAACATTATTCTTTATACATGTCATCACAATAGATAGCAGCTTTGTTCTCATAATTAATTGGAACCTCTTCCAAAATAGTGGAATCATTACTAACTAAAGTCAAGACCTTTCCAACTCCACTTTCATAAATATCATACTAAGATTCAACACCCTCCAAAATAGTGGGATCATTACTTCCTAAAGTTGACACTCTTCCAAACCCACTTTCGATGATAGTATTATTCATACTCCAAAAGATATAAGTGGAGTTCATGGAGCATTCTACAATTAATATAGACTAACCAATATCCAAGCTCAAAATATATAAGTGAAGCACACGAAGCATTCTATAAAACCATACACAAAAGATTTAGGTGAAGCACAAAGAGCATTCTATAAATCAATGAAGGGCTATCTCATAGTAGCATGGTTCTTAAAGAAAAAAGAAAAACACAAAGAACACAAATAATGTGAACAAAACAAAAACCGAGGTATGCCAACCGGGGCATCCCCAGCTTAGATGGTTGAGTATCCTTGAAATATTTACTTGGGGTGCCTTGGGAATCCCCAAGCTTGAACTCTTGCCTCTCTTTATTTTTCTCACATCGGTGACTCCTTGTTCTTCGAACACTTCATCCACACAAAACTTAACAAAAGCTTTGTGAAATCCGTTAGTATAATAAAGCAAATCACTACCTTTAGGTACTGTTGTAAACTCATTCCAATTTCATATTAGAACTATATCTACTGTATTCCAACTTCACCATGGTTCATACCCCCGATACTACCCATAGATTCATCCAAATAAGCGAACAACACATAGAAAACAGAATCTGTCAAAAACAGGACAGTCTGTAGTAATCTGGGAATTTTGTATACTTCTGTAACTCCAAAAATTCTAAATAAAATATGACAATTGAAATAAATTGTATAGAAGTATTGTGCAATAAGTTTCAGACCCGTCTGACTTTCCAGTAAAAAATTAAATTCATGCGCTACAGCCAAAGTTTCTGTTTTTACACTGCACATAGTAAACAAGCACTCTAATCATCCTAAAACCAAAGCTTGGCACATTTTTGATAGTACAATGGATATATACAAGGGGATAATTATTTTTAGAGAAACTTCCATGAAAAATTCTACATTGTTTCCTTAAGCATGAACACAAGTGTTCAACGTCGACCCTCACTTCCCCAATGTATAACATTCCAATCACTTCTCTTTTTGAAAACCTTTTTAGGCATATGAGGCAAGTGAATCTTTGTGTATTTTCATTCTTTTAATTTTTTTGTATGTTTCACCCACAACTAAATAGAAACAAAAGGGAAAACAAAATCTACTTAGTGAAGAAAGCAAACAAGCACAAACGAGAATATCAACCCCACGCTATTGCTCCCCGGCAACGGCGCCAGAAAAGAGATTGATAATCCCCAAGTGCAGGGAATCATCGTAGCAATTTCCAAAAGTGGAAGTGATAAGCATGGAGTGTCGAACCCACAAGGAGCTTAAGTTAAGATCAATATTCTCTCAAGTCCTATCGACCACTGATATGACTCTACGTACACCGAACGTTTGCTTCCAACTAGAAACGAGAAATAAAACTATGGTGTGGGTATGAAGAGGATAACTTTGCATGGTATCAGAGAGATAAAATATAAAAGTAGGTGCTGTTATCATAAAGTTAAAATATATTACTAAATTTAATATTATAAATAGCAAGTGTGGAATAATGATGGTTGGTGTGCGGAATTGTCCTAGGCAATTGTTAACAAGTCCGGTAATCACTATTGCAATTTCATATGAGGGAGAGGCATAAGCTAACATACTTTCTCTTCTTGGATCATATTTACTTATGATTGGAACTCTAGCAAGCATACGCAACAACTAAAGATCATTAAGGTAAAACCCAACATAGCATTAACATATCAAGTCCCCTTTATCCCATACGCAACAACCCCCTTACTCGGGTTTATGCTTCTGTTACTCAAGCAACCCACTATAAGCAAATCATGAACGTATTGCAACACCCTACAGCGGGAATCCCTCATGCTTGCGTGACACGGAGGGCACCATAGGACAGCACCAAAATGAAACATACAACTCATACCAATCTAGATCATCAATCGACCCAAAGACATAGGATATCTACTCAAAACATCATAGGATGGTAACACATCATTGGATCATAATATGTGGTGTAAAGCACCGTCTTCAAGTAGGGATTACAGCAGGGTGAGGGAGAGTGGACTGCATAAAAGAGATGAGGATGGTGATGATGATGGTGATGTTGATGAAGACAATCACCGCGGTGATGAGTCCCCTCCCGATGGCACTCCGGCGCCACCGAGAGAGAGGAGGAGAGGTTCTCCCCCTTGTGCTTCCTCCTCCATGGCCTCCCCCTGGATGGGGAGAGGTTCTCCCTCTGGTCCTTGGCCTTCATGGCGATGATGTCCCCTCTGAGATCCTCCTCCATGGCCTCCGGTGATGATGCCCCCCTCCGGCAGGGTGCCAGAGAGGGCCTAGATTGATTTCTCGTGGCTACAGAGGCTTGCGGTGGTGGAACTTCCAATCTCTCTTCTGTTCTGGGGTTTTCATGATTTATAGGAGGGGTTGGCATTGGTTTCACGTCAAGGGGGCCCACGGGGAGTCCATGAGGCAGGGGGCTCGCCCGGGGGGTGGGGGGGTGGGGGCGCCCTCCACCCTCGTGGTGTCCTCGGGACTCCTCTCCGGTAGTTTTTCATTCCAGTATTTTTTATATTTTCCAAAAATATTCTCCTTTGGTTCTCAGCGCATTCCGAGAACTTTTATATCTGCACAAAAACAACACCACGGTAGTTCTGCTGAATACAACGTCAGCCTCAGTTAGTTCTAATCAAACCATACCAAAATCATGTAAAAATATTATACAGATGGCATGAATACTTCATAAATTATAAATACGTTGGAGACGTATCATCTTCCTACTGTGCTAATAAAAATAATAATAAGTTGGGCCAGGCCCCTAACTGGCTGCGCCATTGAGCCTCCTCCGGCTATAGTGAATGTCGGTCATAACATCTCTCCACGCCTGCGCAAACAGCTCGTCCTCGAGCTAGAAGTCGGGGAAGTGCTGGCGGAACTCCTTGAGCTGTTCCCAAGTGGCGTCCGCCTCCGGAAGGCCTTGCCACTGGATCAAAAACGCCAAGCACCTCGCCTCTGCTGGGCCTTCAACGCCTTCTCTGGACCCGGAAGCAGACATCCATCGGAGATTGAAGGAAGAGCCGGCGCGGCCGCCGGCGGATCGCCGTGGAATGGCTTCAACAAGCCCGCACGGAAGACGTCGTGGATGCGGGCGCCAGGCGGAAGCTAAAGGCGGTAGGCAACGTTGCCGATGCGCTCCAACACTGGAAACGGTCCTGCGTAGCAAGGGCCTAGCTTGCGCTTGGTGCATAGGTCCAGTCACTGCATGGTGCGATGAAGGAGCCATAGCCACACCCAGTCACCCACCGCAAACTCCGCCTCACGGTGGTGGGTGGCGTAATATTTCTTGGACAGTTGCTGGGCCTAGAGAAGACACTAGCGCACCTCGGCAAGGATCTCATCCCTGCCATGGAGAAGGTCGCCTGCCGCCTCCGTCCGGGCCGTCCCGGGTTGAAATGGCAAGGTGGGTGGTGGAGGACAACCGTAGACCACCTCGAAAGGCGTGTCACGTCGGGCAGAGTGATATGAGGTGTTGTAGCAGTACTCCGCCCAAGCGAGCCAGTCCACCCAAGCACGTGGACGATCACCTGTAACACAACGTAAGTACATAGCAATCACCTTGTTGACCACCTCGGATTGGTTGTCCGTCTGGGGGTGGAATGCTGCACTTAGGCGAAGTTTCACGCCCGCCATCCGAAAAAGATCGCGCCAGACATGGCGAGTGAACACCGAGTCGCGGTCGCTGACGATCAGGGAGGGAAACCCGTGGAGAAGGACGATGTCGTTGAAGAAGGCCCGCACAACGGAGGTGGCGGTGTAGGGATGGCCGAGCGCGATGAAGTGTGCATAGTTGGAGAAGCGGTCGACCACCATAAGGATGACAGACTTGCCGCCCACCTTAGGAAGGCCCTCGATGAAGTCCATGGAGATGTCGGCCTAGACCTGAGAGGGCACCTCAATGGGCTGTAGCAGTCCCGCCAGCTGCAGTGTCTCCATCTTGTTGCGCTGGCACGTCACGCAAGACCGCATCTAGTCCCGTACTAGTGCACGGTCACCGGGGATGTAGAAATCTGCTTGGAGATGGTGCAAGGTCTTCTGCACACCATCGTGGCCGGTCGTGTGGGCCAGTAGCAGGGCCTGGTGGTGGAGGTTGCCATGATTCGGCATGAAAAGCCGCCGCCTATGCAGGAGCAGGCCATCGTCCAGGTGCCATGGCTCCTCCAGGTCACTTGCCTGGAGGCGTTGACAGAGGTGTTGCGCGTTCGTCTTGCGGTGGCTCGGCGGATGTCATTGATGAAGGAAAAGTAGGGCCCTGAGCAAGTGCAGAGGACTTCCCCCGCAGTGTTGACGGCGTCCTTGTCGTGGTCGGCATTGTGGCGGGACAACACGTCCGCCAGGGTGTTGAGGCAACCTAGGTGGTACTCGACGGTGAAGTCGAATCTGGAGAGCTTGCTGATCCACTGATGCTTCGGCACGATGGAGAGGCGCTGGTCCAACAAAAACTTGAGGCTATAATGATCCGTGCGAATATGGAACGGCCGCCCCCATAGATACGGCCACCAGTGGCGCACAACCTGCACCAAGCCGATGAGCTCCCTCTTGTAGGCCGCGAGCTTTGTGATGGTGCGCGGCGAAAGGCCTACTGAAGAACGCGAGCGTCCCGTCACCCTGATGAAGGACGGCACCAAACCCCACGCCCGAGGCGTCGGAGTCCACCATGAACAACTTGTGAAAGTCAGGCATCTGGAGGACCGACCCCGTAGTGAGATCCTGCTTGAGGGTCTGGAATGCCTCGGTCGCCTCATTATCCCTGGAGAAAGCGTCGTGGCGCAGCAGGTATGTGAGCAGAGCCGCAATGAGGCCGAACTCTCGAATGAACTTTGGTAGTAGCCCGTGAGGTCCAGGTAGCCGCAGAGGGCCCGCGGCGAGTGTGGCGTTGGCCAAGCCGCGACAGCTATGACCTTGTCGGCATCCATAGCGACACCCTCCGCCAAGATGACATGGCAGAGATAGGCGACGGCTGTCGTGCCAAATGAGCACTTCAAGCGCTTGAGGTGCAGATGGTGCGCTCGAAGCTCGTTGAAGACAATGGACACGTGTTGCAGGTGCTCCGCCAATGATGAGCTGTAGATAAGAATTTCATCAAAGAAAAATAGTACAAACCAGCGCAAGTAGGGGCGGAGAACGTCATTCATCAAGGCCTGAAATGTCATCGGGGCATTGGAGAGGCCAAAGGGCATCACCAAGAACTCAAAGTGGTTGTGATGAGTGCGAAAGGCCGTCTTCACGACATCGTTCGGGTTCATCCGCACCTGGTGATATCCCGAACAGAGGTCGAGGTTGGTGAAGAAGCGTGCCCTGTGTAGCTCGTCTAGGAGGTCATCCACGATGGGGATATGAAATTTTTCCTTGGACGTCTTGGCGTTAAGAGCACAGTAGTCGATGCAGAAACGCCACGAACCATCGGCCTTGTGCATGAGGAGCACCGACGCGAAGAACAGTGATGTGAGATCTAGATGATGCCCTAGGAGAGGATGATCGCACACTGCCGCTCCAGCTCATCCTTCTGCGGTTGGGGGTAGCAGTACGGTCGCACGGTGATGGGAGCTGTGTCCGGCAAGAGGTGGATGTGGTGGTCATAGGACCGGACTGGCGGGAGGCCATGTGGCTCGTGGAAGAGGTCACTGTGCTGCTACAACAGGTTAGCCAATAGGGGATGCTCGGTGTTGATGGCGGCCGTCGTCAGCTGGGGCTGGGGCACCACCGGGGAGGCGCCACCCATGCCTTCCCACCGGATGCGGCGACCCAGGCGCCAAAAAATCATCGTCATGGCGTCGAAGTCCCATAGGATGGGACCCAGGGTCCATAAAAAGTTGACGTCGAGGATGAAGTTGAAGCAATCCGAGTCAATGCCGACGTAGGTGACGATGAAGTGCTCATCGCCGATGATGATGGGGACATGTCGAGCAATACCCTGGCAGTGTAGACGGACACCGTTGACCATGATAACTCGTAGCTGCTCCCCGCCAATCGGTTGTAGCGCCACGCGGCGCATGGTGGCCCTGGGTAGTAAATTGTGGGTGGAGCCCTATCCAGCAGTGCAAGGAACCGCTCTCCGTTGATCGTCACTGGCAGCAGCATAGTCTTCTCCATTTGGATGCTCACAAGTTCATGGAGGGAAACCACGAGGGCGTTCGCTTGGGTGGGCCCCAGGGGAACCTTGTCGGACAATGGGGTGGCCGGGTCGCCGAGCCTAGCGACGGCGGTGTCCACCTCGATGTAGTCCGCGGCCTCCAAGTAAAAGAGGTGTGGGAAAACATGGCCCGGGACACAGAGCTCATCACAGTTGTAGCACAGCCCTGACGACGTCGCTCGAGCTGCTCGGCGGGGGTCAGCCGACGGAAGGGTGTAGCGACCATGATCCCAATGGACCGAAGTCCCTGTGCTTAAGTGTCATCCCTGGATTGGTAATGCTGAGACAGACAGTACTCGAGGAATTATAACAGAGTTCAATCACACACTTATTACATCGAGGTCCTCATAAAGAGTATCGGTTACACAAATAAAATGGCCGAAGGCCATCTAAACTAAATAACTGCAGAAGCTTCGAATGTAAATGAGTCCATCAACTCCAACAGCATAGCTGAGTGCATGACAACGACCTATCGCACCTTATTCTTCGTCGGTTAAGTCTGCAACATGAGACGTTGCAGCCGTGTAGGTCAGCACATGGAATATGCTGGCAGAGTTACACTCTAGAGCAAATGAATGCAAGAAACTATATCTACATGCATATTTGGCTGGTGGAGGCTCTAAGTTAAATGTTTTGCATAAAGCTAATTTTTCCCTACAACAAAGGAATACATTTTATTTACTACAAAGTTAAACAAATATTTGAAAAGGTTCCTCCAACTCAAATCCCAACATTAATCAAGTATCATCATTAAACCCAAATCAATTAATTAAAGAGTGATGAGATCAACAACAATATCCACCTCTAGATACTCAAGATGTCCATAACCGAGGACACGACTAATCATGATTAGGTTATACACTCTATAGAGGTTTGCACACTTTTCCCCACAAGACTCGACCGCATCCATGATCGGAAGATCGAGACATAGTCTTTTTGAAGCATTAACTCTCTACTCTGGGTAGACCGGTACACCTACTTTCCCCTAAATCTGCTAGTCCACCTCTTAAAGAGCTCACACAACTTACTCAACTATGCCAGAGCCCATAATGGCTTGTGCTTGCACAGGGAAGTTTCTATGCATGAAATATCATATGATCCCTTTGAGCCTGGGTGGTGAACCGAGGAAAAATCACGGGTACTCCGGGATTTCCTAAATGGGCAAGCACTGGTTTCTCCAGGTGCCCCAACCAATCCACCCAGATGTGTATTAAAGTTGCCACCTTAATGTTATCTAAAATTATTATCTCTCACAACTTCCATGTTCTTCATGATCCAATCCACATCCACGAGCATGGCTAAGCAATAAATGAGCATAACATATATTCCCGGGGTCATCAAAGGTAATAGGTTCCTACCTCAAGTACTACAACCAAACCACATGTTCCCAATCCTACTCATGCAAATATTTGAGGGGCCATACTAATGCATAGTAAAAACTGGGTATAGAAGAGTATGATCAAAGTGTAACTTGCCTTGCTGACGATCGGAAAACTCTAGAGATTCGTAGAAACAAGCTTCGCACTCCGAAAATCTAGCATAGACAAACAATAGCATACATAAGCAATCAAGCAAATGATGCAGAGAGAAATCAAGAAAAGATCCAAATAAAACTCGAAACAAGCAAATAACTAAGCTAAACAGAAAACAAATTCAAACACCATTATTTTTATGTGGATTAGATCTTCACATTAGGTATTTGTGATTAGCTATGATTTGCAAAAAGAATCCACTCAAACGGAGCTACGAAACTCAAGATACAAACAAAAATAGATCAAATACTAATCTGAACTAAATTCAAATTTTAAACTTTCAAAACCATGTTCAAGTTGGTTTACTACATAGAGGGGATCATTATGAAGATTTAGGCGTTGGTTTCATCTAATTTGGACAAACAAGCTAAAAGTTGCGCTAGTTTGAAGATCAGGGGCTAAACTGCGATAAAACTATTCGCGGATAGGTCCCTGATACGTCTCCAACGCATCGACTTTTCCTCACATTTTCCCTCTTATTTTGGACTCTAATTTGCATGATTTGAGTGAAACTAACCCCGGACTGACGCTGTTTTCAGCAGAACTACCATGGTGTTGTTTTTGTGCAGAAATAAAAGTTCTCGGAATGGAATGAAACTTTGCGAGGATTTTTTATATCAATAATAAGAATTTCTGGAGCCAAGAACTGCAGGAGTGGGGCACCTGGGTGGGCACAACCCACTAGGGTGCGCCCCCCTCTCCTAGCGCGCCCAGGTGGGTTGTACCCACATGGTGGCCCCGCAGACGACCCCCTAATACTATAAAATCACATATTTCCAGAAAAAAATCAGGGAGAAAGAATTATCGCGATTCACGAGATGGAGCCGCTGCCAAGCCCTGTTCTTCCTCGGGAGGGCAGATCTGGAGTCCGTTTGGGGCTCCGGAGAGGGGGGTCGTCATCACCAACCCATCTCCATCGCCAATTCCATGATGCTCCCCACCGGTAGTGAGTAATTCCTTCATAGGCTTGCTGGTCGGTGAGGAGTTGGATGAAATTCATCATGTAATCAAGTTAGTTTTGTTAGGGCCTGATCCCTAGTATCCATTATGTTCTTAGATTGATGTTGCTATGACTTTGCTATGTTTAATGCTTGTCACTTTGGGCCCGGGTGCCATTAACTCAGATCCGAACCGTTTATGAATTCATCATTATATCCATGTTTTAGATCCGATCTTGCAAGTTATAGTTGCCTACTACGGTTATGATCCGACAACACCAGAGTGACAACAACCGGGCCCACTCTCGGTGATGACCGTAGTTTGAGGAGTTCATGTATTCACTATGTGTTAATGCTTTGTTCCGTTTCTCTATTAAAAGGAGGCCTTAATATCCCTTAGTTTCCAATATGGTCCCCGCTGCCACGGAAGTGTAGGACAAAAGATGTCATGCAAGTTCTTTTAATAAAGCATGTATGAATATTTACGGAATACATTCCTACATTATATCGATGAACTGGAGCTAGTGCTGTATCACCCTAGGTTATAATTGTCACATGATAAATATCATCCAACAAGTAACCAATCCAATGCCTACGAATTTATCATATATTGTTCTTGCTAAGTTACTATTGTTGCTACTTCTATCGTTACTACTACAAATTACTGCTATCACTGTCACCGTTACCATTGCTGCTGTCACTACTATCAAAACTATCAAACTAGTTTGCTACTGATCACTTTGTTGCAGATAATTAATCTCCAGGTGTGGTTGAATTGACAACTCAGCTGCTAATATTCTTTGGCTCCCCTTGTGCCGAATCTATAAATTTGGGTTAAATACTTACCCATGAAAATTGTTGCAATCCCCTATACTTGTGGGTTATCAAGACCTTTTTCTGGCGCCATTGCCGGAGAGCATAGCTATATTTGTTGAGTCACTTGGGATTATTATCATATTATCACTATGAAGAATCTGAAGGATGCTAAGACTAAGATATTTCCCTCAAATATGAGGGGAGGTAAGGAACTGCCATCCAGTTCTGCTTTAGATTCACCTTCTATTATGGGTAAACTTGCAACACCACCATATGTTGTTAATTCTGATATGTCGCAAGTTATTGATGATGCTACTTCTACTATGAATGATGCTTATGATGATGCTAGTACCATGCTTGATAATGATGATGTGCCACTTGGTGAATTTCTTGATGAACAAATTGCTAGAGTAATACAAAATGATGTTGTTGAATCTGATGATAAGCTTGAAACTGAAACTCCTGAAACACTTGATAGAGCTAGCCCTCCTAAATATGAATTGCCTAAGGTACCGGAAGGCTATGTTATGAGTGAAGAGGCAACTAGAGATATTCTTGCTTGTAAGGATAGATATGATCTAGAGAAATTATTACACAAGTATAAAGAAAAATCTCTGAATGCTAGAATGAAATGTTACCCTAAGTTTGCTACTTCACCTATTGTTATTGCTGATGAGGATTATGAATTCTCTGTCGACCTAGAGTTAATTACTTTGGTTGAACAAATCCTTTCCATTGTTATGAAACTGAAACTGTTGTGGCACATCTTACTAAGTTGAATGATATAGCCACCCTTTTTACTCATGATGAGAAAACACGATACTACTTTATTCTCAAATTATTTCTGTTCTCATTAAAGGGTGATGCTAAAGCTTGGTACAATACTCTTGCTCCTGGTTATGTGCGCAGTCCCCAGGATATGATTTACTACATCTCTGAAAAATATTTTCCTGCTCATAAGAACAAGCTGCCTTACAGGAAATATTTAACTTTGTTCAAACTAAAGAAGAGAGTCTCCCACAAGCTTGGGGGAGGCTTTTCCAATTGCTTAATTCTTTACCTGATCATCCTCTTAAGAAAAATAAAGTACTTGATATCTTCAATAATGGAGTAACCGATGCTTCTAGAGACTTCCTAAATAGTTGTGCTGGTTGTGTTTTCAGGGAATGAACTATTGCTCAAGCTGAAGAATTATTGAATAACATATTGAAAAATTATGATGATTGGACTATTCTTGAACCACCACCTAAACCCACTCCGAAGAAGAGGGGTATCTTATATCTCAGTCCTGAAGATATGCAAGAGGCAAAAAAATCTATGAAGGAAAAAGGTATTAAGGCTGAGGATGTTAAAATTTTACCACCTATCGAAGAAATACATGGGCTTGAAGAACCACCATCACCCAAGGTGGTAGAGGTAAAATCCTTAATGAAATTCAATGATAGTGATGATTCTCATAATGAACATCCTAGTCAATGCCTTTATGAGTTTGATAATTACATTAGAAAACAAGACCACTTCAATGCAAATGTTATGAAACAATTGAAATATAATTCTGATATGATTGCTCGCTTGAGTGACTTGTTATTTATAATCTCAAATGATATTAGAGGTGTTGGAAAACATGCTTCTATGGTTCAAACCCAGTTATAACAAGTTGCTAAATCACAAATAGAATTACTTGATGAGATGAATCATAACATACATGACTTTGTTGTTAGAGTTGCAACTAGAGGAGCTAAAATGACACAGGAACCACTTTATCCCAAGGGTCACCCAAAAAGAATTGAACAAGATTCTCAAAGGAACAACACCACTACACCTAGTCCTTCTAAAAAGAAAAAGAAAAAGAAAAATGATAGGACTTTGCATGCTTCTAGTGAACCTGAAATAGACAAACCTCCTGATAATGAAAATGAAACTTCTATCTCTGATGCTGAAACTCAATTTGGTAATATAATGAAAAATACAATGATGAGGTTCATGAAGACACTCAAACAAATAATGATAAGGAACCAGATAATAATGTTCAGATAGAACCACCTGTTGATCTTGATAACCCACAACCTAAGAATAAAAGATATGACAAAAGAGACTTCATTGCTAGAAAACACGGTAAAGAAAGAGAACCATGGGTTAAAAAACCTATGCCTTTTCCACCTAAGTCAACTAAAAAGAAAGATGATGAAGAATTTGAACGCTTTGCTGAAATGCTGAGGCCAGTCTTTTTGTGTACTCGCTTGACTGGCATCTTAAAAATGCCTCCTTATGCAAAGTATATGAAAGATATCATCACAAATAAGAGAAAAATACCGAAAGCTGAAATCTCCACTATGTTTGCTAATTATACTTTTAAAGATGGAGTACCTAAAAAACTAGGAGATACGGGTATACCAACTATACCTTGCTCTATCAAAAAGAATTATGTGAAAACTGCTTTGTGTGATTTAGGAGCTGGTATTAGTGTTATGCCTTTCACTTTATATAAAAGACTTGACTTGAATAAACTCACACCTAATGAAATATCTTTGCAAATGGCTGACAAATCAACCGCCATACCTATCGGTGTCTGTGAGGATGTGCCCGTTGTTGTTGCTAATGTTACTATTTTGACTGACTTTGTTATACTTGAGATGGCCGAGGACGACAACATGTTGATTATCCTTGGTAGAACCTTCTTGAATATTGCAGGGGCTGTTATTGATTGCAATAAAAGCAAGGTCACTATTCATATTAATGGTAATGAGCATATGGTGCACTTTCCAAAGAAACAATTCCAAGTGAAAGGTATTAATGTTATTGAAAAATCTCTGACAATCACTATTGGAAGTTTTCAAATACCTCTACCTACTGTCAAAAAGAAATATGAAATGCTTATTTTTGGGGGAAATGCATATCCCCATTGAGGTAACCTAGTGATTTACGAAAGTTCTTCGGTTTCATACTAATCGAAAGTGGTTGTTACTAAGACCTGATCAACCTTATTAACGAATCATTTTAAGAGGTATGAAGTTGATGAATTTAGTAAGCACTACCTTTTGTCCCTACTTTTTGTTTCCTATTTTTGTTAGTTCAATAAAATAAAATGCCATGTTTTGTCTGTTTTCTGAACTTCCCGTGCAATAAAAAATTACCCAAAAATAAAAGTTCTCAGAATGCTCTGAAAACCTGATATAATTTTTTCCTGAATACTTATGAATTTTTGGTGCAAATAATACCAGAGGGAGGTGCACCAGGTGGGCACAACCCACCTGGGTGTGCCAGGACCCCCAGGCGCGCTCTGATGGGTTGTGGTCCCCATGTGGGCCCCCTCACTTATCTCTTTAGCCCACATCATCACTTACCTCCAGAAAAAATCCCCACTGCTCTCTCTCCCGTGTTCTTGAGCTCAAACCCGCGAATTTCGATCTCTTTGCTCGAAGCTCTGTTTCTGAAACTGTTTTGGGGGATTGTTGCTTGGTATGTGACTCCACCATTTGTCCAATTAGTTTTTGTTTTAGTGGTTTATACTTTGAATAATTAGTTACTCTTGGTGCTGCTGTATATGAGCTTGCATGTTGAATTCTTAGTGTTCTAAGTGGTTTGAATGCTTGCTATGGCCTCTATGTATCTCTAGGAGTAGTTGCTATCAATTTTGTGAAGTTTTGTTGACAAATTTTTGTCACCTCAAAATTTACTATTTTCAGAAAATTGTGCGCGGACATGATGAACCTATTTGGAAGGAGCTCTTCGAGGAGACGATCCTCGGGGGCATCTTCTAGTAGCAGTTCTGCTCGTAGGTCTTATGTTGAACCAAGTGAAAGTTCCAAGCGTGATGCCACCACCAAAACATGCTTATGGCCTTGGGATGAATACATGATGCGTGTGGGCATTAAGGAGGAATTTGAGCAATATGTTCACAATGCTGGCCTTGGTCCCTACCTTCCAGATAAGTGTGAACAACGCCAACTTCCCACTGAGTCATTTGTCAAAGGATTTACATTTTTCCCTCATGAGTCTAGGGTGTCTTTTAAGCTTATGATAATCCATTTACCATCTCACTGGAGAATTTTGCTTACCATTGCAAGCTGCCATATTGGGGTTCGCTTGATGAACCACCGAGGGCTGAGTACGAGTCTTTCTTGACTAGCCTTTGTTACGGTGAAAATAGGGGAGTGACACAAGGCAGAATAAAGAGCATCCACTTTCCCGCAATTCAGTATTTTGCATTATTTAACGGGAAATGCATAGTAGGCAAGCAAGACTGTAGCATACTTTGTGCGCTAGACTTGAGCGTCATTCACACCGCTCTCACTAGCGAACGGAATTATAACCTTGGAGCGATTGTTGCACGTAGACTTCAAAATAATTCTAACGGTGGCTGGTTCTATGGGGGAATTTATGCCACACATTTGGCACGAGAGATGCGTGTTTCACCTCTGCCCTTTGACACTATCCTACCCATGCAGTATTTAGATTTTGCGGCTTTAAAAAGCCATAAGATCCTCAAAGGAAGAATTCATGACTTCACTTATAATTTGTTGTTTGAACAAATCTCTGTTGTGGACACACATTTGCCTATGCCTGCTCTTTTTGATTATCATAGCAAGGGGAGATATTTTGTTCTTGAGAGCGAGGCCCGAGTTCATAATGCAGCAGTGGTGGTAGCACATCATGCCGAGGCATCCGCACTGAGAGCCTCTTTGAGCTTCCACGCAGACTTCTATCCTCCAGGCTACTGATCGACTACCAAGTTAGGCCAAAATCCTAAGCTTGGGGGAGTATGTGTTTCCACCGACCTTACATTCTCTTCCACATACTTCATTTGTCGGTGTCCACACTTTTTCATTGTATCATCCATGCTTAGATTTATTTTCTTGCTTTCTTCTTGTGTGTTTGAAAAACTTCAGAAAAACCAAAAAAAATTAGTTGTAGTAGTTTACTTTCTATGCATGCTTAGTAGTAGTATTAAAAAGAAAATCCAAAAAGATTTCCTTGTTCTTCTTTTACTTGTTGGGAGCTTTCCCGTGTAAATGGTTTTTCTCGTTTTTGATTTTCCCTTTTATTTGCCCATTCTAGAAAATCAAAAACTCCAAAAATATTTTAGTGTGTTTCTCTGAGCTTCTTTTCTTTTTATTCAAGTCTTACCAAGGAGAAGACCACGATGAAAATGTTGAGTGGCTCTCATATGAATAATTCTTTAACTAATAAGAGAACATTTTACCTTGTCTTCTCTTGTTGAATAAAATGTCTTGAAGATTCCATCTTATTCCATGGCATGCTTGCACTATTATTATTTTCATATCGTTCGGTCGTGCAAGTGAAAGGCAATAATGACGACATCCGATGAACTGGCCGTGGCAGGGAGAAACTGGTATGAACTCAACTTGTTTTATTTTTGTAAATATGTTTAACCTAGTATCCATGATTCAGCCCATTATGATTAAGCATGTTTGCAATAACAATTAGAGATTATAGTTTCTCATGCCATGCATAAGTAGCTGGGAGTTAATAATGATTTATCTTGGACATCAACATAGCATTAAAATGATTGTGATGTAGTATGATGATATGGTATCCTCCTTTGAATGTTCGAGTGGCTTGACTTGGCACATGTTCATGCATGTAGTTGAATCAAAACCAACATAGCCTCTATGATATTTATGTTCATGGTGTTCATATCCTACTCATGCTAGTATCCAATGTTACTTATGCATAATGCATGGTTATGATCGTTGTTGCTCTCTAGCTGGCCGCTTCTCAATCTTAATTGCTAGCTTTCGCCTGTACTAAGTGGGACCTCTGCTTGTACATCAAAAACCTTGAACCCAAAGTTATTCCAGATGAGTCCACCATACCTACCTATATGCGGTATTACCTTGTCATCCTAAGTAAATTTGCATGTGCCACCTCTAAAACCTTCTAAAAATTATCCTTTTTGTGTGCCTGGATCGTTCATGGAACGACGGGAGGTGCACGGTATCTTCCATGCTAAGTGGGTTATTCTCAGGTCGAGTGTTTATTCACTCGCCATCGCACGAAAATGGGCGGTAATAGGGATGCCCAGTCCCAAACTGCAAACATGAAAAAGAGTTCATCTCTGAAATAATCAAACAAAAACTCCCAATGGAGTCAAAACCTTTACGTTTCCGCTTGGGAACCACCACTAGCGTGCTTAGCATGAAAGATATTGATAACTGGTGGTCGTGAAGTGAATAAGAAGGGTGCATGTCTCAAAATATCATTTATCTCTATTTTAAAAAATGAGCTCTGGCACCTCTGCAAATCACTGCTTCCCTCTGCGAAGGGACTATCTATTTACTTTTTATGTTGTGTCACCACCTTCTAAAACAAGCGCCAGAAATTGAGTAGAGCACATGCTTTATGCATTATGTGTAGCTAATGTTGGGTGCATCATGACTGGATCTTTTCTACGATGAATTGCAATGTTTAGTCGCTGCTTCAACTTTGGAGGTGCTCTACATTTATGTTTTGCGGTCTCAGAAAGGGCTAGCGACATACCACTATTGTCATATTAGATCATGGTCGTTTTGACAATGTGTTGTTGTTTGAGATATTTTATTATTGCTCGCTAGCTGATTATAACATTGTTGCTATTTTTCTTTCTCACTTTCAGTTTATCAACTGAATTGCTTGAGGACAAGCCAAGGTTAAGCTTAGGGGAGTTGATACGTCTCCAACATATCGACTTTTTCTCACGCTTTTCCTCTTGTTTTGGAATCTAATTTGCATGATTTGAATGAAACTAACCCCAGTCTGACGCTGTTTTCAGCAAAACTACCATGTTGTTGTTTTTGTGCAGAAATAAAAGTTCTCAGAATGGAACAAAACTTTGAGAGGATTTTTTATATCAATAATAAGAATTTCTGGAGCCAAGACCTGCAGGAGAGGGGCACCTGGGTGGGCACAACCCACCAGGGCACGCCCCCCTCTCCTGGCGCGCCCAGGTGGGTTGTACCCACCTGGTGGCCCCGCAGACGACCCCCCTGATACTATAAAATCACATATTTCCAAAAAAAATCAGGGAGAAGGAATTATAGCGATCCACGAGACGGAGCCGCCGCCAAGCCCTGTTCTTCCTCGGGAGGGCAGATCTGGAGTCCGTTTGGGGCTCCGGAGAGGGGGGTCGTCATCAGCAACCCATCTCCATCGCCAATTCCATGATGCTCCCCACCGGGAGTGAGTAATTCCTTCGTAGGCTTGCTGGTCGGTGAGGAGTTGGATGAGATTCATCAAGTAGTCGAATTAGTTTTGTTAGGGCCTGATCCCTAGTATCCACTGTTGGAAATATGCCCTAGAGGCAATAATAAATTAGTTATTATTATTATATTTCCTTGTTCATGATAATCGTTTATTATCCATGCTATAATTGTATTGATAGGAAACTCAGATACATGTGTGGGTACATAGACAACACCATGTCCCTAGTAAGCCTCTAGTTGACTAGCTCGTTGATCAATAGATGGTTACAGTTTCCCGACCATGGACATTGGATGTCGTTGATAACGGGATCACATCATTAGGAGAATGATTTGATGGACAAGACCCAATCCTAAGCCTAGCACAAAGATCGTGTAGTTCGTATGCTAAAGCTTTTCTAATGTCAAGTATCATTTCCTTAGACCATGAGATTGTGCAACTCCCGGATACCGTAGGAATGCTTTGGGTGTACCAAACGTCATAACATAACTAGGTGACTATAAAGTTGCACTACGGGTATCTCCGAAAGTGTCTGTTGGGTTGGCACGAATTGAGACTGGGATTTGTCACACCGCGTGACGGAGAGGTATCTCTGGGCCCACTCGGTAGAAAATCATCATAATGTGCACAATGTGACCAAGGGGTTGATCACGGGATGATGTGTTACGGAACGAGTAAAGAGACTTGCCGGTAACGAGATTGAACTAGGTATTAGCATACCGATGATCGAGTCTCGGGCAAGTACAATACCGCTAGAAAAAGGGAATTGTATATGGGATTGATTGATTCCTCGACATCGTGGTTCATCCAATGAGATCATCGTGGAACATGTGGGAGCCAACATGGGTATCCAGACCCCGCTGTTAATTATTGACCGGAGAACGTCTCGGTCATGTCTGCATGGGTCCCGAACCCGTAGGGTCTACACACTTAAGGTTCGATGACGCTAGGGTTATAGGGAATAGATATACGTGGTTACCGAATGTTTTTCGGAGTCCCGATTGAGATCCCGGACGTCACGAGGAGTTCCGGAATGGTTTGGAGGTAAAGATTTATATATGGGAAGTCATCATACGGTCACCGGAATAGTTCGGTGGGTTACCGGTATTGTACCGGGACCACCGAAGGGGTTCCGGGGGTCCACCGGGAGGGTCCACCTACCCCGGAGGCTGTTTGTGGAGAGGTACCAGCCCCATAGTGGGCTGGGCGCCTCCCCCCCTAAGGGCCCATGCGCCTAGGGTTTGGGGAAACCCTAAAGAGGGGCGCCCCCTTGCCTTGGGGGGGCAAGGTAACCCCCCTGGCCGCCGCCCCTTCCTCAGATTGGATCTGAGGGGCCGGCCCCCCTTTCCCTTGCCCCTATATATATGTGGGGGTGGGAGGGCAGCCGCACCCAAGTTCTAGCGCAGCCCTCCCCCTCTCCCAAGTCCTTCTCCTCTCCCGCGGTGCTTGGCGAAGCCCTGCAGGATTGCCACGCTCCTCCTTCACCAGCACGCCGTTGTGCTGCTGCTGGACGGAGTCTTCCCCAACCTCTCCCTCTCTCCTTGCTAGATCAAGGCGTGGGAGACGTCACCGGGCTGCACGTGTGTTGAACGCGGAGGTCCCGTCCGTTCGGCACTAGGATCTCCGGTGATTTGGATCACGATGAGTATGACTCCCTCAACTCCGTTCTCTTGAACGCTTCCGCTTAGCGATCTACAAGGGTATGTAGATGCACTCTCCTTCCCCTCGTTGCTAGTATCTCCATAGATAGATCTTGATGACTCGTAGGAAATTTTTGAATTTCTGCTACGTTCCCCTACAGTGGAATCATGAGCTAGGTCTATTGCGTAGATTCTATGCACGAGTATAACACAAAGTAGTTGTGGGCGTTGATTTTGTTCAATATGCTTACCGTTACTAGTCCAATCTTGTTTCAACGGTATTGTGGGATGAAGCGGCCCGGAC
The DNA here is from genome assembly GCF_002162155.2 of Triticum dicoccoides. NCBI lineage: Eukaryota > Viridiplantae > Streptophyta > Magnoliopsida > Poales > Poaceae > Triticum > Triticum dicoccoides. The sequence goes on along the minus strand of NC_041385.1, from coordinate 437,114,394 downwards.
CGACCTTACATGTACACTTACGTGAGACAGGTTCCACCGACTGACATGCACTTGTTGCATAAGGTGGCTAGCGGGTGCCAGTCTCTCCCACTTTAATCGGATCGGATTCGATGAAAAGGGTCCTTATGAAGGGTAAATAGCAATTGGCATATCACGTTGTGGTTTTTGCGTAAGTAAGAAACGTTCTTGCTAGATACCCATAGTAGCCACATAAAACATGCAAACAACAATTAGAGGACGTCTAACTTGTTTTTGCAGGGTATGCTATGTGATGTGATATGGCCAAAAAGAATGTGATGAATGATATGTGATGTATGAGATTAATCATGTTCTTGTAATAGGAATCACGACTTGCATGTCGATGAGTATGACAACCGGCAGGAGCCATAGGAGTTGTCTTTATTCATTGTATGACCTGCGTGTCATTGAACAACGCCATGTAACTACTTTACTTTATTGCTAAACCGTTAGCCATAGTAGTAGAAGTAATAATTGGCGAGACAACTTCATGGAGACACGATGATGGAGATCATGATGATCGAGATCATGGTGTCATGCCGGTGACGATGATGATCATGGAGCCCTGAAGATGGACATCAAAAGGAGCAAAGTGATATTGGCCATATCTCTTGGAAATATGCCCTAGAGGCAATAATAAATTAGTTATTATTATTATATTTCCTTGTTCATGATAATCGTTTATTATCCATGCTATAATTGTATTGATAGGAAACTCAGATACATGTGTGGGTACATAGAAAACACCATGTCCCTACTAAGCCTCTAGTTGACTAGCTCGTTGATCAATAGATGGTTACGGTTTCCTGATCATGGACATTGGGTGTCGTTGATAACAGGATCACATCATTAGGAGAATGATGTGATGGACAAGACCAAATCCTAAGCCTAGCACAAAAGATCGTGTAATTCGTATGCTAAAGCTTTTCTAATGTCAAGTATCATTTCCTTAGACCATGAGATTGTGCAACTCCCGGATACCGTAGGAATGCTTTGGGTGTACCAAACGTCACAACGTAACTGGGTGGCTATAAAGGTGCACTACAGGTATCTCCGAAAGTGTCTGTTGGGTTGGCACGAATCGAGACTGGGATTTGTCACTCCGTGTGATGGAGAGGTATCTCTGGGCCCACTCGGTAGGACATCATCATAATGTGCACAATGTGATCAAAGAGTTGATCGCGGGATGATGTGTTACGGAATGAGTAAAGAGACTTGCCGGTAACGAGATTGAACAAGGTATCGGTATACCGACGATTGAATCTCGGGCAAGTACAATACCGTTAGACAAAGGGAATTGTATACGGGATTGATTGAGTCCTTGACATCGTGGTTCATCCGATGAGATCATCATGGAACATGTGGGAGCCAACATGGGTATCCAGATCCCGCTGTTGGTTATTGACCGGAGAACGTCTCGGTCATATTTGCATGGTTCCCGAACCCGTAGGGTCTACACACTTAAGGTTCGATGACGCTAGGGTTATAAAGGAAGTTTGTATGTGGTTACCGAATGTTGTTCGGAGTCCTAGATGAGATCCGGACGTCACGAGGAGTTCCGGAATGGTCCGGAGGTAAAGATTTATATATGGGAAGTCCTGTTTTGGTCACCGGAAAAGTTTCGGGTTTTATCGGTAACGTACCGGGACCACCGGGAGGGTCCCGGGGGTCCACCAAGTGGGGCCACCATCCCCGGAGGCCTGCATGGGCCAAGTGTGGGAGGGGACCAGCCCCAGGTGGGCTAGTGCGCCCCCCACAAGGGCCCAAGGTGCCTAGGGTTTGGGGGAGGTGGCGCACCCACCTAACTTGGGGGGCAAGTTTCCCCTCTCCACCCCCCCCTTGGCCGCACCCTAGATGGGTTTGGGCTGACCGCCGCCCCTAGGGGTGGAACCCTAGGTGGGGGCACAACCCCCCCTCTCCCCCTATATATACTTGAGGGTTTTGGGGCTGCCAATAGATGAGTTTGACCTCTCCCTGGCGCAGCCCTACCTCTCTCCCTTCTCCTCTCCCGCGGTGCTTGGCGAAGCCCTGCAGGATTGCCACGCTCCTCCATCACCACCACGCCGTTGTGTTGCTGCTGGACGTAGTCTTCCTCAACCTCTCTCTCTCTCTCCTTGCTGGATCAAGGCATGGGAGACGTCACCGGGCTGTACTTGTGTTGAACGCGGAGGTGCCTTCCGTTCGGCACTAGGATCTTCGGTGATTTGGATCACGACGAGTACGACTCCTTCAACCCCGTTCTCTTGAACGCTTCCGCTTAGCGATCTACAAGCGTATATAGATGCACTCTCCTTCCCCTCGTTGCTGGTTTCTCCATAGATAGATCTTGGTGACACGTAGGAAAATTTTGAATTTCTGCTACGTTCCCCAACAGTGGCATCATGAGCTAGGTCTATTGCGTAGATTCTTTGCACGAGTAGAACACAAAGTAGTTGTGGCCGTTGATTTTGTTCAATATGCTTACCGTTACTAGTCCAATCTTGTTTCGACGGTATTGTGGGATGAAGCGGCCCGGACCGACCTTACACGTACACTTACGTGAGACAGGTTCCACCGACTGACATGCACTTGGTGCATAAGGTGGCTAGCGGGTGCCAGTCTCTCCCACTTTAGTCAGAACGGATTCGATTTAAAGGGTCCTTATGAAGGGTAAATGTCAATTGGCATATCACATTGTGGTTTTGCGTAGGTAAGAAACGTTCTTGCTAGAAACCCATAGCAGCCACGTAAAACATGCAAACAACAATTAGAGGACGTCTAACTTGTTTTTGCAGGGTATGCTATGTGATGTGATATGGTCAAGAAGAATGTGATGAATGATATGTGATGTATGAGATTGATCATGTTCTTGTAATAGGAATCACGACTTGCATGTCGATGAGTATGACAACCGGCAGGAGCCATAGGAGTAGTCTTAATTTATTGTATGACCTCCGTGTCATTGGACAAACGCCATGTAATTACTTTACTTTATTGCTAACCGATAGCCATAGTAGTAGAAGTAATAAGTTGGTGAGACAACTTCATGGAGACACGATGATGGAGATCATGATGATGGAGATCATGGTGTCATGTCGGTGACGATGATGATCATGGAGCCCCGAAGATGGAGATCAAAAGGAGCAAAAATGATATTGGCCATATCATGTCACTATTTGATTGCATGTGATGTTTATCATGTTTATACATCTTATTTTCTTAGAACGACGGTAGTAAATAAGATGATCCCTCATTAAAATTTCAAGAAAGTGTTCCCCCTAACTGTGCACCATTGCGAAAGTTCATCGTTTCGAAGCACCACGTGATGATCGGGTGTGATAGATTCTTACGTTCACATACAATGGGTGTAAGCCAGATTTACACATGCGAAACACTTAGGTTAACTTGACGAGCCTAGCATGTACAGACATGGCCTCGGAACACAAGAGACCGAAAGGTCGAGCATGAGTCGTATGGTGGATACGATCAACATGAAGATGTTCACCGATGATGACTAGTCCGTCTCACGTGATGATCGGACACGGCCTAGTTGACTCGGATCATGTAATCACTTAGATGACTAGAGGGATGTCTATCTGAGTGGGAGTTCATAAGATGAACTTAATTATCCTGAACATAGTCAAAAGCCCTTTGCAAATTATGTCATAGCTCGCGCGTTAGTTCTACTGTTTTAGATATGTTCCTAGAGAAAATATAGTTGAAATTTGACAGTAGCGATTATGCGATCAGTAGAAAGCTTATGTCCTTAATGCACCACTCAGCGTGCAGAACCCCAAAACATCGTCTGTGGATGTTGCAAACATCGGACATACACGTTTTGATTACTACGTGATAGTTTGGTTAAACGGTTTAGAGTTGAGGCACCAAAGACGTTTTCAAAACATCGCGGAACATATCTCAGGATCGTGCCCACGTCAAGAGGTATACAACCTCCGATGATTTTCTTAGCCTGCAAACTAAGGGAGAAAAGCTCAATCGTTGAGCTTGTGCTCAGATTGTCTAAGTGCAACAAACACTTGAATCGAGTGGGAGTTGATCTTCCAGATGAGATAGTGATATTTCTCCAAAGTCATTGCCACCAAGCTGCTAGAGCTTCGTGATGAACTATAACAAATCAGGGATAGATATGATGATCCTTGAGATATTCACGATGTTTGACACCGCGAAAGTAGAAATCAAGAAGGAGCATCAATTGTTGATGGTTAGTGAAACCACTAGTTTCAAGAAGGGCAAGGGCAAGAAGGGGCACTTCATGAAACGGCAAATCAGTTACTGCTCCAGTGAAGAAACCCAAGGTTGAACCCAAACCTGAGACTAAGTGCTTCTGTAATAAGGGGAACAGCCACTGGAGCAGAATTACCCTAGATACTTGGTAGATAAGAAGGCTAGCAAGGTCGATAGAAGTATATTGCATATACATTATGTTAATGTGTACTTTACTAGTACTCGTAGTAGCACCAGGGTATTAGATACCGGTTTGGTTGCTAAGTGTTAGTAACTCGAAATAAAAGCTACGGAATAAACGGAGACTAGCTAAAGGTGAGCTGACGATATGTGTTGGAAGTGTTTCCAAGGTTGATGTGATCAAGCATCGCACGCTCCCTCTACCATCGAGATTGGTGTTAAACCTAAATAATTGTTATTTGGTGTTTGCGTTGAGCATAGACATGATTGGATTATGTCTGTCGCAATACGGTTATTCATTTAAGGAGAATAATGGTTACTCTGTTTATTTGAATAATACCTTCAATGGTCCAGCACCTAAAAGGAATGGTTTATTGAATCTCGATCGTAGTGATACACATTTTCATGCCAAAAGATATAAGATAGTAATGATAGTAACCCTTACTTGTGGCACTGCCATGTAAGTCATATTGGTGTAAAACGCATGAAGAAGCTCCATGTTGATGGATCTTTGGACTCACTCGTTTTTGAAAAGTTTGAGACATGCAAACCATGTCTATTGGTGTATACACATGAAGAAACTCCATGCAGATGGATCGTTTGGACTCACTTGATTTTGAATCACTTGAGATATGCAAATCATACCACATATGCAAGATGACTGAAAAGCCTCGTTTTCAGTAAGATGGAACAAGATAGCAACTTGTTGGAAGTAACACACTTTGATGTGTGCAGTCCAATGAGTGCTGAGGCATGCAGTGAATATCGTTATGTTCTTACTTCATAGATGATTTAAGTAGATACTGAGTATATTTACTTGATGAAACACAAGTCTGAATTATTGAATGGTTCAAGTAATTTCAGAGTGAAGTTGAAGATCATTGTGACAAGAGGATAAAATGTCTATGATATGATCATAGAGATGAGTATCTGAGTTACGAGCTTTGGCACGCAATTAAGACATTGTGGAAATTGTTTCACAATTAATACCGCCTGGAACACCATAGTGTGATGGTGTGTCCGAACATCATAGTTGCACCCTATTGGATATGGTGCGTACCATGATGTCTCTTATCGAATTACCACTATCGTTCATGGGTTAGGCATTAGATACAACCGCACTCACTTTAATATGGCACCACGTAATTCCGTTGAGACGACACCGTTTGAACTATGGTTTGGAGAAACCTAAGTTGTCGTTTCTTAAAAGTTTGGGGCTGCGACGCTTATGTGAAAAAGTTTCATCCTAATAAGCTCGAACCCAAAACGGATAAATACATCTTCATAGGATACCCAAAATGGTTGGGTATACCTCCTATCTCAGATCCGGAAGCAAAAGTAATTGTTTCTAGAAACGGGTCCTTTCTCGAGGAAAAGTTTCTCTCGAAAGAATTGAGTGGGAGGATGGTGGAGACTTGATGAGGTTATTGAACCGTCACTACAATTAGTGTGTAGCAGGGCACATGAAGTTGTTCCTGTGGCACCTACACCAATTGAAGTAGAAGCTTATGATAGTGATCATGAAACTTCGGATCAAGTCACTACCGTACCATGTAGGGTGACGAGGATGCGTACTACTTCAGAGTGGTACAGTAATCCTATCTTGAAGGTCATGTTGCTAGACAACAATGAACTTACGAGCTATGGAGAAGCAATGGTGGGCCCATATTCCAACAAATGGTTAGAAGCCATGAAATCCGAGATAGGATCCATGTATCAAAACAAAGCATGGACTTTGGTGGACTTGCCCGTTGATCGGCAAGCCATTGAGATAAATGGATCTTTAAGAAGAAGATGGACGTGAACGATAATGTTGCCGTCTATGAAGCTCGACTTGTGGCGAAGAGTTTTTCACAAGTTCAAGGAGTTGACTACGATGAGATTTTCTCATCCGTAGCGATGCTTAAGTCCGTCGGAATCATGTTAGCATTAGCTGCATTTATGAAATCTACCAATTGGATGTCAAAACGAGTTTCCTTACCAATTTTCATAAGGAAAGGTTGTATGTGATACAATCAGATAGGTTTGTCGACCCTAAGGATGCTAAAAGGTATGCTAGCTCCAGCGATCCTTCTAAGGACTGGAGTAAGCATCTCGGAGTTGGAATGTACGCTTTGATGAGATGATCAAAGATTTTGGGTTTATACAAAGTTTCTGAGAAACTTGTATTTCCAAAGAAGTGAGTGGGAGCACTACAGAATTTCTGATGAGTATATGTTGTTGACATATTGATGATCAGAAATGATGTAGAATTTCTAGAAAGCATATAGGGTTACTTGAAAAGTGTTTTTCAATGAAAACCTGGATTAGGCTACTTGAACAATAAGCATCAAGATCTATAAGATAGATCAAAAATGCTTAATAATACTTTCAAATGAGCACATACCTTGACATGATCTTGAAGGTGTTCAAGATGGATCAGTCAAAGAAGGAGTTGTTGCCTGAGTTGTAAGGTATGAAGTTAAGAGTTAAAGCTCGACCACGGCAGAAGAGAGAGAAAGGACGAAGGTCGTCCCCTATGCTTCAGACGTAGGCTCTATAGTATGCTATGCTGTGTACCGCACCGGAAGTGTGCCTTGCCATGAGTCAGTCAAGGGGTACAAGAATGATCCAGGAATAGATCATTGGACAGCGGTCAAAATTGTCCTTGGAGTAAATAAAGGACATGTTTCTCGATTATGGAGGTGATAAAGAGTTTGGCATAAAGGGTTACGTCGATGCAAGCTTTAACACCTATCTGAATGACTCTGAGTAGCAAACCGGATACGTATAGTGGAGCAACCATTTGGAATAGCTTCAAGTGGAGCGTGGAAGCAGCATTTACAATATGACATAGAGAATTGCGAAGTACATACGGATCTGAATGTTGCAGACCCGTTGACTAAAACCTCTCTCACAAGCAAAACATGATCAAACCCCAGAACTCATTGAGACTTAATCACATGGTGACGTGAACTAGTTTAGACACTAGTAAACTCTTTGGATGTTGGTCACATGGCGATGTGACCTATCAGTATTAATCACATGGCGATGTGAACTAGATTATTGACTCTAGTGCAAGTGGGAAACTGTTGGAAATATGCCCTGGAGGCAATAATAAATTATTTATTATTATTATATTTCCTTGTTCATGATAATCGTTTATTATCCATGCTATAATTGTATTGATAGGAAACTCAGATACATGTGTGGGTACATAGACAACACCATGTCCCTAGTAAGCCTCTAGTTGACTAGCTCGTTGATCAATAGATGGTTATGGTTTCCTGACCATAGACATTGGAAGTCGTTGATAACGGGATCACATCATTAGGAGAATGATGTGATGGACAAGACCCAATCCTAAGCCTAGCACAAAAGATCGTGTAGTTCGTATGCTAAAGCTTTTCTAATGTCAAGTATCATTTCCTTAGACCATGAGATTGTGCAACTCCCGGATATCGTAGGAATGCTTTGGGTGTACCAAACGTCACAACGTAACTGGGTGGCTATAAAGGTGCACTACAGGTATCTCCGAAAGTGTCTGTTGGGTTGGCACGAATCGAAACTGGGATTTGTCACTCCATGTGACGGAGAGGTATCTCTGGGCCCACTCGGTAGGACATCATCATAAGGTGCACAATGTGATCAAAGAGTTGATCGCGGGATGATGTGTTATGGAACGAGTAAAGAGACTTGCCGGTAACGAGATTGAACAAGGTATCGGTATACCGACAATCGAATCTTGGGCAAGTACAATACTGTTAGACAAAGGGAATTGTATACGGGATTGATTGAGTCCTTGACATCGTGGTTCATCCGATGAGATCATCGTGGAACATGTGGGAGCCAACATGGGTATCCAGATCCTGCTGTTGGTTATTGACTGGAGAACGTCTCGGTCATGTCTGCATGGTTCCCGAACCTATAGGGTCTACACACTTAAGGTTCGATGACGCTAGGGTTATAAAGGAAGTTTGTATTTGGTTACCGAATTTTGTTCGGAGTCCCGGATGAGATCCCGGACGTCACGAGGAGTTCCGGGATGGTCCGGAGGTAAAGATTTATATATGGGAAGTCCTGTTTTGGTCACCGGAAAAGTTTTGGGTTTTATCGGTAACGTACCGGGACCACCGGGAGGGTCCCGGGGGTCCACCAAGTGGGGCCACCATCCCCGGAGGGCTGCATGGGCCAAGTGTGGGAGGGGACCAGCACTAGGTGGGCTGGTGCGCCCCCCCCCCCACAAGGGCCCAAGGCGCCTAGGGTTTGGGGGAGGGGCGCACCCACCTAACTTGGGGGCAAGTTTCCTCTCTCCCCCCCCCCCCTTGGCCGCACCCTAGATGGGTTTGGGTTGGCCGCCGCCCCTAGGGGTGGAACCCTAGGATGGGGCGCAGCCCTTCCTCTCCCCCTATATATACTTGAGGGTTTTGGGGCTGCCAATAGATGAGTTTGACCTCTCCCTGGCGCAGCCCTACCTCTCTCCCTTCTCCTCTCCCGCGGTGCTTGGCGAAGCCCTGCAGGATTGCCACGCTCCTCCATCACCACCACGTCGTTGTGCTGCTGCTGAATGGAGTCTTCCTCAACCTCTCCCTCTCTCCTTGCTGGATCAAGGCATGGGAGACGTCACCGGGATGTACGTGTGTTGAACGCGGAGGTGCCGTCCGTTCGGCACTAGGATCTCCGGTGATTTGGATCACGACGAGTACGACTCCTTCAACCCCGTTCTCTTGAACGCTTCCGCTTAGCGATCTACAAGGGTATGTAGATGCACTCTCCTTCCCCTCATTGCTGGTTTCTCCATAGATAGATCTTGGTGACACGTAGGAAAATTTTGAATTTCTGCTTCGTTCCCCAACAATATCATGTCACTATTTGATTGCATGTGATGTTTATCATGTTTATGCATCTTATTTGCTTAGAACGACGGTAGTAAATAAGATGATCCTTCATTAAAATTTCAAGAAAGTGTTCCCCCTAACTGTGCACCATTGCGAAAGTTCATTGTTTCGAAGGACCACGTGATGATCGGGTGTGATAGATTCTAACGTTCACATACAACGGGTGTAAGCTAGATTTACACACGTGAAACACTTAGGTTGACTTGACGAGCCTAGCATGTACAGACATGGCCTCGGAACACAAGAGACCGAAAGGTCGAACATGAGTCATATAGTGGATGCGATCAACATGAGATGTTCACTGATGATGACTAGTCCGTCTCACATGATGATCGAACACGGCCTAGTTGACTCGGATCGTGTAATCACTTAGATAACTAGAGGGGTGTCTATCTAAGTGGGAGTTCATAAGATGAACTTAATTATCCTGAACATAGTCAAAAGGTTTTTGCAAATTATGACATAGCTCACGCTTTAGTTCTACTGTTTTAGATATGTTCCTAGAGAAAATTTAGTTGAAAGTTGATAGTAGCAATTATGCGGACTGGGTCCGTAAACTGAGGATTGTCCTTGTTGCTTCGTAGAAGGCTTATGTCCTTAATGCACCGCTCGGTGTGCTGAACCTCGAACGTCATCTGTGGATGTTGCGAACATTTGACATACACGTTTTGATAACTACGTGATAGTTCAGTTAAACGGTTTAGAGTTGAGGCACCAAAGACGATTTTGAAACGTCGCGGAACATATGAGATGTTTCGAGGGATGAAATTGGGATTTCAGGCTCGTGCCCACGTCAGAGGTATAAGACCTCTGACGAGCTTCCTAGCCTACAAACTAAGGGAGAAAAGCTCAATCGTTGAGCTTGTACTCAGATTGTCTGGGTACAAAAATCACTTGAATCGAGTGGGAGTTAATCTTCCAAATGCGATAGTGATGTTTCTCCAAAGTCATTGCCACCAAGCTACTAGAGCTTCGTGATGAACTATAGCATGTCAGGGATAGATACGATGATCCTTGAAGTATTTGTGATGATTGACACCGCGAGATTAGAAGTCAAGTAGGAGCATCAATTTTTGATGGTTAGTAGAACCACTAGTTTCAAGAAGGGCAAGGGCAAGAAGGGATACTTCATGAAATGGCAAAACAGTTGCTGCTCTAGTGAAAACCCAAGGTTGAACCCAAACCCGAGACTAAGTTCTTTTGTAATGAGAGGAACGGACACTAAAGCAGAACCACCCTAGATACTTGGTAGATAAGAAGGCAGGCAAGGTCGACGAAAGTATATTGGATATACATTATGTTAATGTGTACTTTACTAGTACTCCTAGTAGCACCAGGGTACAAAATACCGGTTCGGTTACTAAGTGTTAGTAACTCGAAATAAAAGCTACGGAATAAACGGAGACTAGCTAAAGGTGAGCTGACGATATGTGTTGGAAGGGTTTCCAAGGTTGATGTGATCAAGCATCGCACGCTCCCTCTACCATCGAGATTGGTGTTAAACCTAAATAATTGTTATTTGGTGTTTGCGTTGAGCATAGACATGATTGGATTATGTCTATCACAATACGGTTATTCATTTAAGGCGAATAATGGTTACTCTGTTTATTTGAATAATACCTTCAATGGTCTTGCACCTAAGATGAATGGTTTATTGAATCTCGATCGTAGTGATACACATGTTCATGCCAAAAGATATAAGATAGTAATGATAGTACCACCTACTTGTGGCACTACCATGTAAGTCATATTGGTATAAAACGCATGAAGAAGCTCCATGTTGATGGATCTTTGGAGTCACTCATTTTTGAAAAGTTTGAGACATGAGAACCGTGTCTATTAGTGTATATGCATGAAGAAACTCCATGCAACTGGACCGTTTGGACTCACTTGATTTTGAATCACTTGAGACATGCAAATCATACCACATGGGCAAGATGACTGAAAGCCTCGTTTTCAGTAAAATGGAACAAGAAAGCAACTTGTTGGAAGTAATACATTTTGATGTGTGCAGTCCAATGAGTGCTGAGGCATGCAGTGAATATCGTTATGTTCTTACTTCACAGATGATTTGAGTAGATGTTGAGTATATTTACTTGATGAAACACAAGTCTGAATTATTGAATGGTTCAAGTAATTTCAGAGTGAAGTTGAAGATCATCGTGACAAGAGGATAAAATGTCTATGATATGATCATAGAGATGAGTATCTGAGTTACGAGCTTTGGCACGTAATTAAGTCATTGTGGAAATTGTTTCACAATTAATACCGCCTGGAACACCATACTGTGATGGTGTGTTCAAACATCATAGTTGCACCCTATTGGATATGGTGCATACCATGATGTCTCTTATCGAATTACCACTATCGTTCATGGGTTAGGCATTAGAGACAACCGCATTCACTTTAAATAGGGCACCACGTAATTCCGTTGAGATGAAACCGTGTGAACTATGGTTTAGAGAAACCTAAGCTGTCGTTACTTGAAAGTTTGGGGCTGCGACGCTTATGTGAAAAAGTTTCATCCTGATAAGCTCGAACCCAAAGCGGATAAATACATCTTCATAGGACACCCAAACAGTTGGGTATACCTCCTAATTCAGACCCGGAAGCAAATGATTGTTTCTAGAAACGGGTCCTTTCTCGAGAAAAAGTTTCTCTCAAAATAATTGAGTGGGAGGATGGTGGAGACTTGATGAGGTTGTTGAACCATCACTTCAACTAGTGTGTAGCAGGGCACAGGAAGTTGTTCCTGTGGCACATACACCAATTAAAGTAGAAGCTTATGATAGTGATCATGAAACTTCGGATCAAGTCACTACCGAACCTCGTAGGATGACAAGGACGCGTACTGCTTCAGAGTGGTACGGCGATCCTGCCTTAGAGGTCATGTTGCTGGATAACAATGAACCTACGAGCTATGGAGAAGCGATGGTGGGCCCGGATTCTGACAAATGGCTCGAGGCCATAAAATCCGAGAGAGGATCCATGCATGAAAACAAAGTGTAGACTTTGGCAGAACTGCTTGATGGTCGTAAGGCCATTGGGTATAGATGGATTTTAAAAGGAAGACAGACAATGATGGTAAGTGTCGCCATTAAGAAAGCTCGACTTGTTGTTAAGATGTTTTCTGACAAGTTCAAGGAGTTGACTGCGATGAGACTTTCTCATTCGTAGCGATGCTAAGAGTCTGTTGGAATTATATTAGCAATTACTGCATGATAGATGTCAAAAAAAACATTGTTTCCTCGACGTTATTCTTGAGGAAAGGTTGTATGTGATACAACCAGAAGGTTTTTGTCAATCCTGAAAGATGCTAACAAGTATGCAAAGCTCCAGCAATCCTTCTAAGGACTGGAGTAAGCATCTCGGAGTTGGAATGTACGCTTTGATGAGATGATCAAATATTTTGGGTTTATACAAAGTTTATGAGAAACTTGTATTTCGAAAGAAGTGAGTGGGAGCACTATAGCATTTCTGATGAGTATATGTTGTTGACATATTGTTGATCGGAAATGATGTAGAATTTCTGGAAAGCATATAGGGTTGTTTGAAAGGTGTTTTTCAATAGAAACCTAGATTAGGCTGCTTGAACATTGAGCATCAAGATCTATGAGGATAGATCAAAAACCGCTAAATGGTACTTTCAAATGAGCACATACCTTGACATGATCTTGAAGGTGTTCAAGATGGATCAGTCAAAGAAGGAGTTCTTGCCTGAGTTGTAAGGTATGAAGTTAAGACTTAAAGCTCGACCACAGCAGAAGAGAGAGAGAGATAGAGAGAGGACGAAGGTCGTCCCCTATGCTTCACACATAGGCTCTATAATATGCTATGCTGTGTACCACACCGGAAGTGTGCCTTGCCATGAGTCAGTCAAGGGTTACAAGAATGATCCAGGAATGGATCATTGGACAGCGGTCAAAATTGTCCTTGGAGTAAATAAGGACATGTTTCTCGATTATGGAGGTGATAAAGAGTCCGACGTAAAGGGTTACGTCGATGCAAGCTTTAACACCTATCCGAATGACTCTGAGTAGCAAACCAGATACATATAGTGGAGCAACCATTTGGAATAGCTCCAAGTGGAGCGTGGAAGCAGCATTTACAATATGACCTAGAGATTTGCGAAGTACATATGGATCTGAATGTTGCAGACCCATTGACTAAAACCTCTCTCACAAGCAAACATGATCAAACCCCAGAACTCATTGAGTCTTAATCACATGATGATGTGAACTAGTTTAGTGACACTAGTAAACTCTTTGGATGTTGGTCACATGGCGATGTGACCTGTCAATGTTAATCACATGGCGATGTGAACTAGATTATTGACTCTAGTGCAAGTGGGAGACTGTTGGAAATATGTCCTAGAGGCAATAATAAATTAGTTATTATTATTATATTTCCTTGTTCATGATAATCGTTTATTATCCATGCTATAATTGTATTGATAGGAAACTTAGATACATATGAGGGTACATAGACAACACCATGTCCCTAGTAAGCCTCTAGTTGACTAGCTCATTGATCAATAGATGGTTACAGTTTCCTGACCATGGACATTGGATGTCGTTGATAACGGGATCACATCATTAGGAGAATGATGTGATGGACAAGACCCAATCCTAAGCCTAGCACAAAGATCGTGTAGTTCGTATGCTAAAGCTTTTCTAATGTCAAGTATGATTTCCTTAGACCATGAGATTGTGCAACTCTCGGATACCGTAGGAATGCTTTGGGTGTACCAAACGTCACAACGTAACTAGGTGACTATAAAGGTGCACTACGGATATCTCCGAAAGTGTCTGTTGGGTTGGCACGAATCGAGACTGGGATTTGTCACTCCACGTGACGGAGAGGTATCTTTGGGCCCACTCAGTAGGACATCATCATAATGTGCACAATGTGACCAAGGAGTTGATCACGGGATGATGTGTTACCGAACGAGTAAAGAGACTTGCCGGTAACGAGATTGCACAAGGTATCGGCATAGCGACGATCGAATCTCGGGCAAGTACAATACCGCTAGACAAAGGGAATTGTATACGGGATTGATTGATTCCTCGACATCGTGGTTCATCCAATGAGATCATCGTGGAACATGTGGGAGCCAACATGGGTATCCAGATCCCGCTGTTGGTTATTGACCGGAGAACGTCTCGGTCATGTCTGCATGGGTCCCGAACTCGTAGGGTCTACACACTTAAGGTTCGATGACGCTAGGGTTATAGGGAATAGATATACGTGGTTACCGAATGTTGTTCGGAGTCCCGGATGAGATCCCGGACATCATGAGGAGTTCCGGAATGGTCCGGAGGTAAAGATCTATATATGGGAAGTCATCATACGGTCACCGGAATGGTTCGGGGGGTTACTGGTATTGTACCGGGACCACCGAAGGGGTTCCGGGGGTCCACCGGGAGGGTCCACCTGCCCCGGAGGGCCCTATCGGTTGTTTGTGGAGAGGTACCAGCCCCATAGTGGGCTGGGCGCCTCCCCCCTTAGGGCCCATGCGCCTAGGGTTTGGGGAGACCCTAAAGGGGGGGCGCCCCCTTGCCTTGGGGGGCAAGGCAACCCCCCTGGCCACCGCCCCCTCCTCAAATTGGATCTGAGGGGGCTGGGCCCCCTCTCCCTTGCCCCTATATATATGTGGGGGTGGGTGGGCAGCCGCACCCAAGTTCTGGCGCAGCCCTCCCCCTCTCCCAAGTCCTTCTCCTCTCCCGCGGTGCTTGGCGAAGCCCTGCAGGATTGCCACGCTCCTCCTTCACCACCACGCCGTGGTGCTGCTACTGGATGGAGTCTTCCCCAACCTCTCCCTCTCTCCTTGCTGGATTAAGGCATGGGAGACGTCACCGGGATGCACGTGTGTTGAATGCGGAGGTGCCGTCTGTTCGGCACTAGGATCTCCGGTGATTTGGATCACGACGAGTATGACTCCCTCAACTCCGTTCTCTTGAATGCTTCCGCTTAGCGATCTACAAGGGTATGTAGATGCACTCTCCTTCCCCTCGTTGCTAGTCTCTCCATAGATAGATCTTGATGACTCATAGGAAATTTTTGAATTTCTGCTACGTTCCCCTACATCCACTATGTTCTTCGATTGATGTTGTTATGACTTTGTTATGCTTAATGCTTGTCACTTTGGGCTCGGGTGCCATGAACTCAGATCTGAACCATTTATGAATTCATCATTATATTCATGTTTTAGATCCGATCTTGCAAGTTATAGTCACCTACTACGGTTATGATCCGACAACCCGCGGTGACAACAACCGGGCCCACTCTCGGTGATGACCGTAGTTTGAGGAGTTCATGTATTCACTATGTGTTAATGCTTTTTTCCAGTTCTCTATTAAAAGAAGGCCTTAATAGTCCTTAGTTTCCAATATGGACCCTGTTGCCACAGGATCATAGAACAAAAGATGACATGCAAGTTCTTTTAATAAAGCATGTATGACTATTTACAGAATACATGCTACATTATATCGATGAACTGGAGCTACTGTCGTATCGCCCTAGGTTATAACTTTCACATGATGAATATCATCCAACAAGTCACCGATCCAATGCCTACGAATTTATCATATATTGTTCTTACTAAGTTACTACTTTTGCTACTGCTATTGTTACTGCTACAAATTACTGCAATCACTGTCACTGTTACCATTGCTGCTGTCAATACTATCAAAACTATCAAACTACTTTGCTACTGATCACTTTGCTGCAAATAATTAATCTCCAAGTGTGGTTGAATTGACAACTCAGCTGCTAATACCTTCAAATATAATTTGGCTCCCCTTGTGTCGAATCTATAAATTTGGGTTAATTACTTGTCCTCGGAAACTGTTGTGATCCCCTATACTTGTGGGTCATCAGTCCCTGGCCGAAAATAACAGAAAAAGAAAAATCTATCAGATGAACGTCCGCTAACAGGGACTAATGAATGAATTCGTTCGTTAACAAATCTAAACGGGTGAACATTCACTAATTAACAAACTAAACTAAAAAACAGATATAATCTAAAACCGAAAAGAAACCTAAAAGACCGGTCGGTCGGGACGGTTTTATACCTATTCTCGCGGGTTCGGCCGGTGGCCAGGAATTCGAAGACGACGGCGGTTTGGCGAGGTGGGGCGGCGTCTCCGGCGAGGCGGCGGGGTTTGGCGGCGGCGGCGGGACGGCGGCGACGCGGCGCGGGCTCGGTGGCGGCTGCTGCAAAGGCGGGCGGCAGCGGCTGAGGTGGGGAAGAGAGGCGGCGGGGCGGGAGTATATAAAGGGGTCAGGGAGGGGCCCGACTTGGGGAGGGGGCCGCGCGGCGGCGGGGCGAGCTCAGACTCCGGGAGGAGTCCGGCGGCGGCACGGGACGGCGGAGGTGGTGGCGCGCTGGGCCGGCCCAGTTGAACTTTTTTATAAAACAATTTTTCCTAGAGGCTAAAACACTCAAATAAAATATAAATATAAGCCTAAAAATTCTGGAAAAATTCAAGTAGCCATATGGCCATATATATGACCTCATGAACATTTTTTGGGACTTATATGCCTAACTAAAATATAAACATTACAATTCTAATTACTCAGCTAATAAATAAATAAACTAGCAAATAAAATCGAATAAACTCTCAAAAATTCAAAATTCAATCTCCAATATTTTTCTACTGAATTGAAGAAGTCATATTATCTTCTCTCATTATTTTTTTAAATATTTGGAAAATTAATTTTGAAAAATATTCTAATCCAATTACCAAATTTTGATAAATCAAAACTGGATTTTTGTGAAACCTCCAACTCTCTCAAATTGGTCCTTGAGTTGCTTAAGGCCTCTTGTCAAAATGCAACCACAACTAAACAACAAAATGCAATAAAATATGAATGCATATGAATGATCTAAGTATAACACCCAAATTGAAAATTGGGATGTTACAAACCTACCCCCCTTAACATGAATCTCGCCCTCAAGATTCAGGTTGGTCAGCAAAAAGGTGTGGGTGGTCCTTGCGGAGGTATTCTTCGTGCTCCCAGGTAGCTTCTTCCTCGATATGGTGGCTCCACTGAACTTTCCAAAACTTGATGACTTTGCTGTGAGTAACTTGGCGGGAATACTCGAGAATCTTAACTGGCTTCTCTTCATAGGTCCGATCACTATCCAACTGAATCGCTTCCAGTGGCACTGTATCTCTTAGAGGGATGTCAGCCATCTCTGTGTGGCACTTCTTCAACTGGGAAACGTGAAACACATCGTGAACTCCTGACAATCCTTCGGGTAATTCCTACTTATAGGCAACTTCTCCCATGCGTTCTAAAACTCGGTATGGTCCCACAAATCAGGGTGCTAGCTTTCCTTTGACTCCAAAATATTTAACTCCTCGAAGTGGGGACACACGAAGATATGCTCTGTCTCCAACTTCGTAGGCTACCTCCTTGCGTTTGGTATCTACATAAATCTTCTGCCTGGACTGGGCTATCTTGAGCCTGCCTCGAATCAACTTAACCTTCTCCTCAGAATCTCTGATTAAGTCTGGTCCGAACAACTATTGATCTACAACTTCATCCCACGATAGTGGTGTCTTGCACCTCCTTCCGTATAAAGCTTCAAAAGGGGCCATCTTCAAACTAGCTTGATAACAGTTGTTATAGGAGAACTCTGCATAGGGAAAATTATCATCCCAACTAGATCCATAATCTAGCGCACAAGCTCTCAACATGTCCTCCAGAATCTGATTGTCTCTCTCGGTCTGTCCATCTGTCTGTGGATGAAAGGTTGTACTGAACTCTAGCCTAGTACCCAAAGCTTCGTGCAACTGATTCCAAAACTTTGAAGTAAACTATGTTCCTCTATCTGATATGATGGTCCTCGAAACTCCATGCAGACATATGATCCTAGTCATGTATATCTTTGCCAACTTAGCACTGGTATAAGTTGTCTTCACAGGGATGAAATGAGCTACCTTGGTCAAGCGATCAACTACAACCCAGATAGAGTCATAGCCTGAACGGGTCCTGGCTAATCTAGTGATCAAATCCATGCCAAGTTTATCCCACTTCCATTCGGGTATCTGCAAAGGCTGAAGTAACCCTACTGGTTTCTGATGCTCTGCCTTAACTCTCTGACATACATCACATACTGCTACATATTCTGCAATATCCTTCTTCATTCCTGTCCACCAGAAACTTTCTTTCAAATCCAGATACATCTTGGTGTTGCCTGGGTGAATCAAATAAGGCGAATCATGAGCCTCCTGAAGAATCAACTTCCTGATCTCCGGGTCATTAGGCACATAGATACGATCCTCAAACCGTAAAGTTTCGTGCTCATACTCATGAAAACCTTTAGCTTTTCCTTTACTCATTCTTTCCTTTATCTCTGCAATCTCCTTGTCCATCTTCTGGGCTTCTCTGATCTTTCCCAACAAAGTGGACTGAATTTCCAGTGCTACAACATAACCTCTCATAACTATCTCCAAGTGAAGTTCTCTGAGATCATCGGCTAACTCCTGAGGTAATCCTCCGGTTATGAGCGTGTCAACATAACTCTTGCGGCTCAACGCATCTAGTACGACATTGGCCTGTCCTAGATGATAATGCAATCTCATATCATAATCCTTTATGAGCACCAACCATCTCCTTTGCCTGAGGTTCAACTTCTTTTGCGTGAAGATGTACTTCAAACTCTTATGATCCGTGTAAACATCACAACGGTTTCTAATGAGAAAGTGTCTCCATGTCTTGAGTGTGTGCACTACGGCTGCTAACTCCAAATCATGCGTAGCATAATTCAACTCATGAGGTCGAAGCTGTCGTGAGGATATGAAACAACTCTTCCATCCTGCATAAGCACACCTCCAAGTCCTCGACGTGAAGCGTTGCAATATACTTGGAAATCCTTCCGTATGTCTGGGAGAATCAGCACTGGAGCTGTAACCAAACATTTCTTCAACTCCTGAAAACTGGCCTCACAATCCTTAGTCCATTTAAACTTGGTGTCCTTCTTCAATAACTCTGTCATGGGCTTTTCTATCTTGGAAAAATTCTCGATAAATCTCCGATAATAACCTGTGAGTCCAAGAAAACTTCCGGTCTCTCCAACTAAGGTGGGTGCCAACCACTTAGTGACCGATGCAACCCTGGTAGGGTCTACTGCTATTCCTTCTCCTGATATAACATGTCCGAGAAATCCAACTTCCTTCAACCAAAACTCACATTTGCTAAATTTGGCATACAACTGATGTTCCCTGAGCTTCTCAAGAACCAAGCGCAAATGTTCCTTATGCTCCTCTTCATTCTTTGAGTAGACTAATATATCATCAATGAACACCACAGCGAACTTGTCCAAAAACTCCTTGAACACCTTGTTCATCATACTCATGAAATAGGCAGGGGCATTAGTCAAACCAAATGACATAACTGAGTACTCATATAGCCCATAACTCGTGGTAAAAGCTGTCTTTGGTATATCCTGTTCTCGGATCTTCAGCTGGTGATAACCTGGCCGAAGATCAATCTTGGAGAAAACCTTAGCTCCTTGAAGCTGGTTAAACAAATCATTGATCATCGGCAGAGGGTATTTGTTCTTGATCATCACCTCATTCAGCGCACGATAATCAACAACCATCCTCAAAGATCCATCCTTCTTCTTAACTAGAAGCATTGGGGCTCCCCAAGGCGATGAGCTTGGTTGAATATAACCTTTCTCCAGTAACTCCTTAATCTGCTTCTTAATTTCCTCTATATCATTTGTCGGCATCCGATACGATCTCTTGGATATTGGTCTGGTGCCTGGCAATAACTCAATCAAAAACTCAATATCACGATCTGGTGGCATGCCTGGTAACTCCTCCGGAAATACATCGGGAAAATCCTTCGCCACTGGTACTTCCTCTTGAACAACTCCCGATAGGGAATTCACCTGTGTCCTCCTCGGCGCATGCCTAGACACATACTTGATCCTCTTTCCTTCTGGGGGTGAGAAGAATTGATTTACTGGCGCAATCGATGTTTCCCTCAAACTTGGATAGCCAATCCATGCCTAGGATCACGCCAATCCTTGTGTCTCCAGGACTAGGGGTGGACTAACGAGCAGCTCGGCTCGTTAAGCTCGTACTCGTTAAGCTCGTGCTCGTTAAGGCTCAGCTCATTAAGCTCGTTAAGATTAACGAGCGGAAAACCCTGCTTGTCTCGGCTCGTTTGAAGCTCCTTAAGCTCGTGAGTGCTCGTTAATATATTATAACGTGTTATGATATACATGATGAATGTGTAGGTGTGGTTTTCAAGATGAAATATGGTGACTACAAAAAATGCACTAGTTTGTTGCCTCATATGTCGATTAGATTGAATTGATGGGTTGAGGTGGTACAAAAAGTTTGTCTTGTAAGATGAAAATATGTGTTATGTTGTTACTAATGAGCTTAACGAGCTACTCATGAAACTCGTGAGCTCGTTTGTTAAGCTCGTTAAGCTTAACAAGCTGAAATCAATGATTGGCTCTGTTCATTAAGAAGCGAGCTCCGAGCTTAACGAGCCGAACTGTCGAGCGCTCATTAAGCTCGGGAGCTACGAGCTTTTGGTCCTGCCCTATCCAGGACAATAAGGTCGGTGGGGAAAACATGTCTACCTATGGTTATTGACAACTGATAGCATCCCCTACTAGCCACCCACTCCTGGGGAACTTACTAACATAGGTGACTTAAGGGCTATGGTTGGCAACATAAACTTGTCCACAAATCCCCTTGATATGAATGAATGAGAGCAATAGTATCGAAAAGAACAAATGTTGTAAATGCATTAATCAAAAACTTACCGACAACTGCGTCGGGCTGCTCCTCAATCTCCTCCACACTAGCGTGGTTCACCTGACCTTTGGTGAAGGGGCTGGGCTTATTTCTAGAACTTCCGTTGCCATTCCCATTCTTTGCTTCAGAACATTCAGCAGCGTAGTGTCTGGTCTTCCCGCACTTGAAACAAGTAATGTGACTCAGATCCTTCTTGGCGGGCGTCGCGGGGTTGGAACGGTTCTGACAGTTGCTTCTTCCATTCCCATTACCATTATTAGGGACACTGTGGTTGTGTGAACTTACTCCATTGTGCAAATGTCATCCATGGTTATGAGTATGTCTTCTCGAGTACGGGGAATAGTGAAGCTTCTGCTAAGCTCCAGAATTGTACCTCCCCTGTCTGTACTTACTCTTGCGATTGTCAATCTGTTGCTGCTTGTTTTCTATCATGAGGGCCCTGTCTACCAACTCTTGGTAGTTGTTGAAAGTTGCCACCATCAACTACATGCTTAGCTCATCATTGAGTCCCTCAAGAAACTTCTCCTGCTTAGCGGCATCTGTGGCCACATCATCTAGGGCATAGTGTGCTAACTTGCTGAATTCATCCACATATTGTCCCACTGTATGACTCCCTTGGTGCAAGTTGCAAAACTCTCGCTTCTTCAAACTCATGGCTCCTGCTGAAACATGTGCAGTGCGGAAGGCCTGCTGAAACTGATCCCATGTAACTGTAGCAATGGGGTAAGTGGTGGTGAAGTTCTCCCACCAAGATGTTGCGGGTCCATAAGGCTGATGTGCGGCAAAGCACACTCTCTCTGCATCTGTGCATCTGGCAGTGGTCAGCTCTCTTCCAATCTTGTGGAGCCAATCATCTGCAACAATCGGCTCGGTGCTACTAGAAAACACCGGCGGATTCAACCTCAAAAAGTGGGCTAGGTTGTCAACAGGGGGTGGTGGCAGTGGGTTGTTGTTGTTGTTGTTGTTATTGCCTTGATTATGATTCTGGTTCTGAACTAACATCTGCATCAAGGCATTCTGCTGTTGGATCAACTAGGTGAGCTCCAGCGGGAAAACAAATCCAGTGTCACGTCTCGGAGGCATCTAATGGGTTAGAGTGGGTGAGAAAACATAATAGAGTAAGGTCTAAGAGAGATTTCACTACCCATATGCATATGAGGCAAATAAAATGAATTCACTTCACTCAATATCAAACAAGGTTCACACAGACAATCTAAACTACGATTACAAAATCGATCGATGATAACTACTTGGAAGAATACTATTAACAACATGGTGGTCGTCTACAAATTTTGATCGATGGAAGACTCCATAATATCTGCTCCAGCTTCGTCTACGTAGTCGTCATCACTGTCATCATTTGCATCACTGTCCGTGTCGGTGTCGTCGAAGATGATGTAGTCCTCCGAACGAATGTCCACTTCAGGCTCTTGCTTCTGGTTCACCACGCGCATTCCTAGCTTCTTCTTCAGGTCTTCATGCTTCTCCAGTAGCACAGCAATCTCTTCTTCATATCCATCGCGTGTTGACTTGAGTTCCTCTTCTAGCTCGATATTTCTCTTCTTCAGCTTCTTGGTCTTCTTCATGATAGCGCACATCTGGTTCTCATATCGCCTAATATGTTGGTCCATCTCCTGAATGTATGCTGCAATTGATCCATCCTTCCTGGTACGAATCATCTCCCATTCCTCGACTCGGCATCCACATATCTAATAGATGGTGTCTTCAAGCTCCTTGTGGTACACCTCACAAATGCGTCCAAAAGTGATGTGAGATGCCATGCTCTTTCCCAAGTTCCAACTTGGTGCATATAAGGTAAAATCAATGGGCTCTGTTGTTGGCGCAAACGTCCTCCCGGGTACACGAACTTTGATCCTCCAGCGCTCCTCTTCCGGTAATGTTGCAGTGAAGGTTCCAGTGAAGCTCGGTAGTCCAATGTTCAGGTACTTTGTGACTTCCTTCAAGTGTCGTTAGAAAGGGGTGTCGTCATCCAGCTGAGTGAACTTGTTCCTGGGGTCCGCCATCTATAGAGTACAAATAGAGGAGAATTAGAAATGGGCAAAGAAGAGTATCCTGTGGCTTTTCCTAGTGGTCGCGTGGGCTCTGATACCATCTTGTAGCGACCATGATCCCAGTGGACCGAAGTCTCTGTGCTTAAGTGTCATCCCTGGATCGGTAATACTGACACACACAGTACTGAGGAATTATAACAGAGTCCAATCACACCCTTATTACATCGAGGTCCTCATAAAGAGTATCGATTACACAAATAAAATGGTTGAAGGCCATCTAAACTAAATAACTGCAGAAGCTTCAAAGATAAATGAGTCCATCAACTCCAACGGCATAGCTGAGTGCATGACAACGACCTATCGCACCTTATTCTTCGCGGTAAAGTCTGCAACATGAGACGTTGCAGCCGTGTAGGCCAGCACATGGAATATGCTGGCAGA
This sequence comes from Triticum dicoccoides, assembly GCF_002162155.2. NCBI lineage: Eukaryota > Viridiplantae > Streptophyta > Magnoliopsida > Poales > Poaceae > Triticum > Triticum dicoccoides. The sequence goes on along the minus strand of NC_041385.1, from coordinate 437,090,853 downwards.
GTTATACTGTAGAGCAAATGAATGCAAGAAACTATATCTACATGCATATTTGGCTGGTGGAGGCTCTAAGTTTAATGTTTTGCATAAAGCTAATTTTGCCCTACAATAAAGTTATATATTCTATTTACTACAAAGTTAAACCAATATTTGAGAAGGTTCCTCCAACTCAAATCCCAACATTAATCAAGTATCATCATTAAAACCAAATCAATTAATTAAAGAGTGATGAGATCAACAATAATATCCATCTCTAGATACTCAAGATGTCCATAACCGGGGACACGACTAATCATGATTAGGTTATACACTCTATAGAGGTTTGCACACTTTTCCCCACAAGACTCGACCGCATCCATGATTGGAAGATCGAGACATAGTCTTTTTGAAGCATTAACTCTCTACTCTGGTAGACCGATACACCTACTTTCCCCTACATCTACTAGTCCACCTCTTCAAGAGCTCACACAACTTACTCAACTATGCCAGAGTCCATAATGGCTTGTGGCTGCACACGGAAGTTTCTCAGCATGAAATAGCATATGATCCCTTTGAGCCTGGGTGGCAAACCAAGGAAAAATCACACAGGTACTCCGAGATTTCCCAAATGGGCAAGCACTGGTTTCTCCAGGTGCACCAACCAATCCACCTAGATGTGTATTAAAGTTGTCACCTTAATGTTATCCAAAATTATTATCTCTCACAACTTCCATGTTCATCATGATCCAATCCCCGTCTACGAGTATGGCTAAGCAATAAATGAGCATAACATATATTCCCGGGGTGATCAAAGGTAATAGGTTCCTACCTCAAGTACTATAACCAAACCACATGTTTCCAATCCTACTCATGCAAATATTTGAGGGGCAATACTAATGCATAGTAAAAACTAGGTATATAAGAGTATGATCAACGTGTAACTTGCCTTGTTGACGATCGGAAAACTGTAGAGATTCATAGTAACAAGCTTTTCGCTCCGAAAAATCTAGCATAGACAAACAATAGCATACATAAGCAATCAAGCAAACGATGCAAAGAGAAATCGAGAAAAGATCCAAATAAAACTCGAAATAAGCAAATAACTAAACTAAACAGAAAACAAATTCTAACACCATTATTTTTATGTGGATTGGATCTTAACAGTAGGTATATGTGATTAGCTATGATTTTCAAAAAGAATCCAGTCAAACGGAGCTACGAAACTCAAGATACAACCAAAACAAGATCAAATACTAATCTGAACTAAACTCAAATAAAGGAGTCGGGGAGGGGCCCGACTTGGGGAGGGGGTCACGCGGTGGCAGGGCGAGCTCGGACTCCGGGAGGAGTCCGGCAGTGGCACAGGATGATGGAGACGGTGGCGCGTTGGGCCTTGGCCTGGCTTCGGCTGGGCCAGCCCAGTTAAACCTTTTTTTAAAACATTTTTTCCTGGAGGCTAAAACACTCAAATAAAATATAAATATAAGCCTAAAAATTCTGGAAAAATTCAGGTAGCTATATGGCCATATATACTCATGAACATTTTTCTGGACTTATATGCCTAACTAAAATATAAACTTTACAATTCTAATTACTCAGCTAATAAATAAATAAACTATCGAATAAACTCTCAAAAATTCAAAATTCAATTTCCAATATTTTTCTACTGAATTGAAGAAGTCATATCATCTTCTCTCATTATTATTTTTAAAATATTTGGAAAAAGAATTCTGAAAAACATTTTAATCCAATTACCAAATTTTGATAAATAAAAACTGGATTTTTGTGAAACCTCCAACTCTCTCAGATTGGTCCTTGAGTTGCTTAAGGTCTCTTGGATCAAAATGCAACCACAACTAAACAACAAAATGCAATAAAATATGAATGTATATGAATGATCTAAGTATAACATCCAAATTGAAAATTGGGATGTTACAAAGGGGCGCGTCGCGACCGGGGCATTGGGCGCCGCGAGGACCTGGGCAGGACACCCCGGCACTGGTGGTGTCGGGCGGCCCGGGGGGTTGTCGGGCGGCCCGAGGTGGTGGTGCCTACTACGTGGCCACCGCGCGGTGCTCGGAGGCGCGGGCATAGTACATGGCCGTCTGGAGGTCTTGTGGCCCGCGCATCTCCATGTCCACGCGAATATGATTCGGCAGACCACCAACGAAGAGCTCAGCCCACTGGCGAGCCATGATGCCGGGCGCATGGCAAGCCAGGGCCTGGGAGCGGTCGACGGAGTCTTGCACCATGGAGGTGAAAGGCAGGCGCCCAAGCTCTGCCAGCCGGCTCCCGCATATCGGCGGGCCGAAGCGCAAGAGGCATAGCTCGCGGAAGCGCTCCCATGGGGGCATGTCGCCCTTGTCCTGTTCAAGGGCGTAATACCACGTCTGCGCTACGCCCCGGAGGTGATACGGGGCGATCCAGGTGCGGTTAGACGCGAGCGTGCGCTGCCCCCTGAAAATTGGTCGCACTGATTGTGCCAATTTGGGGGGTCCACGGTGCCGCCATAGGTGGCGAACTCGAGCTTGGAGAAGTGTGGCGGCTGCTGGCCGTGGATGACGGAGGGGTACGCCTCGTCGGCGCGGAGCAGCGAGGACGAGAGCCGAGTAGGTCGGCATCAGAGGGCCACCCTGTAACAGGGGCCCGTCGACGCCATCGTAGGGGGCGGTGGAGCCCGAGGGCCCGCCAAAATGCATGGCCGGGGACGGCACTGGCGGTGGCAGCACGTGCGGCTGGCCTGAGGTTGTTGTGTAGACTGGCTCGATGGACCCGGCGAGCAAGGCCGGTGGTGGGGACGGTGATGGGGGGAACCAGACCTGGTGAATGGGCACCCCGGGCGCCATCGTCGGGATACCCGACCCTGAGGTTGCTGGTGGCGGCGGCGGTAGTTGCTGCTGCTGCAGCAGCGGCATGGTGAGGGTGACGGAGGTCGTCGGGGGCAGTGGCTGCCACGGGAGCTGTTGCGGCCTCATGATGGTGGCGAAGGGGGCGGGCGGCTGCGGCCCATACGGCCCCGCCAGGAAGGTGCGGATGCGCTAGACCGCCTGAGTAAGGTCCCTGAGCGCCGGCGACATCTCCTCCAGGGTGAGGACGGCGGGAAGGGGCGCAGGTGGCGTCCAGGCGGAGGAGGAGACATGCCCAGTCAGGGTCGGTGCGCTGGCCGCGGTGCTCATCGGCGGCAAGGTGGCGATCGGCAGCGGGAGGGTGGCGGTGGGCGGAGGAGCGGACATGATCGATCCCGAGACAGCTGATACCAAATTGATAGGAGATTGGTTCCTACCAGGTCTAGCCCTCAGTGTTGTAGGGGTGGAAGGGAGGCTGTCGAGGTGATGGGCGCCAGCGGCGGCGCATCGGCGCCGTGGTCGCACACAAGAGAGAGAAAGGGCGAATGGGTGCGGCTAGGGTTTAGGGTTCCGGCTCCCGAAGGGAGCCGGGTAATAGTTATGACTTATTGCTTAATTCCAAAACGAGTCCTTACAAGTATTTATATAATCCTCCTATTGTGCTAATAAAAATAATGATAGGTTGGGCCAGGCCCCGAACTGGTCGCACCATTGGGCCTCCTCCGGCTATAGTGAAGGCTGGTCATAATAGCTTCACAATATGGTGCAGTCGGTTGTGGGAGGTTTACAGGTCTACCTTGAAGATGTGCTAAGAACTTAAGTTGTGCTACCTTGGTCTATGTTAGAAGCGAGACGCTCGATGTATTTGTTCTCTAAAAATAACATTAAAGTGACATGATATATGTTAGGGAGAAAAGGGGGAGCAGTTCCAAGTATGTTGTATCTACGGCAGGGTGGCCACTTGGTGACGATCCGTCACAATTCACAAACTTCGATCTATCTCGTGCAATTGACAAACCTCTATCTCCACATGACAGGAACTATGACCCGTGGCAAACCAACCTGTGGTTGGATGGTTAGAGGGACTGTAGTATCTTCTGGCCACCAGGGTTCAAGTCCTGGTGCTCGCATTTATTCCTGGATGAGATAAATACACTCATGGTCACTATAGTTGCGACTGAAGCACGATACGGTCATTGAACTTAGGAATACGCTCGATACAACCATTGGATACAATGTGATGTGAAAATACGGTCACTGTAGCACGTACATGGTGGGTACAACGTTGTTGACCATGTGTTGACCAGTCGTCCAGGCCAGGTGGCGAACCGCGGAGGCATCGCTGTCGCTCTTTTGCATTTAGCCCCCTGGCCACAATGGAATCCACCCACTCACCCCTCCTCCAGTCATGTCGCCGCTTCGTCTTCGATTAGAAACAGGGGAGCGGCTGTTGCATAGGCGCCACCGCCGCCCCCGGCGATCATCGATAGTGCAGGCGAGTTGAGGCATGGAGCTCGTTAGCGGTTGCATGGGTGGCACCGCTGCGCGTGTTCTTCTCGTCGGAGGCATCGGGGATGGCCCCTGTCTGTCGCGTAGAAGGGGCGCCACCCCCTGTGTATAGTAAGTATCCGCCCCCCATGGAACCCGAGCCTCTTTGTGCATTTTGATCGTCAAAAGACCTCCTTTTAGGGCCGCATTTCCATCGTAGATGTGTTTTAGTTGCAAGGTAGGACCGATTGTTCTAGGGTTTTCAGTCAGGAATTGGGGGTTAAGGGAATTGGGGCTTAGGGTTTTTGAGAGGTTACCAAATTGAAGATATCATCGATTGTGATGCATATACTGTTGTTGTTGTTCTGTCAAGTCATTGAAGCAGCAATTTTTTGGTGCAGATCAACCATGGTGGATTTTTTGTTGGCCAAGGCAGTAACCATTCTTATGTAGATGGATGTGCCATTTGGTATGATCAAGTTGAAAGGGTCACCTGGTCTCCTATTATGATTGAAAATCTTATGGAAGAACTAGGTTATGAGATGGCAGGGAGGGTTAAGGTTTTCTACTGTGTCCCCATCCTCACACTTGGCAAAAATGGTCTCAGGGCAATTACTGATGATGAACAGGCTTCCAGAATGCTAATGTTTCTTGATATTGGTCACCACTTTTTTAGTCTCTTTTTGGATCATGATGATAGCTTCTGTGCAAACCTTTGTGAGGATGATGTTGTGAATCATCCAAGAGCTACTCTGCCTCCAGTTTTCAGACCAACAAGAAGAGTTCATAGCAATGCAGAGAATGCAGAGAATGCTGAGGCAGAAGCAGAGCATGGAGAAGCTGATGCAGAAGCAGAGCATGGAGAAGTTCAACTAGAAGCAGAGGCTAGAAAAGGAGAGGAAGTAGAGACACATGTGCCACCAATTCCTATTCGAGTTGTGTATCCTGATTGTGATGAGGAGGAGGATGTCAACCAGTTTGAGTTTGTTAAGAGGGCATCAGTTGAGACAGAGGATGGTAGTCAAAGACATGAAGAACAGGCAGAGCTAGAAGGTGATGCAGGTGGAAATCTGAGAATGGGGAGGATTGCCAGGCAAAACCAGGTGAACTATGCAATGGAAAAAGAGGATGGAGCAAGTGATAGTGATGATGAAGATTATGAACCTGCTATGCTTGTGGATAGTGACAATAAGATAGGACATGGTGATGATGATTTGTATGCATATAATGTAGATGAGGATGAACCTGAGCAAAGAGATGAAAATAAATCAAATGAGAAAGCAAAGCAAAAAGGGAAAGATAAAGTAGTTCCTACCAATCAATAAAAAGGGAAACAAGCATACCACTCTGATGAAGACATGTCAGAGGCTGATGATTTGTGGGCTCTTGATTCAGATGATGGAGAGCTCAATTTGAAGTTCAAATCCTACAGAGAAGAGGATCTTCATAAGCCAAAGTTTCATGTTGGGCAGGTGTTTGAGAGTGTAGAGCTGTTAAGGACTACCATCAAAGAGTACTTATGTCAGAACATAGTTGATATCAAGTTGCATGTGAATGATAGGAAGAGACTGAAAGCAAAGTGTGATGAAGACTGCACATGGTACTTGTGGGCATCATATGATAACATGACTATGGCTTTCATGGTGAAAAGATATGTGAGTGAGCACACATGTAGCAAGAAGTGGAATATTAGGGCTTTCACAGCTAAATTCCTAGCACATAAGTATCTAGAGATGTTCAGGGCTGATCAAGACATGAACCTTATGAATTTTTCTAGGCTTGTTCAGAAAGAATGGCATATGACACCAAGCAGGATGAAGTTGTAGAGAGCTAGAAGGATGGCAATGAAAATAGTATATGGTGATGAATAAGGACAGTACAAACTTCTGTGGAATTGTGCTAATGAAGTCAGGAGAAGCAACCCTGGCTCATCATTTTATGTCTCACTTGGTGAGAATGCAAGGTTCAACAAATTATATATGTGTCTGGATGCTTGCAAGAGAGGATTCCTTTTGGGTTGTAGGCCAGTGATCTTCCTTGATGGTTGCCACATCAAAACAAGGTACCGAGGTCAATTACTTGCAGTTGCTGGTGTAGATCCAAATAATTGCATCTTTCCAATAGCAATTGTTGTTGTTGAAGTGGAGGACACCTCTAACTGGGTGTGGTTCCTTGACACACTGAAAAGGGATCTTGGCATCATCAACACTGAACCCTGGACTATCATGTCAGACAAGCAAAAGGTAACACTTGGTAATCTTGATCTTCATCTTGTACTTGTTTCATGCACTTTTTACTATTTGTCCCTATAGTTAAAGCCTTTCATTCATGCAATGTGCAGGGTCTCATTAGTGAAGTTGAATAACTATTCCCTCAGTCGGAGCACATATTTTGTGTAAGGCACATGTGGCAGAACTTCCAGCAGCATTTCAAAGGGGATATTTTGAAGAACCAACTACGGAAGATAGCAAGGAGCAACACTGTTCAGTTATATGAGAAGGGGATGGAGGAAATGAAGCTACTTAATGCAGATGCTCACAAGTGGCTTCATGAGCAGGAACCCAACACTTGGGTGAAAGCCTTTCAGAGTGATTTGCCAAAATGTGATATACTACTGAACAACATATGTGAAGTTTTTAATAGGTTAGCATGATCATTTTTTGATGCTTAGGTTATTTTTTAATGCTTAGGTCATACTTAGGTTGTTCTAACACAAGTGACATTTGCAGGTATATTTTGGAGGCTAGGGAGCTACCAATACTTACCATGGTTGACATAATATATAGGCAGCTTATGACCAGGCATTATAACAAGCAGATTGAATCACACAAGTGACTAGGCAATATATGCCCTAAAATCAGGAAACAAGTTGAGAAAGCATGTGAGTTTGCAAACACATGCTATCTGGATTGCTCAGTTGATGGTCTTTTCCTGGTAGGTGACAGAGGGACAGATTACATAGTTGACTTGCATAAAAGAACATGCACTTGTAAAAGAATTCAGAAATCAGGGGTGCCATGTTCTCATGTGGTAACCTGCTGTAGGCATGAAAGAATTGATCCTCTTGAACTGGTAGACCCTTGCTACTCCAAGCAAATGTTCAAGAAGGCATATGTAAGCATTATCTACCCTTGCAAAGATAGGAGAGAGTGGGAGGACATGTGTGGGCCCCCAATATTGCCACCATTGTACCAGAAACATGTAGGAAGGCCATCCACTGCAAGAAGACAGGCACCTAGAGAGGTTGATCGTAGAAAGGGAGGGGAAAAATCACAAGGCATGGTGTAATCATGCATTGTTCATATTGTGGTGAGCCAGATCACAACAAGTCTGGATGCAAATACTTGAAGGCTGGAATTCCACCACCAAGTGCAAGTAGTAGAGGCAATGGTGCACCCAGTGTGCCACCCACAGCTCTAGATGAAGACAATGGTGCACCCACTGTGCCACCAACAGCTCCAAATGCATCACATCAAGATGATCCAGCCTTAAATCAGGTAATAAAGAGTTGCAGCTCCTCAAAACCAAATCCATTATCTTCATGATTGCAATACAACTAACACAAGGTGTTTCTATCTAATTGCAGGGACAAGAAGAGCCAAGTGTTGTGTTAGAAGATCTTATGGTGGAAAACATGATTGCCCAAGTATAAATTACTGCATAATCAGTTGCTTTTATTTCCTGTTTTTCTAGTATCATATATTTGAGAGAGGCTATTACCTTGTCATACATTCTGCAGATGCCAACACCAAGGGTTGTTGAAGAGAGGCTATTACCTTATTCTGGGTTTCTCAGTGCTGCCCAAGTGATGATCAACCAGACTAATGCAAGTCAAGGTAGTCAAGCTAGGTCAAGCACCATTAGGCCAGGTGAGTTGGCACATAAGCTGGAGGCAATGAAAAATCAGAAAGACAGGGAGCTGGAGGAGAGGAAGCAAGCCATCCTTGCTTATAGGAAGGAAGAATTGAAAAAAGCTCAAGACATAGCAAGAAAGAAACATGAGCTAGCACAGAAGAAAGCAGAACTGGCTAAGAGAAGAAGACTGGATGCACTGGAGAGGAGTGCCAAAAGAAAAGAAGAAGCAGAGATAAACAAGAAAGCTCAAGCTGAGACTAGAAAAATTATTGCAGAAACAATGAGGACTATAGCTGCAGAGAAAAAGGCAAAGCAAGAAGCTGAGAGAAGAGCTGTTGCTGAGAATAAGGAGGCACAAAAGAAACAAGATAGGGAAGCAGCTGCTGCAAAGAAAGAAGAGGAGAAGAGAAAAGCTGCTGCATAGAGAGAAGAAGAGAAGAAACAAGCTGCTACTAGAAAAGAAGAAGAGAAGAAACAAGCTGCTGCTAGGAAAGAAGAAGAGAAGAAGTTGGCAGCTACTAAGAAAGAAGAGGAGAAGAAGCTTGCTGCTGCTAAGAAACAGCTGGAGAAGAGGCCTGCTACAAAAAGAAAGCCAAGCTGGCTTGCCAATGAAGCTGATTATCCCAAAAAATCGGCAAAATCATCAATGTTTGATGTCTTTAGGTAGTTTCAAAGATATGGCTGTTTATGATCATGTAGGAGCTGTTCAAATGAACATGTATGGTACTTGTGTACTCATTTTGGTGGATGATGATGTTTACTACTCTGCATGAAAGATGATGTTTAGTTCTTTTGGTGGATGATCATTTTTGGTCTTCTTCTCATTCCAAATTTAGTCCAATTGAGCAGTTACTGTGGATGACCATTTTCTCTTGTATTATGCTGATCACATATTGGCACTTCACATTCAAAGCTGGTATTGATTATTTTACAAAGAAACTGTTGATGATCATTAGCAATATGATGACTGGCACTTCACATTCAAAGAAACTGCTTATTGTACAAAGAAACTACTTAACATTGCCACTTAACATTGCCACTTGATAAGGGTTCACCAGCACAGAACATTTGACAATATCGTGGTTCATAAGGGAAAGAAACTAGACTTATCAATTGACAATATCATGCATTGATCATACATAGAACAGCACAAAGTATTGACATTGCCACTTAACTTTCCATTACATCATGCTGAAACAAAACAGTTTAAGCACAAACATTGCATCAGGGTTCACCAGGATTCAGCACAACCATTACAAGACAGGACATACACTAACACCAGGGTTCACCACCACCATTCACAAAATAACTAACATCATAGACCTAGCAACACCAGAACCTAGCAATACCAGAACATCATCTTCTTCACTTCTTCAGCATGATCACCACCAGTGCTGCAACACCTAGCACCACCACAACAACAACCAGCATCTTCATGACCATCACCAGCTCTCTCCCAAGCATCATCAGTGCAGCAGCTTGTTGCATGGTCATCAGATTGGCAGTTCCATCTACTGCCTTGTCATTCTTCTTGAAAACCTTCTTAACGTTGCTGACAGATCCATTCATATAGAACAGTTCTTGTGCTTTCAGAAGATCCTCCCTGCGTTCCTCAGCCGCACCAATAGCATCCACTGCCGCATCGCCAGTGAGATACTGCTTCTCAACTAGGTGCTCAACATACTCCAACTCCCACCTCCAGAAATTACAAGTGACCTATCCAAACCACAGATGAAAGTGGTGAAAAAATCTTCAATCTTTGGATCTAGAACATAAACCAAATCACATCAAGAATGTAAATCAAACAGCATAACTTACCCCATGCTGCTGGCACTTGTAAAAGACCCATCCGTCGTGCTTCTCTGTTGTGGAGATGTACATGCAAACCTTCTCCTTGCAGATTGGGCAGCGGGCCAGCGGCAGCGCCAGTGCACGGCGGCGAACAGCAGCGGAGGAGGAGCTAGCGGCAGACATGATCACCAGAAGGCAAGGAACTGCCTTCCTCGACGGCGGCGGCGAGGTGAGGTGGAGCAGAGCGACGGGAGAGAGGCGGGGCAGAGTGACGGGAGGGATTTGACGGGGAGGAGTTACGGGTTAGGGATTTGAGGATGGGGAACTTTGCACTTTTACAAAAAAAACTCCATGCAATATTGGCCGAATCAAAACGAACTACATGGCGGTCAACAGTTGGTCAAACCCACCGGCTACCACCGTGTACATGCTACAGTGACCGTATTTTTACGTCACATCGTATTCAGTGACCATATTGAGCGTATTCCTAAGTTCAGTGACCATATCGTGCTTCAGTCGCAACTATACGGACCATGAGTGTATTTGAAACGGTCCTGTCGACGACGAGGTGCCTAGGGTGACTTCGTAAATCTCAAGATTATATGCCGGCTCAGTCTTTAGGAGGTGTTTATAGGGGTAGGGTGTATGCATTCATAGGAATGAGTGTATGCACGTGTATATGAGCGCTTGCGTCTATACTATGTTAAAAAAACGAAAATGTTAACGCCCACACGTGTGGGCGTTTGCATCTCGCCCACACGCGTGGATCCGCGTCCGTTCGCGAGCGCACGAATCTTGGCATGTTTCTAGTGCCACGTAGGACTGACCTGGTGTGTGGGCATTCACCCGGGCGCCCACACGGCCGTTTCATCAAAAGGAGGGGCTGGTGTGTGGGCGTTCAGCAGTTCGCCCACACGCCACTTTCCATGCACGCACAAGGGCTAGTGTGTGGGTATTTGCCATCTCGCCCACACGCCCGTCTCCTCTCCCACACCCAAGCTGCTAGTTGCCATATGTTTTGCAGCGCACATGGCAACTGCACTAATGTGCTTTATAAGCAGGTGACAACTCTCTTTTTACCCGAGTTGCCATGTGTTTTACAGGGTACACGGCAACTGCCTAGTGTGCACGTAAGCATATGGCAACTCTCTCTTTACCGAGTTGCCATGTGTTTTTGCATGGTACATGTCAACTGCCCTAACGTGCACGTAAGCAGATGACAACTCGTCCTTTTTACATGGCAACTGCCCAAGCATGCTTGTGAGCACATGGCAACTCTCTCAACTGCCTAGTGTTAGTATGTGGCAACTCCTAAAGTTTTGAAATCATGACAACTACAGTAGACCAGACCATACATGGCAACTGCAGTTGAGCAACCATGATAACTGCAGTTGTCCGATATGGCAACCGTAGTTCAGCGACATGGCAACTGCAGTTAAACGAACATGGACGAGGGTCTGGACCATGGCAACTGCGGGCGCGCGATGACTGACATGCGTGGCGTGCGGGACCACGAGGTATGAGGCCTGACATATGGGGCATGTGGGCGTTATCTACTTCGTCCACACGCACGCGCGTGAGAGGGATCGGGAGGGAAAAAAAGAGGTGTGTGGGCATTACTTGTTTTACCCACACATCTACGTGTGGGCTGTTCCTCCTATACACCACACAAAATGTGTGAGCAGTCTCCCTAACGCGCACACGTATGACACTTATCGGAGTCCTAACAAAAAGAACTATGACCCGTGAGCCGTGACACACTTGCATTTTTTTTGGCGGGTACACACTTGCATAGTTAAGCATGTGACCCTTTAAACCATCCAGATATCCTTTTCCTCCCACACGTCAGGACGAGAGGAGCCTTCCAATAATACACCATAGACTACAAGTCTCAGGTTTACATATTCGACCTTTTCTTGTATTCTCAGTCATGGATTGATGCATTGTGGAGTGGAGTCAAGAGTCCCTTTTGCTGCAAAGAAGGAGCCTAGCAGCGGCTAGCTACTTGTTTTATGGTCCACATTTTTTTATTTGAAACTTCTACTCTACAAGAGACTCCCATCCAGAGATTTGTTGACCAACGTATAAATAATGATTGCTTGGATACTCAATTATTTGATATTGCACGGCCCAGTAATTTGCCAAGCATTAATGTTCGATTCATCGACCTTGGCTTCGCCGTGATGCCACAAAGTCATTCGGGGGTATTTGGGCATCATCTCTGATCCTAATTAATCATGCACACGTCCCTTTAGATCATGATGACCGCAACACTTAACTGCCTCCTGAAACAAACATAAACCGGCAACTTGAAAGAACTATATGCAGCATAATTTGTTCAAGTTTTTGCCGATTGCCACCAACAAAGTAACCACTCGACAGTCGACACCAGATACTGACGAGTTTTGATAGCTATCTAAAATAACCTGCGACGGTCAAATCAACATAAGCGACGCAAAGATTGTGGTAAGGGTTAGTTGAGGATGATGAGATCCAAAGGTATGCTTTTGTGAATCGGAAGGGGAAGCTCATGCATCCCCAGTGCAAATCTCGTGTGGAATAGGCCTATGCAAAACCATAAGTTAAGTCAAACCTGAGTTTTGCGCTCCTCGAGCTTGTAAAATCTGGTAAACTTTTATCCAGATTCTTTCTTAAAATATTTCTTCCCAAAATCGTGCTGGATAACCCAAACCACCCGAGGAGTCGGAACCCATAGCCTCAAAGAGAAGAGCCAGATTAACTCATGCAGGTGCCAGACGACCCTACTTGATCTTTGGAGGGAAATGTTTATTTTTACCGAAAGAACAAGAGCTCCAAATTAAAGCACAAAACTGCATTGGACAAAAAGGGTTCTTGTCACGCAATACAAAACTGCATTGGACAAAAGAGGTTCTTGTCACGCAATTGCTATAGTACATAGATATGCAATCTGAACTCAAGATGGGGACGTGCACGAATGTAAAGAAATGAAAAGTTTATGATGACTAAGCAAGCATGCGCGGCGCAACATAAAATTTACTGATGACTAGGCGATTGTTCGGTTTGCGATTATTCAAGTTGGAAGCAGTTGCGTTGCGACCAATGGTGTCATGCGGTTAAGGACTGAAAACAACAGTTAATTTTGGAGCATCGTGATGTCAAAGCCACCCCACCGATTCAATTGGAAGAGTTCTTGTCTTCACTAATTAAAAGATGTGTGGATAGAATAGCTCTGCACAAAAATAGCTCTGCACAGGGGAGGAGCCCTTCAGAAGTGAGACCCTGTACAATAATACATCACTGTGGAGCTAGCTAGAGTCACAAGTTTACTGCTTCTTTGTGCACAATTCAATAATCCCTCTGTAAAACAAATAAGACTTTTTAGATCATTTAGGACATCCCAACACCGACTTGCAAATTTTCTTCCGCATCCGCCCACAAAGATGGGACCAATCCACGGACATGGATGCATGAGGCCACCATTCAATTGTAGCCGCACACTCTTTTTCAATAAACCAGATAAAACTCATGCAAACACCGACGGATTTCATACAAACACGGTGGGTTTTCATTAGATTTTGAACATTTAGAACAAAAAATAAACGACCCGATCCTAAACCTATCCTACGGCGGCGGCGCCCGGCGTCCAACCCTTCCCGTCCTCCATCCGCCGTCTTCATGACCACCGAGGATAAGACCGATCAAGTGAAGCCGCGGTCTTCAGCGATGAAGAGTAGAACATGAGAGACGGACTGGCCCACATGGGACACAAGGCCATGTCGTCTCTCGTGCCCTACTCATCCTCGGAGGAGTTCACGTCTTGTCTGTCGCCGGTGGACGTGAAGTCCACGATGGAAATGGTGCCGCCCGCGCTGCCGTCGTCCCACCGAGCCGTCAGATTGTTCATCGGCGACGCGTAGGAGGCGTAGCTGGCGTTGTTCTCCTCCACAATTGCCTCGAGCTGCGCCTCAGCGGCGGCCACTTCCTGGTGAACGGCGGCTTGAGCGCGGACGACATCGTAATGGCACGCTACTCCCCGACGAAGTTGGGGTTCGCCGCGGCCATGGCCGCCACGGCCACCTCGCTCGCCTGCTCGCAGTAGATCTAACCCTCCTCCAGCCGGGGCTGCTCCAGGTTGTACCGACGTTCCTCCTGCGCCTGCTGGAACACCGACATAGGCATCGGCGCAGGCTGCACCTCCGCCATGGCGGCGTTGTAGTGCGCCTGCGCCTGCTCCATGGTTAAGCCGGTGTGCACAGGTGCGGGAGACGGGGCGGTGTCTTCGGAGCCCATCTCCATCGTGAGGTCATCGTCGTCGTCAGAGACCTCACCCGAGCTGGCCAGCAAGCCGGCCTTTGCCAGGCGACGGCAAGGGCGGCCACGGCATGCTTCATCTCCGTGGAAAGGCTCTCCCACATAGCTTTGCTGCCTGCAATCATGGTGGATGCAGTGCAAGGAAGGAGGATGGGGATCAACTTGTGGTGTGGCGTGGAGTTAGCCGGGCGTGGCCACCTTTAAATAGCGGATTCCGGTGAGGCAGGGCGTCCGGATTCGTCAATGCGCGGCGCCGGAGTAGGTTTCTCGGCCCGCAAGCCTGCTTAATGGCAGCATACGAATGAAGGGGGCATTGAACGGGCGTGGTAGATATCTAACCCGTCCCGTCCAGTAACGTGTATCTGGCATTGAACATGCACGGACATCAGAGACGCATCATGGACGGTGTCCTCGGCCGGCATGTCGCTTCAATGACGGAGGGAGTGAGAGGTCGTGTCCGCTCTGGGCCGACTTTAATGTGCAGCGGCGCGCTCTACAGCGGCGTGAATAGCGTCAACTGGGTTGGGCGAAAACACACGTGGACGAGGGGGGGGGGGTGGATGGGCCAAGGCGGTCAAAAGCGTGCTTGGTTACAGTCCGGACGCCCGCAAAGCGTCCCATGTTTGTCTCCGGTTCGCCGGAGAAAGTACGTCTGGACCGTGCTGCGGACTGATACAGACTCACATTGGATGGATTTCACGGTTCAAACAGCACGGTCTTGATCGTATGCGGACGATTTGAGAGTAGACGTTGAAGATACCCTTACAGAGGGAGTAGTTCCTATACAAGCATTCATTTAACAATAAAGGACGCTAGGGTCACAGCATCGTTCGTCAGTCGAGGAGGGCAGGAAACAACAGGCCAAAATTGGTGGCGTGGAATGTAGACAACTCGTAGCAAATTTATTTAACAACTCGTAGCAAATTGGTGGAGTGAGAAAATATCCTGTGATACAAGTAGCACATGATACCATAATATCATTTTTGAAAACTCAGATTTTTGTGCTTCAAAAACTTACAAAAAAATCATGAGTGTTCACAAGACATATGTCTACTAACCTTAAAAAATCAAATCCAAAATCGAAACACGCATTGAGAAATAGAAAAAACAAATTATGCATGAATAGTGTCACAAAAGACAAAAGCAAATATGGCACTATTCACATGTACATTTGTATTTTTTGTTTCGTCATG
>NC_041385.1:437068320-437075119 GCF_002162155.2 Triticum dicoccoides | reverse complement strand
GGTAGACAGATGTCCTGTGAACATTCATAATTTTTTTTGAAATTTTTGAAGCACAAATTTTGAGATTTTAAATGTGGTATCACGGTATCATGTGATGCTTGGGGCCGTTTTTTTTGGCAATTCTTTCAGAATTGACCCCCTCCCCAGCTTTTTTCAGAATTGTCACTCCATCGTTTTTTACAATTCCTAGTTAGTTAAGGTCTAATTAGCTAGGAATTGTAAAAAATGATGGAGTGACAATTCTGGAAGAAGCTGAAAAGAGGGTCAATTATGAGAGAATTACCCAAAAAAACTGGTCCTTGGTATCACTTGATATTTTTCCTTGGTGAAGCAAGGCGAAAGCAGGCAAGCAGGCAGCGTTGTGCTACCTGGAATGTCTCATCTCATTGACTCATTGGGTACGCCTAGTTTAAGCGCCGATCAATCGATCCCTGCTGCCGATTAAACTTGATGCCAAAAGGGGACCTAATTTCGTCCACCAAAGTTGGGGTATCCTTTTCTGTTTTAATTTGTCTTGGTCGGCCCGTCTTTTTTGATACCCACATAGGATGAATGGGCACCTTTTATTGTCTTGTTAGTGTCATGTATTTTTGTCCATGAGAGAAGAGAGCACGGGCACGGCTTTGCTAAGTCAACTTATCTCAATAGATGGTGCAGCTGCAGCTTAGCCAGGGTAGGAGTGAGCGTGCACGAGCATCTGTGTCTGTATTATGTTTTCAGAAAGAAAAGGCTTAGGCATAATAAATGATCTAATTTTTTATGGAAGTTGGACCAAGTATTATTATTTTATGGACTAGTAGGAAATTGCGTCTTCATACTGAAGATTTTTTTTTCGGTTCTTGTCGAAATTTGAGATGTTTGGCTGTTCTTGTTCTTTTTTGCTTTGACACTTCAAACCTTCTTTATTCATTTATCAGAATGGTTGCATCGTTTACGAACACAGGAATTATAGTCATCGGGCCAAATCTAGCCAAGTATTTGGAGTAGAGAACCTAGCCAAGGTAGCTAACTCATGCACTACAGTACTATTACATTTCCCATGACAGTGTTCATATATGACATGAGTAAACTCTAGGGACATACAATAAGGGCCTGTTCGGTTCACAGGAATATTAGAGGAAACTTCGAAGGATATAGTTTCACAGGATTTTTTACCTTAGATGTGTTTGGAGTAAAGGAATAGTGAACAATAAAACATAGGAAAGTTCTTGCATTCCTACAGATTTTACAAGATTTGCAACATCTACTCACAACATACTTTTTCACTAAAACCCGAGGTGATGCATGGGAAGGGAGCATGCAGCGGATTAAAAAATTTGAACATGTCCATGGGCCGAGAGAGAGACACACGGCCAGTTTGGTTTGCTTCTATAGGGTGTGATGCCTGGGCTAGACCCTCCATGAAGGCTTCCTAAAGGCCAGTTCTTTTAGGCAATTCTTTCAGAATTAACCCCCTCTCCGGCTTCTCCTAGAATTGTCACTCCATTTTTTTTACAATTCCTAGCTAATTAGACCTTAACTAGATAGAAACTGTAAAAAAGAAATGGAGTGACAATTCTGGGAGAAGCTGGGGAGGGGGTCAATTCTGAGAGAAATGCCAAAAAGAATTAGACTCCAGTTTGGTGCATGTCCACGAGAGAATGGGACAAAAAAGAATGAGACAAAGCGGTTAGCCTGGCTGAAGGACGAAACAACAAGGTTTGTCTGATCCAGGCGACCAATTTTTGACGCCTGGGTGTGCCTGGTGCACCTGCCTGGCTATAATTACATATCTTAATTATTAGGCTACAAAAGACAAGGCAGATGAAAAAAAAATAGCGACAGCTTAGACTCCACCAGGCCATGCCTTAAATTAAACACTTCTTCCGTATGCTCGCATGTCCAAGCAAAGAAATCTAAATTCTCAGGCACAAACCAGGCACCAAAAATTCCCAGGCATGCTTTCCAGGAAGACAACCAAACTGCCCCACAGTGCACATCCTGATAAAAAATTTGAAGAAAGCACTGCTTTCTACTGAATTGGGCCCACGATTCCTCTGGCACATGACTGCTCATCCGAATGCCTCGTTGTAAGCTTTCCTCTGGTTTCTTGTTCCTCGGTTTTGTAGTTGTAGTCATCTTCTATTCCTACACATGCTTTCAGTCCTATGCATTGGATACCTCTAGGCCGAACGCAACCTAACAATCATAAAAAATAACACTAGCTGTTGATGATGAGTACCTCTCTTGCATCATTGAAACCACATCAATATTATCCGAGTTGATCTCAATTTTATTACTATCAATTTTGCATACCAAATTCATGCCAAACCTCAGTGCTAATTGCTAAGGTCTCTGTCGTGAAAGCATCATAACAGATGTATCATTAGACCGCAATGATTTTTTTTCATTTGAATCCCCCAGTACTGCATCGATTGCCCCTTGTAACAAGTTTGTATCAAAAGCTACATCCACATTTAACTTCACATAATCTTTTCGTGGTTTCATCCAGCCTCCAGTTCTAACCATAGTCATCAAGGAGCAGTTTGTTCTCGTTCTTTTTGTGTTGTTAGAGTTTCTCGTTCTTGTTTTATAAAGTTCTCGTTCTTGTTTTGTTTCGAATGAGAGAAGTTCTCGTTCTTGTTCGAACATTGGATTAGACCGCACTACACTGTTAGCTATCTTTCTTTTAGCAAACCATGTTAACTATCTATAATATGGTTGGATAAGGGAATTCCCTATTTGTCACATATTGCGGCAAACTTCAGGTGCTTCGCACAGGGCGAGTGGCCGAGCAATGCGATGGGCCGATCCATTTGTGTAGATAGCGTAGGTAATACACCATCCAGTTTTGAGAACCTTCAAGAAGGTTCCCTGAACTGGTTTTCGTTTCTTTTATCGGTTTTCCATATTTTTGTTTCCCTGTTCCTTTTTCTTCTTAATTTTTTTTATATTTTTTATATTTCTTTTCATTTTTGCTTTCTATTTTCGTTTCTTTTTATTTTTCAAGTTTATTTTTTAAGAAAACATCATGTTTCCAAAAAATCTTTTGAAATTTAACAAATGTTGTGCTTTAGAAAAATGTTCAAAATTTCAAAAATACACTTTCTTTCAAATTTTATTCATAAATTCAAATAATCTTAGCCTTTTTCAAAAAATATATTCAGGGATTTCACGAAATGTTCGTATTTTTTAAAAAAAATCCCAACTTTTCAGAAAATGTTCGCGATTTTAAAAATTGTTCACAAATTTCAAAAAATGTTTGTGTTCTCAATTTTTGGGGGAGTTTAAAAAATCCCGTTAAAAAATTTATTCACAAATTTTCGGAAAATGTTTGTGTTTTCAAAAATAAATTTGGAGTTCCAAAAAAATTCCTCTTTCAAAAATCATTCACAAATTTTAAAAATGTTTGTATTTTCAAATTTTGTTTGGGAGTTTCTAGAAATGTTTGTGTTCCAAAAGTTGTTCATTTTTTCAACTTTTGTTTGTAATTTCAACTGTTCCCACTTAAAAAAATGATCGCATTTTCAAAAGGAAATCAGAATATTAAAAAATGTTCATCATTTTCAAAAAAATGTTCTTGTTTTATGAAAATATTTGAGTTTTATTTCATTTTGTTCCTAAATTTGAAAAGTGTTCACGTTTCGTAGAACATTCATGTTTGTTTTATTTAAAAATGTTTTGCGTTCGAAAATTCAGAAATATTTGGATATGTGTTGGGGTTTGTTCTTATGTTTGTGGTGCTATGTAACCAAGAACGCTTGCTAGCTCAACTGTTAGTAGCACGTCGGTTGTAGCCAATGATCTTGTGTTCGATTCTTCCGGAGCGCGACCTTTATTGGAGCGCGACAGTACCCATTCGTTGTTGGTCACTAGTTTCATGGGTCGGCCCAGTCGGAGATCTACATGTGGATTAGGTCGGCCTTTCTTTAGTTGTAAAGCCCAATTTTATTCATCAAAAGTCACATTGTGTGTGATACAGTTCAGAGTATGGGGTTGGCCAAGCTAGACATGGCATCTCTGATCTAGCGAAAGAGAATACTTGGCTAGACTATGTGACTATGCATTAGCAGCACAACACTCAAAATTAAAATTACATTGGAACTGAGTTGCTTGAAGAAGAATCTCACTAATGATAGAACCATATCTAACATGGCCGCCTTTGTTGATATGTGTAACGACTTGTTTAGAATCAGAAGCAACCACAAAGCTATGTGGATGAAGATCCTCAGCTAGGTCAAGAGACTCTCGACATGCGATAGCCTCTAGGGTGGCTGGATCATCCACTCCAGCGATGACCAAAGCTCAGCTGCCCAAATATTTCCCTCTGTGTCTTGGCATACTGTGGCAGCTGATCCTCCCGTCCATTGCGGACATCAGCATCCACATGGATCTTGGCGAACCCCAAGGGTGGTGCTCGTGGAGCTCTCCCAGCTTGCCCCGTCATAGGAACCCTTTGTACTGAAACTCTTTGAGGTTTGATCATATCCAGCTCATCAATGAATCTCTTAATAAAAGCATGGGTCGCTTGTGGTGTTTGAAAAATTCCCTCATGGATTGCCTTGCGCCTTGCCGACCATATGGCCCATTGCGTGACAGATAGGAGCACGAAGAGATTATGAGGAAATGAATCCATAAGACTGAATAGCCATTGCTTTGCACTTGGCTCGCTCGTAGCAACTAGTTGTTGAGCCAAATCATCATCCACCAGAGCCCGAATCCACCTCACGATAGTATAGTTAATCAGAGAGTGCCTCCACGAGTATGGAGCTCTACACAATCCACATGAACTGTTATCTACCAGATGTCTATGTGCTCGAATATCCTCTGTTGGTAAAGAGTGCTCCGAGGGAAGAGCTGGAGGAGCCCGACCGGCCATCAAGCCACGCCTCCCATCGTTGTCCACACGGTAGGTAGATTTCATAGTGAAATTTCCATGCTTTTCAAAATTCGAAGACCAAGTCGAATACATTACATGTGCACAGCGGAATTTCCATGACCGTTCGGATATCCATCGGCAAGAAGGATTGTTGCAAAGTTATACACTCCATGTGGCGGAGGTGGCATCTATAAGTTCAGAGACAAGCAATGGCGGGTTCACGAGGAGGCATCCGTATGGTTTCATCATTTCATCTCCTGGCAGCCAGTTGTCCTCCCAAATATTAGTTGTTGCACCGTTGCCAATTCTTTTAATAAACCCTTGCTTTAGAACGTATCTCCCCTGAATTATGGACCTCCATATTTGACTTGCGTGTGATCCCAATGAGGCATGCAATATTGATGTATCTGGAAAGTAAACACTCTTTAGCAGGCGGGCACTTAGAGAATCTGGAGTCTGTAGCAAGTGCCATGATTTCTTAGCTAATAAGGCTAAGTTGAAGAGTATCTTTGAAGCCAAGGCCACCCACCCCCTTTGGTTGATTCATTGTTTTCCATGAAACCCAATGTTGTTTGTGCTTCCCCTCTCTGCTTCCCAACTAAAATTTTCTAATCAACATATTACAGTATTCACATAGCCCCTAAAAAGTTTGAAACATGACATGGAGTATACTGGGACGGCGTGAACTACCGCTTTGACTAACACTTCCTTTCCTGCCAATGATATAGTGTCATCAATCCAACCCTGGATCTTACTGCATAGATATTCCTTGAAATATTTAAAGGCCCCATTTTTAGAGCTTCTAACATTAGATGGCATCCCCAAATAGTTCTCATTGAGGGTCTCATTTGGCACATTGAGCACAACCTTAGAGGCGCTAAAACTCCCGCACACATCTCCGTCAGCCCGACTAGCAGGCTACATGCTATGAGTGAAAGAGTAGGCAAATTTTGAAAATAGTTTAGGAATGTTCAAAAATTGGAAAATGGTTTAAAATGTAAACAGGAAAACAAAAGAAAACAAAAATTCAGAAAAGACATAAAGATAACCACATACAAAAATAATAACCAAACCAACAAAAAATACAAATAAAATAAAAAGGTTGAAAGAAAACCACTAGACCAACTGTTGTTCATACCACTCAATTGTAAGTTTTAGCTTCTCCCTTCGTCTCATAATATAAAATGTTGTTACAAAAAATATATATAAGTACATTGGTTTTAATAACATTTTATATTATAGAACCGAAAGAGTACTATTCTTTGCTACTAGCAAAAGTTAGGAAATTCTCCACCTAGGCCTATTCCAAAAAGAATCTGGGCCAAACCTGTCGCAATGTCAAATGAATCAACTAGCTTTGGATTCCCTATATTGTTGTGGGAGCATATCTCGCTTGTACCGAGATACTTGCTCCCCTCGCCTGAAGATTCCCTTGCTCACGTCCGTATTGGGTCGGGTTATTTCTTTTTTTAACACTGGCAACTTGCTCGGGTTTCGCTCGAGTGTGCTTGTTTACTCGGAGTAACTCATAGCTTTTCTGCATTTTTTCTTTTTATTTTCAATTTTGGTTTTCCTTTTCCTTTTCCTCTGTTTTTCTTGGGCATTTTTTTTTAGTTTTTCACTGTTTTTCTTTGTTTCTTTCCTCGGTACCTTTTGATTTTTCACCGATTTCCTTGGTTTTTCTTTTTTCTTCGTCAAAAAATTTCCTTCTTTTTTCCTTTTTGGGTTTCAATTTTTTTTCGTTGTTTCTTTATCATTTTCAACGTTTTCATTCTTATTGCACATGTTTCTTCAGTTTCCTTTTTTGTTTTATTTTTTCTTTGGCTTCTTTCGTCTATTTTTTGCTTTTCATTATACTTTTTTTTCTTTTGGTCTTCATTTTACATTTTTCAGATAAGTCAAGATAATTTTTAGTACACCTACTGACATTTTCAATTACAA
>NC_041385.1:437044852-437068099 GCF_002162155.2 Triticum dicoccoides | reverse complement strand
TCAAATGCTTAATTAACATTTTCAAATACCAGATTAACATGTCTTGAATATGTGGTCAACTTTTTTATACACATTTCAACATTTGAAATGCTTAACTAACAATTTTCAAACACAATATTGACATTTCCAATACATATTCAACATTTCTTCTATACAGGTTTAACATTTTTCAAATGCTTGATTTTTTTTCAAATACTATTTTATATTTTTTCCAAATGTTTAATTAACATTTTTTCTAAATACATGATCAAATTTTTCCACACACATTGTATATTTTTGTGTACATTTTTTGTATACGTGAGAAACATTTTCTTCATACATATTTAACATTTTGTAAATCGTAGGTTAACATTTTTGAATATGTAGTCAAGATTTTTTTTATACAAAGTTTCAACATTCTTCAAATGCTTGATTTACATTTTTCAAATATATGATTAACATTTTGTAATAAATGGTCAACATTTTTTTCTATATTTGATCATTTTCAAATGCTAGATTAACATTTTTTAAATACAAGTTTGACAATTTTAAATTTCAAGTTCAACATTTTTTGTATACACCTTTAATTATTTTCATATTCTTGATTAACATTTTCCAAACTTGTTCAGGATTTTTTAAAGCTTTATTATAGTTTTTAATACATGATCAACTTTTTGACACACATTATACATTTTTGTATACATTTTTTAAAGCTTTTTGTATAGATTTTTTGTATAAATTAGAAACATTAGCTTTATACACATTAACACTTTTTGAATGCTTGGTTAACATTTTTTTAAATGTTTTATGTAAAGTATTTTTTAATATATTTATTTAAAATATTTAAAAGTATAAATGAAAGTAAGAAAGAAGAAATGAAAAATAAAATGAAAAAATAAGGTCGTCATTGCCCGCGCGCCTGGGCCGGCCATTTATGGAGGCACCTGACACGAGAGCATGCTTGGTCTCGCGAGAGCGAATAGGCCAGCCCATTAGGAGGTAAACAAGCTCAAGAAAAGTGAAAAGGTAACCAAAAAGTCATGCGCAAGCAAGAGCTCGAAATTGCAACCTTCCTCTCGTGAATGAGTGCTACTAACTGATCAAACTGGTAAATTCTAGTAGTAAATTAGAGGCGTGATAGTTAAAGTATCGCATTCTTTTGATTTTTTTTGAAAAATATACACTGAACATTGAACATTTTAAATAATACATGATGAAATTTTTTGTATTGTATGATGAACTTTTTAAGTATATGATCAACATTTTTGAAAAATATGAATATATGCCTTGAACAATTTTTTAAATACGCATTGAACATTCAGTAAAAAATTATGTTGAACAATTTCATAATATACGATAAACATTTTTGTAATACATGATGCATTTTTATAATGCAAGGTGAAATATTTCAAAAATATAGGATGAACATTTTTGTAATACACGGTGAACTTTTTATATAATACGCAATAAAGAGAAGAGAACAGAAAAAGAAACAGAAACAGAAAGAATAATAGACATACAAGAAGAAAAAATGAAAGGAAAATAAAAAACCAGAGCAGAACAAATGAAAACCGAAGAAAATAGTGAGAAAAAAACTGGAAGCGAAAAAGAATAGAAGAAAAAAAAAGAAAAAAAAACGCGGAGAAAACAGCGAAGGAAACAGCACCCAAGGAGGATAGCACACGGAATCCGTACATCGGCAGGCCCAAGTGGTGACTCGCTTCAGGGAAGCCGTGGCTCCTTGATGCACGCGCGCGTGAAAAAGAAACCACCACGTCTCGCTATAAGCGAGACATAGCGCTACCCCTTTATTCCCTCCTATATGTGAGGTATAGGCGGAGAAACGCCCACACCGGCTCGCCTGGGCTAAGCCCATGTTAAGCTGTTAGCTTTTTTCATTTTATATGGTTTTATATTTTGCATATTTAAAATAAAATGCAAATTGGTTTTAAAAGAAAATATATACTTCATTTGTACTTTAGTGATCTAAACACTCTTATATTTCTTTGCGGAGGGAGTAGTAAGGAAAATGAATAAAATAGCAATGTATGGTAGTGGAGCATCTGAGATGCATAACTCGAAATGACTAAATACTAGACCTAGAATGTTATTGTGACGCCCGAGGGCAAATTGTGCCTAGAAGGAGAGTACCTTCGAATTGCTTAAAATCAAGAAACTATGAGGAGCTTTGGAAAAATTCAGATTTGTCCGTACAAAAAGATGTTTGTTGTGTATTTAAAAAATGCTCATCGTGCATTCGGAAAAGTATTTACCACATATTTGTGAAACATTTCAGCACACATTTGGAAAATGTTCATCATGTACTTATAAAATATTCATCACAGATTTTAAAACTTTCAACATGTATCAAAAAATGGTCATCGCATAACAAAAATGCTCATACATATATTTATGTATCTATACCTACTAATAAAGGGTGGGTTTTTTTTGCCCGTCCATCAAGTAATTGACCTTAAAGTTGCCACAAATTACCCCCAATGCCACTGGTAAGTGCAAAAAACAATTCCTTTCTTTCTACAAAAGTCGCTGCATCGATAGTGGCCTTTGCTTCATGTACAGCGAGCCAGCGATCCCCTCATGCATCATGAGCACACAGGCACCCCACTGGCTAGAGCCTCACTCTACCTGGGTTCGATTCCAACTTCTCCACCTTTTCTCCCTTTTCTCTCTGAATTCTCGCCCAGGCGCCGGTTAGAATATGGGCTGCACAATGTTATAATTTTGGCCCGACTACTCTCTATTTAACATTTCTCTTTTGCCTTTTTTGGGCAGATCCAAATGCTTTTCAAAATATTCATATATTTCAAATCCTAACTCCAAATAAATCTAACATGTCATTTATGGACATCCCCCAGTAAAATGTGTAGATTTCAAATATGTTTTTATCTTAGATATTAATCATTTCTAAAATTACTCTTAGGGTGCAACCTTAATTAATACCTTCTTTATAGGAGGTATATTGGAAATGCCTATTATATATGTTTCCTACCCCCATTTTAATTAAGTATATATATATATATGATAGTTTGATACTCTCACAAAAGCTATTATTGGCATCATAGGCGATGTTGATGTTGGAGATATGCCCTAGAGGCAATCATGTATGATGATATTTCCTATGTATTTATGAACAAAGATAGTCCTTGGACATTATCAATGATGTGTATCAGCAAGTACGTGACTTGTTTGTGGGACTATACATTGTATGATGACTGTCCTAAAAGGTCCCTAGTCGAAAGGGCTGTGTGGACGCGCAACCGACTAGACTAGCATACGACACGGTCGATGGCTTGGTCTCACTAGCCATGGAGCATTGGATGCTAACCGGATAATATGGACTTGGAAAGGTCTGGTCGGATTCGACGTAGTCGGATCCGAGTCGAGATAAGGTCCGAGTCGGACAGACCCAACTATGAGACGCGGCGATATGTCATCTATGAGTCTCTAGTACAACATACTTTCTATGTCCTAAGACCTGAGCTGACGCATGTACTCGGGATGGTGACAGACTTGCTTTGGGCCGACCAAACGCTACTCCGTGACTGGGTAGTTACAAAGGTAGGTTTCGGGTTTGTCCAGTCCCATGCTGCGAGACATGGTCGAGCAAGATGGGATTTGCCCCTCTGATCAGGAGAGATATACTCTGGGCCCCTCGTGTGATCCGACCAGGATAAGCATGGCCATGCGACAGGGATTATGAGATAATCCAATTTGTGGTCGGTATCACTGGAACGAGAAAGAGGTCGGGCTAGCACAAGGATGACAGTCTCGCCTTGAGCCCGACAACATATATCATGAGTCAAAGGGAACAGAAGTGTGACATGTTGTACAGGTTCGCCTAACCAGCTTCATAGTCTGATTGGTGGTCGGCACGCCTTGCTAGAGACCGCTACCAACCGTGCAGGTCGGAGGTGATCCAAACTGTGACCAAGCCGACTTGAACCTAAGGGGTCACGCG
Source organism: Triticum dicoccoides (assembly GCF_002162155.2). Lineage (NCBI taxonomy): Eukaryota > Viridiplantae > Streptophyta > Magnoliopsida > Poales > Poaceae > Triticum > Triticum dicoccoides. The sequence goes on along the minus strand of NC_041385.1, from coordinate 437,064,141 downwards.
CTTAAGGGAAGGAACCTACGAGGTCGGTTCATAGGACACTGGTCGGATGTGATCCGAACTGGACTAGGGACGTGACCGAGTAGACTTTGGGCTTTAGGGTCCGTGCGAGGCCCAAGTGTTGAGCCCGCAGCGGACGCCTATATAAGGTGGAGGTACGGCACACTTATGTGGTTGATCGCTTCGGCGTTGAGACTAGGGTTTGCATGTGTTGCGAATAGCCACCTCCACTCACCGCCGACTGTGTGATCAGACCTAGCAGTCCGCCGCACGGTGTTCCTCCTGCACGCGCGGATACCGTTAGAGACGGTGCACTTGCGCTGCTCCGGCGAACTCGTACGTGGGATCGGACGACCGGCTGTTCGAGGGAGATCGGACGAGGAGGAGACGATCCACGCGAACGCGCTGTCCCAACTCTTCTTCCGCTGCACGGCACTGCGCGTCTAGTGGTAACGAACTGTGATCCATCTTCCCGTAGCATATTCTTGGTTGTTCTACGCGTAGGAAATTTTAATTTACAGTCGACGCACCCTACCATAGAACCCAACAGTTGATTCCTACCAACTACCATATGCTAAAGTTTACAATAGGTACAAAATCATCCTCTCTTATGCATAGTGTAGAATAACCACCCGCTATATGATGATGTGCATTAAATAGCTGGTACAAGTTTTATGTAAACCAGTGGATTAATGTTGATTTTCATACTTTTAAAATAGTGTCCATCAAGATTTTTTTTAAGAATATCAATGCTGATATGCAACCTTGCACATTTGGTATGCATGCCCTAGATTGATTGTTTTCGGTGGAGCTGTCTAATATGTTTGCAACCAAATTAAATCTTGACCTAGATTACAGTTGCAAACACATATATCAACAAGAAGAAAAATAATGCTCTTATGCACATGCTATCATTGAGTACTAAAATGTACTTTGTTATTTTCATCATAAATGCAATATTTGTTCCGCATCACTAGGAGGAACGACAACAAAGGCGTAAAGAGATACCGACAACTAGGTATATATTTGTGTTGCCTAATAAATTGGAAACACCTTGAGTGCACTTAAAAATGAGCAATGCTATATCGAAGAAAGCTTACTTAACCTTCACGACTGATGTTGACCTGGCAAATTTTGATTGGCTTAAGGGAGGCGCACGATTGGTGATATTCAAGGGGTGATGGAGAGAATTTATAGGAAAGGGCCGTAACAACCCCGTAATAGGCCCATGTGGTTAACATTTTTGCTTCAAAAATCCTCCCACCATTATATTTTTGCATAACATAACTTATTGTGTTGTTTGTTGTGTGACATCGTGAAAGATTTCAAGAGATTTGCTGATATTGTCGAGTGTGTGTATGATGGCTGATTTTATTCTGTCGTTGCAACGCACGGACATGCTTGCTAGTAAAAAAAAAGGCACTGTATGGCGACTGTCCAAGCCCTATGCAAAAACTTAAAGCCAAAACATAAATCCGGGAAAAGAGAAAAGTCGCCCCAGCCATCGTCACTGCTGGGCCTTTGGCCCATTTGGGGTTGGCTTTTAACGAAACAAGACATAAAAGGCCATTTGCTATCAGCCCCTGAAATTAGACTCAAAATCAAAAAGATGATCCCCTCAAAAAAAAAAAAGATGAGCCCCTGAAATCTGCTCGGTAGGTTGCAGCCTGAGCGAACAGGCAGCAGTGTCCTGTACTCTCATCGGTTTAAGCGGCCGGATTCAGGCACATGCTAGCACACATGGCACATGTACGAATAAGAAATGGTGACACTGCTGAACCTGGGGCCACGCTTCCCACGTGTCGTACTGGGATTCGTTCACACGGTCTTTAGTTGCAGGGGGTCGTGCACTCGACGCGCCTGGGCAGGGCGCGATTCAATGAACTTGGAGGAAACCAGCTATGTGTGTGTGTGTCTCTGCATAGCCGGTTTCGGTCGTGGACAATGAATGGGATCGATCGGAGTCACGTAAACCTCGGCGTCCAAATCTGAAAATTAAGGCGGGGAGAACATCTGGGGCTGGGCACTGCATCTGCATTATGTATGCGTACTTTCCTTTCCCCCGGCAATGACTGAAACACGTACGGGAGTCGAGAGAGACCGTTCCAGTCCGGAGCTGAGCACCGTATGCCTGCCTCTGCCTGCATAGTAGACGACGTACCGCCTTGCATGTGACGGCTACTGTTTTGGTACCAGCAGGATCATGTCCTAGACTCCACCTCCATCCATCACTCCATCAGTGCTACAGCTACAGGATCGATCGATGGCATGGCGCCTGCAGTAGCAGTGCGGATCGACCAGGTTTTACCCAATTTCATCGGCTTCTTGGTGCGGTTATTTTCCTTGAGATTGACGTCTGCTACGTGGTTAAGCAACTAGGCCGATCGTTGGCTAACCTGCCGTGCCTAAGCAAACCGACGAGGAAGGAAGAGCTCGATTACGATGCCTGGCGCCGACAGGTTCCAGAGGTCTCAGCGCGTTGCACGGTAGCTACGGAACAAACGCATCACGCCACAGGATACAGGTTGCCCCTTCGGTTTATTATATGCGGACAGCGCCGATTATTTTGCACAGGTCTTCAGGGGGTCGTCAAACAAGCCATCGATCGCCAATAACAAACAATAGTCTTTTCTACTAGCCCAGAGAATCTGCATCGACATCTCTACCCGAAAGCGGCCTCAACCAACAACAGTGTCAGGAACAACCACGTCAAGTACGCATTTCGTCAGACAGGCACAGAGCATTTTCCTACGTGTCATCGGTGCCTACTCCTGACTGAGAGAGCCACATCAATTCCTACTACCACTACAGTAGTAGCCAGCTAGCTAGCTTTGCATAGCTTGCCCCTGATTTCGTGAGTGATTGCTGCTCGTCCTTTCGTTAATTGTTGTTTAGCCCCGGTTTATGACAGATGGATCGTGCTATTCGCCTTGTTTTATCGCCGTTTCGTATGCTACTATAGGATTTTGGGAATTACATGGCGGAGCCTCATAGACCGCGACCTCTGCGATTGATGCACTTCGTACCTAACCGTTCGGTGTTTTACACGACCGTCGCTCTTTCAGAGGTTTTTAGTACTTATTATAATTAACAAGCAGCCGAGCGGAATTATGCAAAAAAATCTCACATAGTTTAAATCCTCAGAACTGAATTAGTATTCTACACGATAGTTAGAAACCATATATCCAAGAATCAATTACACCGGTGATGCTAGAACTTGACGCAAACGGTCACTTTAGTGCTAGAACTTGTGGCATATCTTGAACTGGTGCAAAAACTTAGCTCAGATATATTTAAACCTTTACAAAAAAAAATCTCACATAGTTTACGCCAAGTTCTAACACCACCGGTGTAATTGACTCTATATCCAATTCCACGGCATCGCGCGGGTATCCTTTAGTCTTAGTAAAACTAAAGTGACTAGAAGATTACATTAAGAAAATGAGGTAAATACACCACAAGTCACAGAACTTGCACGCAACGGTCAGTTTGGTGCATAAACTTGTAAAATACGTGTTTCTGGTCATCTAACTTGTCCTCTTATTCATATACGATGCTTTCTACCGTATCCGGCTGTATCAACACGCGCGCCAACGTTTTTGTCCTCTTATTCATATACGATGCTTTCTACCGTATCCGGCTGTATCAACACGCGTGCCAACGTTTTTCCAGATAGCATCCTTGCATTTTATTTATATATGCAGAAAATTCTCAAATAAAAGTAAAAACATTGTTGAGGGCAGTAGATTTATATAAGCAGGCCTTACGAATTAAAGTAAAATCAAAACGGAGACAAGGTAATCCCCCCTTCGAACCGGTGACCTGTTGCAATTAAACGGGCGTTCTAACCAACCTAACTAATGTTACTTCATGTTCTTTTGAGGCTACTAAGGTATATATCCAAGTGTAAAAGTACACATTCTGAACTATATTTTCTTCAGTATAAAAAAGAATATCGATTTGTCCATTGATTTGTCCAAACTTTTTAAATTTAAACTTACTTAAATTTAAATTTTCTTTAGATTTTAAATTTAAACTTACTTGAATTCAAACAAAATTTCCATTGATTTGTCCGAACTTTTTCATTACTAAAACCGAAGTTAGTTGGATACATTCGTTCTGAAGTATATTTTCTTTTATCTACATAATTCACATTCAAACAAAAATTTCTTTGATTTGTCCCAAAAATTTATGTACATTTATTTTGACCTATATTTTCGTATATCTAGATTTTCAAATTTCAAATTATTCAAATCAAAAGATGTTGATTTGTCCAAAGAAATGTACGTACATTCATGCTGCACTATATTTTATTTTATCTAGATTTTAAAATTGAAATTATTCCAATTGATAAAATAGTTGATTTGTCCCAAAAATTTACGTACATTCATTCAACACTATATTGCCTTTTATCTACATTTTAAATTTATAATTATTCGGAATCAAGCAAAAATTATTTGATTTGTCCAGAAGAATTTACATACATTCATTCTGCACTATATTTTCTTTTACCTGGATTTCCCAGTTTACTTTTATTCGAATTCAAACACTAATTGAGTTGATTTGTCTGAAAAACATACCTACATTCATTCCGCACTATATTTCATTTTATATAAATATTTAAATTTAAAATGATTCGTATTCAAACAAAAGTTTTGTTGATTTGTCCAAAAGAATTTACATGCATTCATTCTATATTATATTTCCTTTTGGTCTAGATTTTAAAATTAAAATTATTGAAATTTGGACCAAAATTTTGTTGGTTTGTCCAAAATAATATACTTGCATTCATTCCGCACTATTTTTTTCAGCAATATACATTTAAAGTTAGGTACTATGTGCAAAAAAATCTATCTATGCAAAAACAAAATTATACATAGTTCGCTGGCATTGGGATACATAAATTTGAAACTATACAATACATAGCACTCTTATCTCTATTTATCACTAATAAACTAAAATCAAATCTATCTTACATAGAAAACAAAGAAAGAACAAACAGAAGATAAATTTCGTTTATGTTGTCAAGTGTCATTGCGGCCTGATGGCCGGCACACACGAGGCGAGCTTTTAAGAAGGCCATATTTTCGAACCGGGGTTCTCCTTTTCAGCACACACTTTTGTTGTTTTGATTCCTATTTTAATTAGTGTGGTACGCGTTAAATAAATAGCACTAATTGTACATTTGAAACATCAAACGTTAGTTGGTCTAGTGGTTGTGTATGCAAGGCGAAGGGCAGCAGGTCATTAGTTCTCGATTACTTTTTCATTTTATTTGAGGATTTCCTGTGTAAACTAATAGAATGTAAGGGTCCTTTCTGACAAAAAACCGGCCTCAGCCACTGACAGTGGCCTGCCACATTGGCGCGCGTATGGATACGATCCGATATAGTGGGAAGCACTGTAATGAATGAGGGGACAAGTTAGATGACCAGAAACACATATTATACAAGTTTGTGCATCAAAGTGACGGTCGCATGCAATTTTTATGATTTCTGATGTATTTACCTCTTAAAAAAAATGACCGGAAGAATGTAATTTTTGTGCCAAAGATTGTTGATATCCGGCACCACAAAACCTAATATGATCCTCTCCGTAACACATCCTTTTTTAATATATTTTTTTCGAGAAAAATCTCATAACTATATTAAGTCAAACCAAAGATACAAAGTATCCTCACAAGAATCAAAATGACAAACATGTCCATGGGAAACAGACAACACATGCAATCCTAACAGACTTGATATATTTCTTGTCACAAAAATTTACAACACAAACTGTCGAGTATATATTTTGTGTTGCATGTATGTTGGAGTTGTGACCCATCTTCTTGTTTTGTATAGTTGAGGTAGAGGCCTACCCTGTAATTATATATATGTGCATCAGTATCCCAACAATACAACATCAATTGTATTGCAAACTATTTCGTCTACATGGTATCATCTTGGTCGTTCCTTCCCTAGGTCTTGTCGTCGCCGCCGCCGCCGCAGCCGCCTCCCACTACCGCCACACCACGCTGCCGCCGCGCCCTCCCTTCTCTTCCATCACGCTCGCCGCCGCCCGTGCCGCTCGCTTCCGCCTCCCGTCGCGTCGATCGCCGCCACCGCGCACCTCCCACTTGCATCGCCGCCGCCCGTTGTGCCGCCTCCTCGCCGCTGCCCCCCTCTCGCAGCGCGCTCCCGCAGCCGCTGCAACCCCCTGCGCCGCTGCCTTTCCCCTCTCCCAAACCCTAACCCGCCCGCGCCATTCCCCGACCCTACCCGCGTCGCCGCCCTAACCCTCTCGCACCGCACTCCACCGCCACCGCCATGTCCTGGCCATCTTCGCACCGTTCGTCCAGAACTCACTCGTCCAACCCGTTTGCCAGCCCCGAGCCCTCCGTCGCGCCATCTGTGACCTCAATATTGTGGCCCGGGTCCCTATCCGTCTCAACAGCTCCAGCACGTCGTACTACGCATGGAAGACGTACTTCAACCTCATCTTCCGCGAGTACTACCTCATCGAGCATATCGGCGGCTCCGTGGACAGCGCGTACATGCGCGGCAATCCGGAGTGGTCCGCCATCGAGGCCACGATCACCGGTGGTTCTACCAGGCGGTTTCGAAGGACATCTTCACGGTTGTCACCGAGGACGACGACGCTTGCGACATGTGGGCCAAGATCAACGCGCTCTTCACCGACAACAAATTTCAGCGCCTTATTTTCTTGCAGTAGGAGTTCTTCGGCTGTCACCAGGACAACTCCACCATCCACGAGTACTGTATGAGGCTCAAGATGCTCGCCGACAAGCTTCGTGACATCGACTCTAAGGTCTCTGACGACCTCATGCTGAGCACCCTCACCGCCGATCTTAACGAGGACTTTGGCAACGCGGCGTCCAACCTCACCCTGCTGCCGCAGCCCACTTTCCAGCGTGTCGTCGCGTACCTCAAACTTGAGGAGCGCCGGATGATGAAGCTGAAGTAGCCGGTCCAGCACACCGCCCTCGCCGCCAGCACCACCCGCGGCGGCCATGCTCCTCCGGCCGCGCCCCATCAGCCCGCGCCGCCCGCGCCCACTGGCTACTACCCGCTGCCGCCCACACCGCCCGCGCATCCCCAGCATCCGCAAGGTGGCAGGGGCCGGCAACCAGCGGGGCAGCAGGGGCTGTCGCCCGCAGTAGCAGGCGCCGGGCGCAGGGGGGCGCCCAGCTACCAGCAGCCGCCCCCGCCGTGGGCCGCCGGGAAAAACCCGTGGACGGGCGTTGTCCATGCCTATCACATGCCTGTCCCATGGGCCCCTGCATCGGGTCTTCTTGGTCCCCGCCCCGCGGGCCACCAGGCGTTCATCGGCGCCCCTACTAGCCCTACGGTGCTTCGCTCGCTCCGCCACCCCTCGGTGGCTACGACGCGCCCGCTCAGGCGCCACCCTATGGAGGCCAGCCGCCGCCGCCGGTACCTGCATCGTGGGACCCCGCCCTCCTGGCCGCCCTACGCCCGGCGCCATCGCCGAGTAATTATGGCAGTGGAGGTGACTGGTACATGGACTCGGGTGGTACTGCGCACATGACTGCTCATCCCGCTAACCTACCCTCTTCCACTCTAGTTAACACACCCACTCATATCACTGTTGGCAACGGTTCTTCTTTACCTATCACCCATGTCGGTAGCACTAGTTTTCCTTCTAGTTCCACACCTATCACTATGTCTAATGTCCTTGTCTCACCTGCCTTAGTCACTAGTTTAGTTTCCTTTCGTCGTCTTACTCGAGAGAATCCTCTTACTATTGAATTTGACGGTATTGGTTTTTCTATGAAGGACGTCCGTACGTGGATGGTGCTTCACCGATGTGATAGCCCTGATGAGCTTTATCTCGTGCACCCCGGCGCCTCCACATCCACACCCATCGCCCTCGTCGCCGGCGTCGACCTTTGGCATGCTCGCTTGGGCCACCCTAACCCCGCCGCTTTGCGTCAGATTCTTAGGAGTTTTTCTTTCTCGTGTAATAAGCTCGACGAACATACTTGTGAGGCTTGTTGCTTAGGCAACCACATTCGTCTTTCCTTTAGTGCGTCTACTTCAGTTTCCACTTTTTCATTTCAATTACTTCATAGTGATGTTTTGACGTCTCCCGTTGCGAGTAACACGGGCTATCTATACTACTTGGTGATTTTAGATGATTATTCTCATTATGTGTGGACTTTTCCTCTTTGTCGTAAATCTGATGCTTTAGCCACACTCACCACCTTTTATTCCTATGTCACCATCCAGTTTGGTCGCCCCATACTCGCACTCCAGACTGATAATGGAAAAGCGTTTGAGAATGTCGCTCTCCGTACGCTTCTCGCCTCTCACTGCACCACCTTTCGTCTGACTTGTCCTTACACTTCACAATAGAACGGCCTCGCTGAGCGCATTCGCCGCACACTTAATGACTGCGTTCGCACGTTACTCTTTCACTCTAACGTGCCCGCTCGGTTTTGGCCCGATGCTCTCGCCACCGCCACTCTCTTAGTTAACACTCGTCCGTGTCGTCCTCGGTGGAACTACGCCCCTCACCACCTTCTCTTCGGTACACCACCGTCCTATGACGCTCTCCGCATCTTTGGGTGTCTTTGTTATCCTACCACCGCGTCCATCAGGCCACACAAACTCGCACCATGTTTCGTCCCATGTGTCTTCCTTGGCTACCCTCCTAACACCAAAGGTTACCGGTGCTATGATCCTGTCACTCATCGTGTGTACACCTCGAGGCACGTGTACTTTGTCGAGACGGTGTTCCCTTTTTTTCAGGTTTCTCCAGCTTCGGCTCCTTCGATGCCGTGTTGGGTAACATAGCATGCAATTTCAAAAAAAAATCCTATGCTCACACAAGATCTATCTAGGAGATACATAGCAACGAGAGGGGGAGAGCATCTTCATACCCTTGAAGATCGCTAAGCGGAAGCGTTTATCAACGCGGTTGATGTATTCGTACACCTTTACGATTTGTCCTGGTCAAGTACCGAACGTACGACACCTCCGCATTCAGCACACGTTCAGCTCGATGACGTCCTCGCCTTCTTGATCCAGCAAGACGGGCGAAGTATGAGTTCCAGCAGCACGACGGCTTGGTGACGGTGTTGGTGAATAACAATCTCTGAAGGGCTTCACCTAAGCACTATGGAAAACTATGACGGAGGATAAACTAGAGGGGACGGGGTTGCCGACACACGGCTTGGTGAATCTTGATGTGTCTTTGGTGCTAGCCATGCCCCTCTATTTATATGTTGAGTCCTGGGGTCGAAACTTGGAGCAAAAGCCTGCTCAAAGTCGGTTTTTCCCGAAAGGCAAGAGTCCCACTCGGACTCCAGGACCAAACGCCACAATCCTTGGCGTCTGGCCCAGACGCCATGGGCCTTGGCTTATAGACCAGGGCCAGACGCCAGGGTCTCCGGCGTATGGCCCTTGACCTCCGCAAAACTTTCTTTTGCACCGACCTATAGCCCCGTGGGCCTGACCCCTTAGCCTAACCATATCATCCAATATATGAATTTTTACCTTCGGACCATTCCGGAGCTCCTCATCATGTCCGTGATCTCATCCGGGACCCTGAACAACATTCAGTCACCAACATACATAACTCATATAATACTATATCGTCAATGAACGTTAAGCGTGCGCCCTACGAGTTCGAGAACTATGTAGACATGACAGAGACACCTCTCTGGTCAATAACAAATAGAGGGACCTGGATGCCCATATTGGCTCCTATATATTCTACGAAGATCTTTATCGGTCGAACCTTATGACAACATATGTAATTCCCTTTGTCTATCGGTATATTACTTGCCCGAGATTCGATCATCGGTATCTTCATACCTAGTTCAATCTCGTTACCGGCAAGTCTCTTTATTTGTTCCGTAATGCATCATCCTGCAACTAACTCATTAGTCACTTTGCTTGCAACGCTTCTTATGATGTGTATTAGCGAGAGGGCCCAGAGATACCTCTCCGATACTCAGAGTAACAAATCATAATTTTGATCTATGCCAACCCAACAAACACCTTAGGAGATACCTGTAGAGCATCTTTATAATCACTCAGTTATGTTGTGACGTTTGATATCACACAAGGCATTCCTCCCGTATCCGGGAGTTGCATAATCTCATAGTCGGAGGAATATGTATTTGACATGAAGAAAGCAATAGCAATAAAACTAAACGATCATTATGCTAAGCTAACGGATGGGTCTTGTCCATCACATCATTCTCTAATGATGTGATCCCGTTCATCAAATGACAACACATGTCTATGGTTAGGAAACTTAACCATCTTTGCTTAACAAGCTAGTCTAGTAGAGGCTTACTAGGGATACAATGTTTTGTCTATGTATCCACACATGTATCAAGTTCCGGTTAATACAATTCTAGCATGAATAATACACATTTATCATGAACAAGGAAATATAAAATAACAACTTTATTATTGCCTCTAGGTCTTATTTTCTTCAGTCTCCCACTTGCACTAGAGTCAATAATCTAGATTACATTGTAATGATTCTAACACCCATGGAGTCTTGGTGATGATCATGTTTTGCTCGTGGAAGAGGCTTAGTCAACGAGTCTGCTACATTCAGATCCGTATATATTTTGCAAATCTCTATGTCTCCCTCCTTGACTAGATCATGGATGGAGTTCAAGCATCTCTTGATGTATTTGGTCTTTTTGTTAAATCTGGACTCCTTCACTAAGGCAATTGGTCCAGTATTGTCAAAAAAGATTTTCATTGGACCCAATGCACTAGGTATTACACCTAGATCGGATATGAACTCCTTCATCCAAACTCCTTCATTTGTTGCTTCCGAAGCAGCTATGTACTCCGCTTCACACATAGATCCTGCCATGACGCTTTGCTTGGAACTGCACCAACTGACAACTCCACCATTCAAAATAAATACGTATCCGGTTTGTGACTTAGAGTCATCCAAATCAGTGTCAAAACTAGCATCAATGTAACCATTTACAGCGATCTCTTTATCACCTCCATAAACGAGAACATATCCTTGGTCCTTTTCAGGTACTTCAGGATATTCTTGACCGCTGTCCAGTGATCCACTCCTGGATTATTTTGGTACCTCCCTGCCGAACTTATAGCAAGGCACACATCAGGTCTAGTACACAACATAGCATACATGATAGAACCTATGGCTGAGGCATAGGGAATGAATTTCATTTTCTCTCTATCTTCTGCAGTGGTTGGGCATTGATTTTGACTCAATTTCACACCTTATTGTAACACAGGCAAGAACCCTTTCATTGACTGATCCATTTTGAACTTCTTCAAAACTTTATCAAGGTATGTGCTTTGTGAAAGTCCTATTAAGCGTCTTGATCTATCTCTGTAGATCTTGATGCCCAATATATAAGCAGCTTCACCGAGGTCTTTCATTGAAAAACTCTTATTCAAGTATCCTTTTATGCTATCCAGAAATCCTACATCATTTCCAATCAATAAATATGTCATCCACATATAATATTAGAAATGCTACAGAGCTCCCACTCACTTTCTTGTAAATGCAGGCTTCTCCGAAAGTGTGTATAAAACCATATGTTTTGATCACCCCATAAAAGCGTATATTCCAACTCTGAGATGCTTGCACCAGTCCATAGATGGATTGCTGGAGCTTGCACACTTTGTTAGCACCTTTAGGATCGACAAAACCTTCTAGTTGCATCATATACAACTCTTATTAAGAAATCCATTAAGGAATGCAGTTTTGACGTCCATTTGCCAGATTTCATAATCATAAAATGCGACAATTGCTAATTTGATTTGGACCGACTTAAGCATCGCTACAGGTGAGAAAGTCTCATTGTAGTCAACTCTTTGAACTTGTTGAAAACCTTTTGCGACAAGTCGAGCTTTATAGACAGTAACATTACCATCAGCGTCAGTCTTCTTATTGAAGATCCATTTATTCTCTATGGGTCGTAGATCATCGGGCAAATTCACCAAAGTCCACACTTTGTTCTCATACATGGATCCTATCTCAGATTTCATGGCCTTAAGCCATTTATCGGAATCTGGGCTCATCATAGCTTTTTCATAGTTTGTAGGTTCGTCATGGTCAAGTAACATGACTTCCAAAACAGGATTACCGTACCACTCTGGTGCAGATCATGCTCTGGTTGACCTACGAGGTTCAGTAGTAACTTGATCTGAAGTTTCATGATCATTATCATTAGCTTCCTCTCTAGTTGGTGTAGGCATCATGGGAATAGATTTATCGGATGAGCTACTTTCCAAATTGAGAGGAGGTTCAATTACCTCATCAAGTTCTACTTTCCTTCCACTCACTTCTTTCGAGAGAAACTCCTCCTCTAGAAAGGTTCCATTCTTGGCAACAAAGATCTTGCCTTTGGATCTGTGATAGAAGGTGTACCCAATTGTTTTCTTAGGGTATCCTATGAAGACGCACTTCTCCGATTTGGGTTCGAGCTTATCAGGCTGAAGCCTTTTGACATAAGTGTCGCAACCCCAAACTTTAAGAAATGACAACTTAGGTTTATTGCCAAACCATAGTTCATACGGTGTCGTCTCAACTGATTTAGACGGTGCCCTATTTAACGTGAATGTTGTTGTCTCTAATGCATAACCCCAAAACGATAGTGGTAAATCGGTAAGAGACATCATAGATCGCACCATATCTAATAAAGTACGGTTACGACGTTCAGACCACCATTACACTGTGGTGTTCTAGGTGGCGTGAGTTGTGAAACTATTCCACATTGTTTTAAATGATGGCCAAACTCATCACTCAAATATTCGCCTCCGCGATCAGATCATAGAAACTTTATTTTCTTGTTACGATGATTCTCCACTTCACCCTGAAATTCTTTGAACTTTCCAAATGTTTCAAACTTGTGTTTCATTAAGTAGATATACCCATATCTACTCAAATCATCTATGAAGGTTAGAAAATAATGGTACCCGCCGCGAGTCTCAACACTCATTGGACCGCATACATCAGTATGTATTATTTCCAACAAGTCATTGGCTCGCTCCATTGTTCCGGGGAACAGAGTTTTAGTCATCTTGCCCATGAGGCATGGTTCGCAAGTATCAAACGATTCATAATCAAGTGATTCCAAAAGCCGATCAGCATGGAGTTTCTTCATGCGCTTTAAACCAATATGACCTAAATGGCAGTGCCATAAATATGTTGCACTATCATTATCAACTTTGCATCTTTTCACATCAATGTTATGAATATGTGTATCACCACAATTGAGATTCAAAATAAATAGACCACTCTTCAAGGGTGCATGACCTTAAAAGATATTACTCATATAAATAGAACAACCATTATTCTATGATTTAAATGAATAACCATATCGCACTAAACAAGATCCAAATATAATGTTCATGCTCAATGCTGACACCAAATAACTACTATTCAGGTAGATGTAGAGTTAGCGTGCCGACGGCGATCACATCGACCTTGGAACCATTCCCTACGCGCATCGCCACCTCGTCCTTAGCCAATCTTCGTTTAATCTGTAGTCCCTGTTTCGAGTTACAAATATGAGCAACCGAACCGGTATCAAATACCCATGCACTACTACAAGCATTAGTTAGGTACACATCAATAACATGTATATCAAATATACCTTTGTTCACCTTGCCATCCTTCTTATCCGCCAAATACTTGGGGCAGTTCCGCTTCGAGTGACCAGTCCCTTTGTAGTAGAAGCACTCAGTTTCAAGCTTGGGTCCAGCTTTGGGATTCTTCCCGGGAGTGGCAACTTGCTTGCCATTCTTCTTGAAGTTCCCCTTCTTTCCTTTGCCCTTTTTCTTGAAACTAGTGGTCTTGTTAACCATCAACACTTGATGTTCCTTCTTGATTTCTACCTCCGCAGCTTTGACCATTGCGAAGAGCTCGGGAATAGTCTTTTCCATCCCATGCATATTATAGTTCATCACGAAGGCTTTGTAGCTTGGTGGTAGTGATTGGAGAACTCTGTCAATGACACAATCATCTGGAAGATTAACTCCCAGCTGAGTCAAGTGATTATGATATCCAGACATTCTGAGTATCTGTTCACTGACAGAACTGTTCTCCTCCATTTTGCAGCTATAGAACTTGTTGGAGACTTCATATCTCTCAACTCGGGCATTTGCTTGTAATATTAACTTCAATTCATGGACATCTCATATGGTCCATGACGTTCAAAACATTTTTGAAGTCCCGATTCTAAGCTGTAAAGCATGGCACACTGAACTATTGAGTAGTCATTAGATCGAGGTTGCCAGGCGTCCATAACATCAACATCTGATCCTGCAGTAGGCCTTTCACCTAGCGGTGCATCAAGGACATAATTCTTTTGTGCAGCAATGAGGATAATCCTCAAGTTACGAACCCAGTTCGTGTAGTTGCTACCATCATCTTTCAACTTAGCTTTGTCTAGGAACACATTAAAATTCAAGCGAACGGTAGCACGGGCCATTGATCTACAACATAGATATGCAAATACTATCAGGACTAAGTTCATGATAAATTAAGTTCAACTAATCATATTACTTAAGAACTCCCACTTAGATGGAAATCCCTCAAGTCATCTAAATGATACGTGATCCAAATGAACTAAACCATGTCCGATCATCACGTGAGATGGAGTGGTCATCAATGGCGAACATCTCTATGTTGATCATATACACTATATGATTCACGTTCGACCTTTTGGTCTCCAGTGTTTCGAGGCCATGTCTGTACATGCTAGGATCATCAAGTTTAACATGAGTATTCTGCATGTGCAAAATTGTCTTGCACCCATTGTATGTGAACATAGAGCCTATCACTCTCGATCATCACGTGGTGTCTCAGCACAAAGAACTGTCGCAACGGTGCATACTCGGGGAGAACACTTATACCTTGAAATTTAGTTAAGGGATCATCTTATAATGCTACTGCCGTGCTAAGCAAAATAAGATGCATAAATATAAACATCACATGCAATCAAAATATGTGACATGACGTGGCCATCATCATCTTGTGCTTTTGATCTCCATCTCCAAAGCATCGACATGATCTACATTGTCACTTGCTTGACACCTTGATCTCCATCGTAGCATCGTGGTTATCTCGCCAGCTATTTCTTCTACAACTATCGCTACCGCTTAGTGATAAAGTAAAGCAATTACATGGCGTTGGGAATTTCATACAATAAAGCGACAACCATAAGGCTCCTGCCAGTTGCCGATAACTTCTACAAAACATGATCATCTCATACAATAACGTATATCACATCATGTCTTGACCATATCACATCACAAGCATGCCCCGCAAAAACAAATTAGACGTCCTCTAATTTGTTGCTGCAAGTTTTATGTGGCTGCTATGAGCTTCTAGCAAGAACCGTTCTTACCTACGACACAAAACCACAATGGTGATTTATCAAGTTTGCTGTTTTAACCTACAACAAGGACCGACTGTAGTCAAATTCGATTCAACTAAAGTAGGAGAAATAGACACCCGTCAGCCACCTTTATGCAAAACTAGTTGCATGTCTATCGGTGGAACCGGTCTCATGAACGTGGTCATGTAAGGTTGGTCCGAGCCGCTTCATCCAACAATACCACGGATTCAAAATAAGACATTGGTGGTAAGTAGTATGACGATCACCGCCCACAACTCTTTGTGTTCTACTCGTGCATATCATCTACGCATAGACCTGGCTCAGATGCCACTGTTGGGAAACGTAGCATGCAATTTCAAAAAAAATCCTACGCTCACGCAAGATCTATCTAGGAGATGCATAGCAACGAGAGGGGGAGAGCATCTTCATACCCTTGAAGACCGCTAAGCGGAAGCGTTTATCAATGCGGTTGATGTAGTCGTACACCTTCATGATCTGTCCCGATCAAGTACCGAATGTACGACACCTCCGCGTTCAGCACACGTTCAGCTCGATGATGTCCTTGCCTTCTTGATCCAGCAAGACGGGCGAAGTATGAGTTCCGGTAGCACGACGGCGTGGTGACGGTGTTGGTGAAGAACAATCTCCGCAGGGCTTCGCCTAAGCACTATGGAAACTATGACGGAGGATAAACTAGAGGGGACAAGGTTGCCGGCACACGGCTTGGTGAATCTTGATGTGTCTTTGGTGCTAGCCCTGCCCCTCTATTTATATGTTGAGCCCTCGGGTCAAAACTTGCAGTAAAAGCCTCCTCAAATTCGGTTTTGCCTGAAAGGCAAGAGTCCCACTCGGACTCTAGGACCAAACACCACAATCCTTGGTGTCTGGCCCAGACGCCATGGGCCTCGGCTTCTAGCCCAGGGCCAAACGCCAGGGTCTCCGGTGTATGGCCTCTGACCTCTGCAAAACTTTCTTTTGCACCGACCTATAGCCCCGTAGGCCTGACCCCTTGGCCTAACCATACCATCCAATATATGAATTTTTACCTCCGGGCCATTCCAGAGCTCCTCGTCATGTCCGTGATCTCATTTGGGACTCCTAACAACATTCGGTCACCAACATACATAACTCATATAGTACTATATCATCAACGAACGTTAAGCGCGTGGACCCTACGGGTTCAAGAACTATGTAGACATAACCGAGACACCTCTCTGGTCAATAACCAATAGCGGGACCTGGATGCCCTTATTGGCTCCTACATATTCTACGAAGATCTTTATTGGTTGAACCTTATGACAACATACGTAATTCCCTTTGTCTATCGATATGTTACTTGCCTGAGTTTCGATCGTCGGTATCTTCATACCTAGTTCAATCTCGTTACAAGGCAAGTCTCTTTACTCGTTCGTAATGCATCATCCTGCAACTAACTCATTAGTCACTTTGCTTGCAAGGCTTCTTATGATGTGCATTACCGAGAGGGCCCAAAGATACCTCTCCGATACTCAAAGTGACAAATCATAATCGTGATCTATGCCAACCCAACAAACACCTCCGGAGATACCTGTAGAGCATATTTATAATCACCCACAGCACATAAGGCATCCCTACGGTATCCGGGAGTTGCATAATCTCATAGTCGGAGGAATATGTATTTGACATGAAGAAAGCAATAGCAATAAAACTGAACGATCATTATGCTAAGCTAATGGATGGGTCTTGTCCATCACATCATTCTCTAATGATGTGATCCTATTCATCAAACGACAACACGTGTCTATTGTTAGGAAACTTAACCATCTTTGAGTAACGAGCTAGTCTAGTAGAGGCTTACTAGGGACATGGTGTTTTGTCTATGTATCCGCACATGTATCAAGTTTCCGGTTAATACAATTCTAGCATGAATAATAAACATTTATCATGAATAAGGAAATATAAAATATTAACTTTATAATTACCTCTAGGGCATATTTCCTTCATGCCTACCCCCGCACCCCCTACCTGGACCGATGCACGGCGGCGCCCCCCGGAGGCCCCCTCGGCACGACACCTTCTGCCGCCACCGCCCGGTTTTTCGACACCCTCCCTAGAGGTCGAGTCTGACCGCGCCGCCGGGTCCCCGTCTCCCTCCTACGAGGTTGAGCCGGCGAGTACTCCACCCGCCACCCCTGCGACGGGATCGACGTCCTCCTCGCCCGTCGCCCCCTCGGTCGCAGGCTCAGCCAGCGCTGCCGCCGCCGCCATCGCGGGCCCCGACGTCGCCGGCCCTGCTGCCCCGCTCCTTGGCCTAACGACCCGTGCCTGGACAGGAGTGCTCCGGCCGAGCACACGCTACTCCTCTGATGAGTATATGTGCGCCACCTTGATGTCGACGACATCACCCATCCCCACCTCCGCTCCTTGCCCTTCGGGATCCCCATTGGCTAGCTGCGATGCAGGAGGATTTCAACGCCCTACAGCGCAACCGCACGTGGCAGCTTGTTCCGCGATCCGCCATGCCAACATCATCAATGGCAAGTGGGTGTTTCGCCACAAGACCGCCCAGAGGGTTCTCTCAAGCGCTACATGGCTCAGTGGATGGTTCGTGGATTTCGGCAGCGCGCGGGCATGGACTTCACCGACACCTTCGTCCCGATTGTTAAACCGGGCATGATCCGCGCCGTATTTCAGTTGGCGGTCTCGCGCGCCTGGCCCGTGCACTAGTTGGATGTCTCCAATGCCTTCTTGCACGGCCATCTTGCCGAGCAGGCGTTCTGCGAGCAGCCCACTAGCTTCACCGACGCCGAGCACCCAGACTTTGTGTGCTTTCTCTCCCGTTCTCTTTACGGGTTGAAGCAGGCGCCTCGGTCTTGGTACCAGCATATCGTAGCCTTCCTGCAGTCTCTGGGAATTCGGTTCACTCGCTCTGATGCCTCACTCTTCGTGTATCATCAGGGAGCCGACACTGCATATCTGCTGCTCTACGTCGATGACATCATCCTCACGGTGTCCACCCCCGATCTCTTTCAGCGGCTGACTGCTCGTCTTCGTGATGAGCTCGCCCTCAAGGACTTGGGGCCTCTGCACTACTTCCTCAGCATCAAGGTGGTCCGACGGATTGACGACTTCTTTCTGCATCAGCAGAAGTACGCCCACGAGCTCCTGGAGCATGCCGGTATGCTTAACTACAAGCCGGCTCCCACCCCCGTCGACACGAAGGCAAAGGTCTCTGCTCTGGAGGGTTCTCTCGCGTCCGATGCAGCGTTCTATCGCTCCATTGTTGGTGCTTTACATTACCTGACGCTGACACGACCCGACCTACACTACATTGTTAGTAGGTGTGCCTCCACATGCACGCTCCGGGTGACTCCCACTGGACCTTGGTGAAGCGTATTATCCGTTACATACGCGGCACTATGTCTTTGGGACTCACCCTGATGGCCTCCGCCTCCACCGACCTCGTGGCCTACTTAGATGCCGACTGGGTTGGCTGCCCCGACACTCGACGCTCCACGTCAGGCTACTGCTTCTATCTTGAGCCCTCATTGATTTCTTGGTCATCTAAGCTGCAACCCACGGTCTCCCGCTCCAGTAGCGAGGCAGGGTATCGCGTCGTGGCTAATGTCGTGGCCGAGTGCTCTTGGGTCCGCCAGCTGCTCTAGGAGTTGCTTTGTGATGTTCACAAGGCCACTCTTGTCTACTCCGGTAACGTCAGCGCGGTCTACCTTTCCGCCAACCCGGTGCACCATCGACGTACGAAGCATATTGAGCTCGATATTCACTTCGTGCGCGAGCAGGCTGCCCTTGGCAGTGTTTGGGTTCTCTACGTGCGGACGTCGCAACAGTTTGCTGTTGTGATGACTAAGGAATTGCCTACTTCCGTCTTCGAGGAGTTTCGATCTAGTTTGTGTGTCTCCGGCGACGCTTCGACTGG
>NC_041385.1:436847111-437044488 GCF_002162155.2 Triticum dicoccoides | reverse complement strand
TTTGTGTTGCATGTATATTGAACCTGTGGTCCACCTCCTAGTCTTGTATAGTTGACGTAGATGTCTACCCTGTAATTATATATACGTGCACCAGTACCCCATCAATACAACATCAATTGTACTGCAAACTATCCCGTCTACAGAAACATATTCCTTTTGTGATTGTAGCACGACTCAAGAGTGCCCTTACCAAATAAATAATCTTTCATGCAAAACTAATTCAATAGAGGACAAAGTATTACTAATATGTATTCCTAGTATGTATTTTGTGTTGCATGTATATTGGATCTGTGGTCCACCTCCTAGTCTTGTATAGTTGATGTAGATGTCTACCCTGTAATTATATATACGTGCACCAGCATCCCATCAATACAACATCAATTATATTGCAAACTATCCTGTCTACAGACACATATTCCTTTTGTGATTGTAGCACGACTCAAGAGTGCCCTTACCAAATAAATAATCTTTCATGCAAAACTAATCCAATAGAGGACAAAGTATTACATATGTATTCCCCTGTCCCAAAATAAATGACACAACTTTATACTAACTTGAGTAGAAGTTATCAATTACATCCATTCTCCGCAGCGACACAATATCAAAAACTGGTCGGGACGATGAACTTTGGGTGTCCCACAATTTAGATGAACAAATATGTCAATTAAAATAGTTTTCGATGCAGTATGTGGTTAACAAGGCGCACCATGCAAACAAGGTATATGCAGCTAGTTCCAACCACTTTCCCGAAAAAAGAAGAAGAAGCCAGTTCCAACCACTAATACTACACATGCACACGGTTCTTAGAAAACAATACACATGCACACATATAGTTTTCGTAGATTGACAAGCGGCTCAAGACGTCGTGGCTCAAGCAAAAAAACCTACCCGGCTCGGCTTGTTTGAAACACACAATTAAATGAGAGAATTTTCTTTTTCGAAATGAAGACAAAGATTGCCTCATTCTATTAATTAAGTAGAAGAAAATTGCGCAGTTAATTATGAAAAATCGAACAAAATCCAAAACAACAACGATCAAGCTCACTCTTAGAGACAAACATACTCAGGGCAAAGCCCATCCTAATCGACAACATGTCGACCTGCGGCCACACAACGCAACTCCGATTCTGACGGAGAACTCAGAAAAACAAAACCAGGCGAAAGCTGACGCTACGGAAAATCGCCGAACGGGTCACTTGCAGCCAGTCATCGTATACCACAAGGCCCCATCGCTGCAGCTTCGACTCCACAGCAACAAATAAACCGAGGCAAAACCGCGGACACACTACCGCAACCATTGTCGCGTCGCCGACATCGCTCCCATCATCATCGTTGCCACAGAAGCCTAGTCGCCACAGAGATCCTCTCGGGGCCGCCGCCCCGACATACCACCGCTCTCCTCGAGTAGCAACACCACATAGCCCAGCTGCCCGCAACCCACGCTGCTCAGGGCAACCGCTCGCAGACCACGAACGTCGAACCACATCCGGGGCCGCCGCCCCGACATGGTGTCAGACCGCCCCCTCTGGGGTGCATCGACCGAGCCAACGCCCCCACCGCCCAAGCGGGATAAGGATGCCACCCAACCAATGTCGAGAGCGAGCCACACCTCGTAGAGTTGCCACTCGCATTGTTCTCGAGATCGGCATCTCGGCGCAATGTCGAGACCGCCCCGACGTCCACTGTCCCCGCGGACAAGAGATCCGTGCAAACCGCAATATGCTGACTCTCCAAGGCGATGCCTCAAAGAAGGGAACGACGTAGCCGCCGTCATCGCCCGCTTCGACCATCCGAAGCTAAAGATTTCTCCCAGAGAGTCGTGTAATGGAGCTCCACGACAACACCTTCTAGAAGGAGAACGGCACCATAGCCATGGCACCGCTATTGCCGGCATTGACGCAAAGTCAGCGCTGGACTTTCGCCCGGAGCTCCTTCACACCTTCGAATCCGAACAGATCCGAAGCACTGCGCAGCACACAATATCTGGTTGACGTCCACCGGCTCCTCATCGTGGTGCAGCAGCAGCCGCACCTCTCAAAAACACGCGGACCCGCCAGATCCGCGGCCTCCCTGCCGTAACCACGCCTCCCCGCGCCCGCTCGCCGCACATCCGGTGGGCCAGCGCCCCACGCCGCGGGACCCCATACCCGGCCGCGTCAGCCCGCGCACCGAGCGCCGCGCCCAGTCGCCACGCTGAGCCGCCTTGTCGCCTCGCCGCGCTGCTGAAAGGATCGATATGGTTGACTAGAGGGGGGGGGTGAATAGGCAACTAACAATTTTTAAGCTTTTCTTTACCAAATTAAACTTTGCAACAAAATAGGTTGTCTAGATGTGCAACTAGGTGAGCAACCTATATGATGCAATAACAACTAGCACACAAGCAAGCAAGGATGTAACAACAAGTAGGCTTGCAAAAGTAAAGGCACGAAATAACCAAGAGTGGAGCCGGTGGAGACGAGGATGTGTTACCGAAGTTCCTTCCTTTTAAGGGGAAATACGTCTCCGTTGGAGCGGTGTGGAGGCACAATGCTCCCCAAGAAGCCACTAGGGCCACCCTAATCTCCTCACGCCCTCACACAATGCGAGATGCCGTGATTCCACTATTGGAGCCCTTGAAGGCGGCAACCAGACCTTTACAACCGCCTGGGCCGGTGCAGGGCCGGTGCAACCGCCTGGTCTTGATCGCTTGAGCGGCTAAGGATAGAGCAGAAGAACCGCTCGAACCTCCGGTTGTACCGGTTGAAAAGGATCAACCGGACCAACCGGGACACCACCGCCCAGCCACCGCATCAGGACAGAACCCTGACCGGTACATGGGCGGTACATGGCCGGAACAACCGCTGCTGGACTATGCAGAGTCAAATGGCGGTACCACCGCCCGGAGGCAGCGGTACCACCGCTCGACATTAGCAGAGTAGCGTCAGGATCCAGCGGTACAACCGCTCAGACGAGCGATACAACCGCTGGGAACACACAACAAGGATTAGATGAGGAGGGAGGCACTCTCTCGACTAGAAAAGGAGGAAAGGATGAGAACGAGAATGGACTCCCCTATTCTATCCACAGAGGATTCCCTCTAGAGTGTACGGGATCCCTACGACCAAAGAGATAAAAGCATAGAGGATCCCTTCTTCAAATGATCCCTTCGAGAGAGAACCACTAACCGATGAAAGCCTAATCATTGAGAACCTGAAATAATTAGCACAAGATTAGACCAACAAATGGTTGTCATCATCATCCAAAACATAAGATAGGGAAATGCCCTTACAGCTGCCCGCAGCGACCACGAGCCCGAGCTCCCTTGATGTGACGGCCCGCACTACGCTACCAGGAGAAGGAGGAAGAGGGCCCCGCCGCCGCCGAGCCCCGCGGGTTTCGCCGGGCGACCCCTGCCGGTGGCGGTGAGGGGACGGAGGGCCGGTGAGAGGCGCTGGCGGCTGGGCAGGGTTCGCTCCCTGGTCGCCCACGGGAGCGACCTAGGGGAGCACTCGGTTCTAGCTACCGATTGAGCCAGCGCTGGACTAACAAGAAACCCAATGTGAGTTATTTCAAAATCTCCGGTGCTAAATGTTGGATTAGAGATCCTCATCACAATTCTAAATTTGCACCGAAAGCACTTGAAGGTTTTATGCTTGGTTACGGAAAGGACTCGCACACCTACCGAGTCTTCAACACCTATCACCACAAGGTTGTTGGAACTGTAGATGTGCGGTTCGATGAAACTAATGGCTCGCAAAGAGAGTACCTACCTCCTGTGCTAGATGAAATGTCACCTGAGGAATCCATCAAGTTCAAGGCTACTGGGGATGTCATACCCACTGAAGAATCTGCTGAAGAAGTCATTCCAGTACGTGAAGAAAATCATGCTGGTGCATCTGAATAAAATGGCTCTAAAGAAAATGCTGAGCCTAATCCAAGTCGTCAACCTTCTCATCCTCGCGTTGCAAATAAAGTGCAGATTGAGAGAATCATCGACGACATCAACGCACCAGGTCCTCTCACACGCTCAAAAACTTCACATTTGTCTAACTTTTGTGGGCACTTTGCTTTTGTCTCTATCACAGAGCCCACCAAAGTTGATGAGGCATTTCTGGAGCCTGAGTGGATTCAAGCTATGCAAGAGGAATTACATCAATTCGAGCTCAACAATGAGTGGGAGCTTATCAAGCGACCAGACCCATGCAAACACAGTATCATCGCACCAAATGGATCTATCGCAACAAGCAAGATGAAAATGGCCTTGTGGTGAGGAATAAGGCTCGTCTTGTAGCTCAAGGCTACACACAGGTTGAAGGAATTAATTTCGATAAAACTTTTGCACCTGTTGCTAGACTTGAGGCTATTTGCATATTGCTTGCTTATGCTAACCATCATAATATCATATTATATCAAATGGATGTGAAAAGTGCATTCCTTATTGGTAAGCTTGAGGAAGAAGTATATGTTGCACAACCACTAGGTTTTGAAGATCCAAAGCATCCTAACAAAGTCTTCAGACTCAATAAGGCCCTCTATGGCCTCAGGCCCCTCGGGCGTGGTATGATACTTTAAAGGAATTCCTCATGAAGAAAGGCTTCAAACTCGGTTCACTTGACCCAACTCTTTTCACCAAAACATATGTTGATGAATTATTCGTGTGCCAAATATATGCTGATGATATTATCTTTGGCTGTACTAACCAACGTTACAGTGATGAATTTGCCTATATGATGAGTGAAGAATATCAAATGTCTATGATGGGATAATTGAAATTCTACCTAGGTCTTCAAATTCATCAACAACGCAATGGAATCTTCATATCTCAAGAGAAATACCTCAAGAATGTGTTGAGGAAATTCGGCATGCAAGATTGCAAAGGCGTCAAAATCCCTATGCCCACAAATGGCCATCTATGCACCAATGAAAATGGTAAAGACTTCGATCAAAAGGTATACCGCTCCATGATTGGCTCTTTATTGTATCTATGTGCATCTAGGGTGGATATTATGCTTAGTGTTTTCATGTGTGTCTGATTTCAAGCTACATCGAAGGAATCACACCATAAGGCTGTGAAACATATTCTTCAATATCTAGCTCACATTCCAACACTTGAATTATGGTATCCCAAGGGCTCGGCTTTTGATCTCATTGGATATTCTGACTCTGACTATGCTGGTGATCGGGTGGATCGCAAGTCAATATCAGGCACATGTCATTTCCTCGGACGATCCTTAGCATGTTGGTCCTCGAAGAAGCAGAACTACGTATCACTTTCTACTTCTGAAGCTGAGTACATTGCCGCTGGTTCTTGCCGTGCTCAATTTCTATGGATGAAGCAAACCCTCAAGTACTATGGCATCAATGTGAAGAGTGTGCCACTCTACTGCGACAATGAGAGTGCCATAATATTGCACACAACCCAGTTCAGCACTCAAAGACTAAGCACATCCACATTCGTCATCATTTTCTTTGAGGTCATGTGTTGAAGGGCGATATCTCCATCGATCACATGAAGACTGAAGATCAGCTGACAGAGATCTTCACAAAGCCCTTGGATAAGAAGGGATTTAGCAAGTTGCGGTGTGAGCTAAATATCTTAGAATCTTCGAATGTTCTTTGAAAGGACACACATCCTAACACTTATGCAAAATTGATGACTTAGATGTGCAACACACGAAGTAACATTTTTCTTTAATCAATGAAGACTAACCCTCTAAGTGTGAAGAAATTAATGAAGAATTTGATTCTCGGAACCTTATGACAATTGTACGCGGTGTCTGAAATCATCATTCTTATATGGCGGGTCACACCACAAACCAAAGTTGAAAATCTTCAACTTTGAGTTTTTCCTCATTTTTTGCAATTTCTTCAATTTTCAAATTCTTCAACTTTGCAAAATCTTCATCTTTTCGACTGGTGTTTTTCATTGCCTCAGCAACATTCATATATATGAGTTTTCATGTCCTCAACAACATTCACTTATTGTTAATTCTTCAAGTTGTTTTTTTATCTAAGTGAATGTGATCGGACCCATTCCCCCTCTATGCTAAATTCAACTCAGTATGTTCATAAATTCTTCATATGCATTCTATTTGAAACCCGTTCAAAATCTTCACTGCGTCCTTGACAGCTGAAGAATTTGTGAACGAAACTCAAAAATATTCATATCGAATTTTTTGGCTTTTGCCGCTCAAATCGTTCCGCATCCCACGACAGGATTAAACTATTCACCCACGATCTAACCCGATCTCCACTTCTCAGTACGTGGGTGACACATGTCGCTAGAATGGCAAGGGTCGGG
Organism: Triticum dicoccoides; assembly: GCF_002162155.2. NCBI lineage: Eukaryota > Viridiplantae > Streptophyta > Magnoliopsida > Poales > Poaceae > Triticum > Triticum dicoccoides. The sequence goes on along the minus strand of NC_041385.1, from coordinate 437,038,208 downwards.
GGCACGTTCGTTCAAATTCTTCGGACGGGCAGTTTTTCACTGTGGCTATAAATACCCCTCCCTTCCTCATACTTCATTTACTCCACTCGATCTCATCCCACTCGAGCTCTCAGATCTAGCATCACTACTACACTCCATCGTCGCTGGTGAGGAAGAGCTTCACTGCCTCGACCTCGTCGTTGTCGTACTCGCGCCGATCCCGGAAATCTTCACCTCCGCTGCCGCCGTAGCTGTCTCTCACTGCCAAGTGAGGTGCGGGAGATCTGGATTGACAGACTTCTCCATCTCTGCTCCTAGTTCGTCGTGTCCTTCGTACAGGGTAATTAAAATCTGATTTTACTACCCTACTTGATTCTCATGTTTTCCACAAAATCTTCAAAAGGTGTTTATTCTTCAACTTCCCAATCATTAAACACCTAGTTGCATCCGTTCCTTGATTTTTTTCTCTAAGCTGTGTTTTTCTTAAAGATTCTTTTTCAATCTATACAACTCTTGAACCTAATACAAGAACGCTTAGTGAAATTCTTCAAGACACCCATGGTCAAATTCCTCAAACTTGATTCTTTTGAAAAATTTCTAAGAACGCATATGACCTCTCCAAATTTCTTTGCACCTATACTCTGTTCACAGGTACAAATGTCTACTGCTGAATCACTAGGTTCTCATCAACTTAACTCATTTGCAGCGTTTCTTGAAGATAAATTGCATACTTCCTCAGAAACATCAATTGTTCAAATTCCTCAAGTGAAGAAAATGGCTGAAGGTAAAAGACCTTAGAAGGGAGGAAAGAGACCAGAATGCAACACTACTTTTGAGATCCTTGATGACATATATGCTGGGTACTGTACACCTGATGAAGCAATTCATGGCAAAGAAAACAAGAATCAGCGCAAAGTGTGCATACAGAGGATTGAAAGAAGATGGGCTAAGGAATGGAGGGAATATCGTTATTTGTCATGTTACTCCAAAGTACATGAAGAAATTCGCGGTTAACCATCCATGTCCAAGACCTCCATTGGCTCCAGGCCAAGAAGCTGATCCCTCAAGCATCAGGTGAGGTGAGGAATTTCCTAGAGAATTGGCCAAGCGTCAAGCCAAATTGGCTAAAGTTGCAAAAGAAGCAGTGAAGAAATTCAATGAAGATTCTGCTACTGCTGCTACTGCTGAGGCCTCTGCTATTAAGCCTAAGAAGGCCATACCGAAGAAATCAGTTGTGAAGCCAAGTTCCTCAACAGCAATGCCCTCACGGCCAATACCAAAGCCCTCATGGCAAATTCCTCAGACAACTTCTTCAAGGGAAGCTCCAATTCCCTTTGTTGCCACAAAATTCTCAACTACCGTTGCAAAGTCCTCAACATCTGTGCATGTTGCCACGTGTCAAAGGACTGCAGGATTCTCAATTGCTTTAGGAGCAACTGCTAGTTCCTCGGCTCCACCTCCATCCTCCACTGGTCCAATTCTGTTGAAGAAAAAGGCCACTGCTGGACGTGGCTCGAGGCCAAGTCCTCACAAGAAGCAAGTTGCGTTCCAAATTCTGCCTGATGATGATGAAGCTGATGATGAAGAACTTGCAGAAATCATCAGAAACAAGTAAGAAAGGGTCGCTAGATCCAAAGGAAGTGTTGTGCCTCTTTTGCTGGATCCGAAGAAGATCCTAGACTTCATTGATCTCTGGCACAAGGACCCTAACACTCATATGCCTGAGTTGAATCTCACTCCTGTCCAAAGTCATATGTTGACGGCCTTCATAAATGAAGAAAAATGGAAGTTTGAGAAGGCTAGACAACTCAAGAAGGCCCAGTATAGAAATGAGAGATTTATGAAGAAAAATGTCCTGAATATGACTCCTTAAGAACTTGTCAACTTGCAAAAGGAGATCAATAAGCTTAGTAATGAATTTCACACCTATCGTGTAGATTGGCTAGGTGCCAAAGTCAGATTCGTCAAGCTCTCCAAGTCCCTCAAGATGAATGTTGCAGCATCATCACAACAGCAAACTCCTCAAGCTGGTACTTCTGCTCAATCAGTTGAAGAAACTGAAAGCGCAGCTGGTGAAAATCAAGCTTCTGATGAAACTAAAAATACCAGGGCTGCTGAAAAAATTCCAGCTTCTGATGAAATTGCCAGGGCAACCTCCAATGTTGCGCCTGACAAACAACCCAGGCCAGCTGAAGAATCCGCTTTTACGCCTGAAGATATTGAACAAGCCAGGGTAACTGCATCAGTTGTGCCTGAAGAAACTGCACCAACTTCATCTGCTCCTCCTGCAAAGTCATCACAGATGAATAATATCATTCTTCCTTCTAGTTTAGAAGTGAAGAAAACCAAGGCTAGGGAGAAGGCAGCTGTTAAGAAAAGGAAAGCATCAACGACTTCAGAGTCTTCAGCTCCCCCAAAAGTGAATACTTTGTCAAGTTCCTTCACCAATCCCATTGATGTTCTTTCCAATTTCTATTGTGCCATCCAAGGAAATCATTCCTTTTGGAGAAGAATATGTCATTCCAGATGACAGCAATAAGCAAAATCCTTCTGCTGCTTCATCAGAGCAGTTGGATGAAGAAATTGAAGTGGATGATATCCCTTCAACTCCACTAGTATCCTCGCACATGCCTCAGTTCGCAGCTGAAGATGCAGGCGTTAAAGAAATGGAAGATGAGGATGTGGACATTGGATCTACCACACCGGTTATCAATGATGACTATTGGGAAAGACATCATCCTAATTCACCATTGACCACACCTCTACATCAAATTCCCCAGTCCCTAGTTCAAACTGAAGAAATTCATACGGGATCTGAAGGACCTTAGACTTCTCTTATTTCAATTCCTGAAGAAGTTCCAGCTTCTGCAGCTGAAGAAATGGAGACCCAGACTACTACTACTGAAACAACCACTGAAATTCCTCAGCCTGTGGCTCGAGAGGTTGTACACCAAGAGTGTGTCAAGTCTTCAACTGTAAATCTTCGGCCAAAGCAAAAAAAATCCTCATGCTAAGAAAAAAATATCAAGGCTGACGATTTCTTCAATGAGCACCATTTCTTCACTGAATTCGACCCCTATGACTCAGCAAGGCTTTGGCGCTAGCGGTTCTGGATTGCCAGTCAGATGAACTTCTATTCTTCAATCTTATTTGATAAGGACAAGGTATTTGAGCATCGTCAAATTCCTCATGTGGATATGGAGTCTCTCCCGTGCTTCCAGCCTGTCCTGAGTGTTCTTCATGATGCTAGGCTCTTGAACTTCTGCGTTGACATCTCCAACTGGAATGCAGAGCTTATTCTTCAATTCTATGCCACGCTGCACCTAACTGGAGATGTGGAAGATGTGAATTCATGGGTGCTTTACTAGATGACTGAGAATATGCATTACAAAGCACCGACCTCTGAATTGCTTCACGCCTTCCCAGTCAGTCCTCCTGTTGAAGGTGCAAGGCTTATTTATGAGGAACCTGAACTTTTAAATCATCTGATGCAAGTGCTGATGAAGCCTTCGAAACCTGGCCAAGCTCCAAGTATTACATTCCTTGTGAAGGAATTGCTATATGTGCCAAGGACGATATATCGCATTCTGGCCAAAACCCTCAGTCCAATTAAAGGCCACAACTCTGAAGAAGAAGAGGTTGTTGGAATCATGAAGAATCTGCTGTTCAATATCATGCATGGCATTCCGATCAACTACCATGATTTCTTCATCAGGACTTCGGCAAATGCATCTCTGTCACCTTTTGAATTGAAGCCTTACGCTCCATGGATCATGAAATTCATCAGATCAAGGTCTTCAATTCACTATGAGGCAGACTTTCAGAATCACCTCAACTTTTTGCCTCCTATTGAAGTCCTCAAAAGGACTATTTTCTCAGCTGATGAGAAAGGCAAAGCTGCTATCATTGATGAAGGTACTCGTCGTTTGGATGGTCAGTTTCGCAAGGCTGCATCTTATTCCACAAATGATGACTCTGCAACCCAAGACTCTACCGCAAAAGCTTCAAAGCCAGTTCCTCAAGCCACTACTCCACGTGTGATGACTGATCGTGAGCTTCTTCTAAGTCTTCATCAGAAGGTCGACCGCAATACAAGAGGGTCAAGCTTCAGTTAGGTGCAATTCTTTAGAACATCACTGTCACAAAAAAACTATGAAGAAGAATCACTACTAATTGCATGAAGTCTTCGTCCGCACTTGGGCTATTTTGTCTCATCTATATAGTGAAGAAGATCTCAAGCAGATGGGCTTCCAATAGGACTTTGACTGGTCTAAGCCTCCTTCGAAGAAATTCAAGAAAGTCAAAGTTCCTCATCTGGTTACAAGTTCATATTATTCATCGCGCAAGACGGATGAAGCTGAAGATTTGAACGACACTGCGACATGCCCTACCTCAACGGACGACCCCAACAACGCTTATGCTCCTCCATCGACATCATGATGATATTCTTCAGGGGCATTAGTCCTCATTTTTTGTCCCTTTTGGTCATTCGATGACAAAGGGGGGATTTGAGTTAGTCTTCAAGCGAGTCTATTATATGGGCATTTTTTCTTTAAGTTACAACTCTTGCTCTTCTAAATGTTTGCTCTGATGAGTTGTAAACTTAAGTCCTATGGTGCTCTGATACTTTTGACTGCTTTCTTCATGCTTATTTCCTCAAGTACCTTAATGCACGCATGCTGGATTTCGTCAGACACCATATTTCATAATGCATTTAGAATTCTTTATACGATATGTCAAATGCGTGTATGAATTACAAGATATAGGGGGAGATCTCCATGATATTACTCTACAATGTGCATTTTCTATCCAAAGCAAATTCCTCAAATATGCACATCTTCAGGGGGGTTCTTCTATATCTTGCAATCAAATTCCTCAATATCAGTATTTACACTTCATATGTTTAACACCGTTGAAAACTTAACCTATTTGTCATCAATCACCAAAAAGGGGGAGACTGTAAGAGAATCTAGTGCCCCTTAGTGATTTTGGTGTATTGAAGACTTATATGTTAAGGGACTAATGTGTTTGTGAGTGTACACAGGCTCTATAAGTTGATGAGGAGTTTGATATTTACGATGAAAGTCGATCCCTAAAAATGTATGTCTTCAGTTGAAGACTTTGGTTTTCTTGAAGACTTTGAAACTGAGGAAATTGGTGTGACCTTCAAGACTTGGATATTAATGCGAGGACTATGAAGTGCGAAGACTTTTGTTTTCGTAGTTTCATTTTCTCTTTCTTGAGTCATAGGAAACACCGTACTGTTAAAGGGGGTCGAGGTAATACTAAGGAAACACTTTCCAAGTGATGCTCATCTCAAAGCCTACACCTACCCAATCCTTTCGAGTGAAGCCATTGGAAATCTCATACAGTTCAGTCAATTTCTTCAGTGACAAATATGAAGATCTTCTGTTCTCTGAAGAATTTGTTCTGAATGAGGAGTTAGGAATTCGCGAGTGCGGATTGCCTACAAGTGAGGAACATGATAGCCCTGAGGAATTTGAGAGCTCAAATTTCCGACCGTTGTTGTGCTATGCGCCAGCTGGACAAAATATCCTACCCACCTAATGGTCATATCATTGAAGGGCATTTATGTCTTATTATGTCGAGCTACTTGTCATTGAGAGCATCCCTTCCTCGGAGGACTTTGAGCAAAATTCATCAAGTGAGGAAAAACCCAAAACCCAAACACCTACAACCCAAGTGATTGAGCATCACTGAAGAGATTGTTCCTATGTGGAACCAACACTTGTGACCTTTGAGGACTATGCATCCTCCAGATGGTCAGGTGTCATGGTCTAGAGCGTCCAAGAGGAATTGTGGATCGCCAAGTGACTAAGTCTGTGAAGGTTTGGAAGTCACCTAAAGAGTTACCACGAGTGATTGGGTGAGGTCTGTGTGACTTTATCTCAAGGAGAATACAGTGAGGACTGTTTGTCCTCAGGTTTAAATACCTAGCCGCTCCAACCAGACGTACAACTGTCACAACAGTTGGAACTGGTCTACCAAATCATCGTCTTCACCAAGCTACTGGCTCTATTTCGTCAACCCCTTCATTTCTTCATTCATGTGTTGATGAACCTGATCGTTACTATTTAAATAATTTGACTGAAGACTTTCTCAATTTCCTCAATCCTATTTCTTCAGTCACTTTGTCTTCAGTCTGCTTATCCTATTTTTCATGCTTTTTGTGCTTTGTGTATGTTTCATTTCATCATGATGACTATGCTACTACTCTGTTATGCTTGTACCTGAGTACTTATTCTGCTGCTTGTGTTTCGTTGCTTAGGAAACTCCTCACTTAGAATTTTCTCGGTGAAGAATTTGTAAAAATCGCCTATTCACCCTCCTCTAGTCGATATAACGCACTTTCACTATCCCTCCCCTTCTTTGTTCGAGGTAATCCTAAAACAAACTCCATAGATATATCATCCCATGGAACTGTAGGTACAAGCAAAGGCATATATATAAACCATGAGGATCGAGTCGTGACTTAGCTTTTTGACATGTAGTGCAACGAGCAACAAAACGCTCAACATCCCATCTCATCTTTGGCCAAAAGAAATGTGTAGCAAGTACATCCTCCGTCTTCTTCACGCCAAAGTGTTCCATTAATCCTCCTCCATGTGCCTCATGTAACAACAAAAGACGAAGGGAGCTAGCTGGAATGCGTAGCTTGTTAGCACGAAACACAAATCCATCACTAATGACGAACTTGTTCCATGTTCTCCGTTCTTTACAATTCTGCAACACATCTTTAAATTCAGCATCATGCACATATTGATCTTTTATGGTCTCCAAACCAAATATTTTAAAGTCAAGTTGTGAAAGCATAGTATAACGACGAGACAATGCATCAACAATAACATTTTCTTTTCCCTTCTTGTGTTTAATGACATAAGGGAAAATCTCTATGAATTCAAGCCATTTAGCATGTCTACGGTTCAATTTTCCTAGATTTTTAATGTGCTTCAAAGATTCATGATCACAATGTATAACAAATTCTTTGGGCCATAAATAATGTTGCAATGTTTCCAAAGTCCGAACAAAAGCATATAATTCCTTATTATAAGTAGAATAATTCAGACTAGGCCCACTCAATTTTTCAGAAAAGTATCACTGGTACGCGTCGGTGCTATACAAATGGTTTTAAACCCTTTTCCACGACGGCATTTGGAACCGTCGCCAAGTGAGTGTGGGCGATAGGGGGGGTCCTTTCCACACAACCCAGAAACCGTCGGGGATAGGCCCTCCAGGCACACAAGCTGACTCGTGTGCGATCGAGCGAGGCATGGAAACCCAATTGTTTCCGTTCGTATGTATATCCCACACGGTGAATCCCAAAAAACATTTCCGGTCGTATGTATATCACACACAGTCAATCCAAGGAGTACGTTTCCCTTCTTATGTACATCCCACACAGTGAATCCAAGGAAAACGTTTCCGTTCGTATGTATATCCCACACAATCAATCCATGGAAAATGTTTCATTCGTATGTACATCCCAAACGATTAGGCCGCTATAGTCGTGTGAAAAAGGTGGGCATCAACATTTAATCTGCCGATATGTTTGTGATAGGTATGTTATCGCACACGGTTCAAGAATGTAAAATGTGTGCGGTGCATCTACTAACGCCAACATGTAAATTTTCGTAACTGTATGCGATTGGTATTCCTATCACACACACACACTGGTTTGAAACGTTTGCCGTATTACCATGAATCACACACGCATATGAGATGAAACCGTATGTGCGTTCGAAGGGCATCGCAAATGTTTCACGTCAAAGAACCGTCTGTTTTCTTTTTTCATCGCACACGCTGTTTTCTTTCTAACCGTGTGCACATTATTTTATTCGCTCCTGTACAATTTTTTTGGCTGTAATTTATTATTCAAATTGGAAATTTTGAAATATGAAACATGCAATTCAAATTCTCAGCACAATGGTTCAACAACGAATCCATAAATAAATTTTTCAGTACAATATGTTCAGTAATTACAAGATTAGACAACAATTAACTATGATGAACCACAATATTTACAGGTGGTAAAGGTGAAGAGACAAGCGTAAATTATTTTGACTGCCGATGTTGTTGAAGAAGCGGAATGCCCATAATGTGCCTTCCTGCATGCCATAGGCATGAACAACTTTTGTCCAACCCCTTGTGATGATCGCCCGCTCATCCTTCACTGCCTTTAGGAAGACTTCTAGAGCATTATCATGGTTGCATGAATTATATACTTTAACCTTAGTTGCCTCCACTCCGATCATGTAGTTTGCAAGGTAATCATCAGTAAATAGCTTCGGAAACCACTGGAAAGGGAAAAATATCAGATCATGAGGTCTAATAGAGTAACTTGTTGTGGGCAAGGGAAAAGGCAACAGATTACTACCATCCAAAAGTTCACTAATGTCTTGGACAGAGTGTAAATAAAGAGCTTAATTCCCATCATCCGTTTCTTTCGCCTAACAATCTTTCTTAGTTTCCTCACTTGATGCTTGTTCATGAATATCTCATTGCCCCATACGCAAAAGGGATCAAAGCTTGGATCAATACCGCTCATATACGTACCTACAAGCAACCAGTAAATGTTAGAAACTAAATGAGATTGCACAAATGATGTAAAATACAACTACATTCCTAAGTACAAGTATTTTTAGAGATTTCAATATGAACTACATACAGATGTATATAGAATTATAGATATAGTTTATATTAGAATCTAGATTCACTCATTTTGCTCCTTATGTAGTCTATATTGGAACCTCTAAAAATACTTAAATTTAGGAATAGATGGTGTATAAGACATGGGATGCAGCTAACCTTGATGGCAAACAATAGCATCTCCCATTATAGCCCTGTGCAAGTACATGGAAAGCCAATGTTAACTACAACAGGGTTATCATCCATCAAATATATCAAATGGTAATAAAACGGCAACATCTGTAGTGATATCTTCATTGCGAAAGAGTAGCACGGTAGCAAAGGGACAGATTAAAAAATGGATACAACTGTTAATTGCAACATGCCTAATAGCATCCTAATTCATGTTTTGTAAGTTTGTAGCCATTGAAATAAAATTGTTTAAAAATGGATACAACTATTAATTGCAACAGGCTTAATGGACATTGAAATTGGTACTGATAAAAATGCAATTGACAGAGTTAAACATCACAAGGTAGGTGCTGCCAGAGCAGATAATGTCCCATTTGTCTATAAAAAGGTAGGGAAAATAGCTAATACGTGTTAGGCATGTTTACTACAAGATTCTTAAGGCATCGACCATACAAAACATAGCCATTAATTGCAACTAGTATTGGTAAGATTGAACTGGTGAGTTCATACTTGGTAAGTCCTGAGAGGCAGTTGCTAGGGCACTTCATCTTGGCCAGAGCCCGCCCAAAGTCAGCGGCGGCGTAGGCAAGCTCTTCCTCCGGGTCGAAGCGTGGATCAGTGCCCCCGACATGTGTACCTACAAGAAGCAAGTAAATGTTACTCCCTCTATCCGAAAATACTTGTCATCAAAATGGACAAAAAGGGATGTATCTAGAACTAAAATACATCTAGATACATCCCCTTTTATTCATTTTGATGACAAGTATTTCCGGACAGAGGGAGTAGAAGCCAAACTGCAACTACACAAATGATGTAAAATACTGTAAGACATGGGATGCAGCTAACCTCGACAGCAAACAACAGCATCGTCCGTTATGGCCCTGCATAAGTACATGGATAGGCATGTTAAGTACAACAGGGTTAGCATCCACCAAAAATAGCAAATGGGCAGCATCTCTAGTATATCTTCATTGCGGAGAGTAGCATGGTAGCAAAGTATGTTGCTGGTATTGGTGAAATTAGACTGAACAGTTAATACTTGAACATCACACAGTGTGCAGTACTGAAATACACAAGGCACAAACATGCTTAATACATCAACCGTACAAAACATAGCCATTGCAAGTGGTATTGGTAAGATTTAGCTGGTCAGATCATACCTGTTAAGTCCTGGGGGGTAGTCGTTGGGGCACTTCTTCTGGGCCAAAGCCTGCACCATGTCGGCGGCGGTGGAGGCGAGGTGTTCCTCCAGGTCAACACGCACAGCGGCCATCGCGCCATGGACCGCCATCAACTCCTCGACCTCCACATGATATGTGGTTGGGCTTGCGTAGCGATGATGTGGAGGTAGGGATGGTGGGCATTTTGAGGCATGAGGATGTTTCGCAGGCGCCATTTAAGCAACCAGGCCGGGGCTATGTTAGAGATTGGTGGGTTACCTGACTGGATCCGAGCAGAACGTAGATGTGGTTGAAGTTGTGGTTGTGGCGGCGGCGGTTTGAGCTGCCGGTAGGGGAGAGGGGAGAAGTAGGGGGTGGGGAGATACTGAGGAAATTTCATGGGTGGGGATGTGGTTGGTGGAATAAATTCTAAAATCGCGCGCCTAATGAAAATTTCGATGCAAAACTTGAAACTTGGGCGGGGGAAACACACAATGGAGACGAAGCGCGTAAAATACTCGTGTGCGAGAAAACAGAAATTTGGCAGTCCCCGTCTCCAAAAAAATGTACACGTGTAGTCGATTTTTCCGGTCAATGGTACACCTGATTTATTAGGAACCATCACACAGGTAACAGACTTATGGATCATTAACGCAAAAAAGCGCACACGGGTACGACATAGACACCGTGGTTTTGTGATCTTCTAATGATTAACGCCAAAAAGCGCACATGGTCACACCTGCTAATCAACGCTCAAAACCCTCAAAGGATGCTCATTGTACGTTAATACTACAAACTTAAAGTACTACTGGTAATTTGCTCTAATACTACAAACTTAAACTACTTCTCACATGCTGCCATCGAGACATGCTGGCCAGACACCGGCGTTCTCCTTCCCGGCCTTGTAGGCGGCAGCCAACCATGCTTCAATCTCCGCCAAGCTCTCCTCATCATGGTGTGCGGCCTCTTCTTTCTTGCGGCGGCGGGACTCTCTTTTCTTGACTGCTTTCTGCCTTTTCTGATCCTCCTGTGCGGCTTTGGCCGCCTCTAGATCCACTGCCCATTCGGCCATGGCAGCCTCAAAGTCCACCCACATAACTGTGTGGCCGTCGGCGGCGATGAACTCGGTGCAGCGAGATGCCATCGTTTCCTTACTATGTGTGCGGTCGCGAGCGGCGAGGAACGCGGCGCCGCGGGATGCCATCGCTTCCTTACCAGCTACTGTGGACCGCGGGGCCATGAACGACGCTTGGAGAGAGCTCTGGGACGGAGGGGCCGAGCAGTCATATAGTGCGGTGGTTTTTAAGAGCTGAACGACAAACGACAAAGAAAATTTGGCTTCCCTTACAATTTTGCTTGTTCATTATCGCACACAGTTCATCTCGATCGCTTCCGGAAAGAGTGTGCGCTGAGGCTATTATGTATTGCGTTATGATTGGCTGGAACCCCAGCCATGCGGATCCTGCATGTGCACCATAGGATGCGTCGCGATCGAATAGCAATCCACGTCCCTCACGTCACATCCGTGCTGCTGTAGCTGGATTGGATTTATATGCGCCACATGCCTAAAAAAATGCACATAATCACTTAAATATGGTAAATGAGTCCGAAAAAATGCCAAATTTGAACACAGTGATTTGCAGGGTGTATGTTCTTCGTAGAAAAAAAACTCCAGGGCAAATAGCAAACAAAATTTGGATTCCCCTTTAATTTTGGTGATTTCCCTCTCCCCGACGATGGTTTGATTTGTGAAGTGCGTGCGAGATGACATAAGCCAAACCTTTTCAAATTTTCACGAGGGCATGATGAGGTCATACCATGGCACCATGCCAGGCGTCATGTTTTTCAATCATTTATTTCATTTTTTCTATAGTTAAAAACCCAATAAACAAACGTTTATGGTTGACTGTTTCCACACATTTCATTGAAATATCTGTCCATTCCTTGTAAAAGGTATGAGAATTTACTAGATGGCACGAGCATCATTTTCCAGTCCGTTCTTGTGCACCCTTTCATGCACTGATTGTTTGAACTTGAATTATGTGCATTAATGCCTAGAAAATGCATATAATCCCCTAAATATGGTAAATGAACCCGGAAAAGTGTCAAATTTGAACGTGGTGATTTGCAGGGTGTATATTCATCTTAGAAAAAAATGCATGGACAAAGGACAAAGGAAATTTGGATCACCCTTCAATCTTGGTGATTTCCCTTCTGAAACCATGAAACTTCCTCGGTGATGGTTTGATTTATGAAAGGCATGCATGACGACATAAGGATAACATTCTCAAATTTTTACTAGGGCATGGTGAGGCCATACCATGGCACCACGCCAGGTGTCATGTTTTTCAAGCATTTATTTCAATTTTTGTATAGTTGTTACCCAGTAAACGACGCGTTTATGGTTGACTATTGCCACACATTTCCTTGAAATATCTGTCCATTCCTTGTAAAAGGCATGTGAATTTACTAAATGGTACAAGGATGGTTTTCCAGACCGTTCTTGTTCACCTTTTCATGCGCCGATTGTCCGAATTTGAATTATGTGCATTAATGCCTAGAGAATGCAAATAATCCCTTAAATATGATAAATGAACATGGAAAATTGTCAAATTTGAACATGGTGATTTGCAGGGTGTATGTTCATCGTAGAAAGAACCTCATGGACAAAGTTTAAAGGAAATTTGGATCCCCCTTCAATCTTGGCGATTTCCCCCTCGAAACCATGGAACTTCCTCGGCGATGGTTCAATTTATGAAAGGCGTGCATGATGACATAAGGATAACATTCTCAATTTTTTTACAAGGCGAAGTATCAAGTGAAAATGGCTATTCAGTAAAAACGGAAAACTACGGTCATACACCATCTGATCCAGGACGTACGGTGCACAACAAAGGTGGGAATCTAACTAGCCACTTAATCACAGTTTTACAGCTAACCCCCTGCCCTTACGTCCTAGCTTGGTAACAAATGAGAAAAAAAGGAAAACAAATAGACCCGTGCGAGGGAGACTTGGAGGCGGCGGCGATTCAACGGCGACAGACTGTAGTGCCGCTCCTCTGGCGACGGTGACTCGGAGGCCGCGGCCCCGACGCGGCCGCTAACCGGCAGCGTCTACACGCGCTGGCGGCGGCGGCGGTAGCCCCACGCAACGGCGACCCGACGGCCATCATGATGGCCCCGCGCCACGGCGACCTCGGCGGCCCAGCTGACCTGGCGCTGCCCCCAAGCGACCTGGTGCTGGCCCACGCGAGGGATACCCGGCGACCGCGGTGGTGCCTCCCTGCGACGGCTTCCCGGTGGCTTGCCCTTCGAAGCTGATGTTTCTATAACTGAATGATAATGGTGTTTTGCTGTAACTGAATGTATGGGATGTACAGTATAGATAAGTCCTTGTTGTTTTGCTGCATCTAAATGAAAGTGGGTGTACAGAAAATACTTGAATGGATGTGGTTATACAAGAAATCTTTGGCCTTTTGCTATTGTTGTACATACAAAAATTGTAGATTTACTGAATGAATGTGAATTGGTTCTACAAATATGTCTTGTCTGTATCTATGGTGAGCTGAAATTTCTGCGGTATTGTCTACAACAAATCCAAGATAGAGGGGGCTCTCACTCTCAGATGTGTGCATTTGATCAATTAGATGGTCCATGCCATCAACAATTGCACTATTGAATGACTGTCTATTCTCCGCCTCACAAGACAACATCCCCTATTCTATTTAAAAGTGAGGCGTTTGCTGGTGTCAAAATCAACAACACTCAGTGTTGCCTCTATTTAGTAAACTATTAAAACCAACAACACTCAACATTGTCTGTTTACCACCGGTGTTGTTTACCAAACTCAACATTGCATTTTTTTATCACAACGTACATCTGATAAAACCAACAACCCTCAGCATTTCCCCTGCTAATTCAAGGACATAAGCGGGCAATGATTTCAACATCACTTCTATGCAATAAAATTGGGGCAAACAACATGCTGTGAGAAACAAGATTCTTGCACTGCGGTTCAAAATTCCACCATGGCCATTTTGACGAATATGAAGACATAAATATTCCAAAGAAATACAATATTCAGTAATACAATATTCTGACATATATATTTAGAAATAAAATGGTAATATCCTAGCAAGATATTGGCAGAAAGTTCATCTCAAATTCGTCCAACACATGAGCTTCAACACCAAGTTGTCGTTCAGAAATGCATCGTAAGATTTCAGAAAATGAGAAGATTGGTTGAGCTTGAACAACACCTGCAGTTTGCATAAACATATAAGTTTTTGTGTGTGTGTGTATACATTTTCTAAAGGAAACTAAATTGTATGGGTATGAAAAGTACCAGTAGTTTTCTTAGTTGTTGTTAGGGCAATTACGGCTATCATGAAAGCCAACCTGCTTACACTTCATCCTCCTTTGTTTGGAATCCTGATTTTGCACAAAGGAAACGCCTCCAGACTATCACATTATCTTTAGTCTTGTTCTGTCCAATTCGAACTAAAAACCAATGTTGTTGCATAAGCCTTGTAAAACTCCTCGACTGCTTCCATACTGTCGAATGTCATTCCTACAGTTGGCTTTAAGTTCTCATCGCATATGGATGTACATGATGAAATCTAAAAATTACAAAACACACTAGTCATATGGAATTTGAACCGAGTTGTGGTGATAATGATACTCACACAAACAGGGACATGCATAGCTCTTTTTTTGGGTGTACCGAAGCTATCCAAATTGATCGGGGGAGGATGTATTTCCATATCATGGCGGCCGGCCTCATTGCAATTATGGGTTTGCAAAACCAAATCACCACCAAGTTAAGAGAAACAACCATGGCATTGGCGTCATCATTTTGTATCAATGCAGGAAGAAAAACAATCATCAAAAAAATAAATCCATGTTTACCTGTGTAGTACTACCAGGAGGCAGGTGCATGGCAGGGGACAGAGGATCGGTGACACCATTGCTTATAATGAGCGGTAGTGATGCATGCTCCGGAAGGCTAGTCACAACCGGCATAGAGCAATGGATCACGACACGGCCATGGCCAGCGAAGGGCGTGGGATCACGGACAAGGCCGGCGGAGGGCAGGGAGTGACGGTCGAGGGCGGCGGAGGGTTAGTGTTGTTGGACGGGGCGGTCGTCGGAGGGCTAGGGCACCTGGCGATCGTCGGCGGCGCAGGACTAGACTCCATGGTGGCACAGATTGACCACGATTCATTTTCCCTTTTTCTTTTGGCTGAATCTACGTAAGGGCAGGGGGTTTGCTGTAAAACTGTGATTAAGTGGCTAGTTAGATTCCCACCTTTGCTGTGCACCGTACGTCCTGGATCAGATGGTGTACGACCGTAGTTTTCAGTTTTTACTGAATAGCCGTTTTCACTTGATACTTCACCTTTTTACAAGGGCATGGTGAGGCCATACCATGGCACCACACAAAGCGTCATGTTTTTGAAGCATTTATTCCATTTATTTATAGTTTTTACCCTGTAAACGACGCGTTTATGGTTGACTATTGCCGCACATTTCCTCGAAATATCTGTCCATTCCTTGTAAAAGACATGAAAATTTACTAAATGGCACGAGGATGGTTTTCCAGACCGTTCTTGTGCACCTTTTGTACCGATTGTTTGAATTTGAATTATGTGCATTAATGCCTAGAGAATGCAAATAATCCCCTAAGTATGGTAAATGAACACGGAAAAGTGTCAAATTTGAACATGGTGTGCAGGGTGTATGTTCATCGTAGAAAAAAACTCATGGACAAAGGACAAAGGAAATTTGGACCCCCCTTCAATCTTGGTGATTTCCCCCTTGAAACCATGGAACTTCCTCGGTGATGGTTCGATTTATGAAAGGCGTGCATGACGACATAAGGAAAACATTCTCAAATTTTTACCAGGGCATAGTGAGGCCATACCATGGCACCACGCCAAGCGTCATGTTTTCCAAGCATGTATTTCATTTTTGTATACATTAATTCCGGGTTTGTTTGGCCTTTTTTATACATTAATTTAATTTCTGGGCATTTAATGTGCATAATTCAAATTTGAACTACAAGCACATACTCCAGTGCACCAAAGTTGGTTGAAAAATCACATGTGTGTCCTTGGGTGAATTTTTAGGTTCCATGCAAGAAATGAGAATGAAATTCAAACATCTGGGCGTCGTGACTCGGCCGGAAAAATTGAGAAATTTGGTTTTTTAATTCATGTAAATCCGAAACACACCTGAAAATCATGAAACTTGGCATGGTGTCATGACATGGCAACAACATGTTGTGGTAATTTTTTGGCCGAATTGGGACAAGCTTTGGTATAAGTTGCTTGCAAACCAGAGCTTCTCTCAAGAAGGCTCGTGGTTCCGAGAGGGAACATGTCACCTCCGTGTGTGAAACGACATCGTACACTGCCTTCTCCTGCCTTAATTTGTTTACACAGGCGGACTAGACCAAATAGAAGTATCATGCTAAATTTTGGAATTATTTCGGGCTCGTTTGGCCTTTTTTGTACATTAATTGAATTTCTGGGCACAATTTGAATTTGAACTATAAGCACATGCTCCAGTGCACCAACGTTTGTTGAAAAATCACATGTGTGTCCTTGGGTGAATTTCTAGGTCCCATGCAAGATGAGAATGAAATTCAAACATCTGGGCGTCGTGGCTCGGCTGAAAAGATTGAGAAACTTCATTTTTTAATACCTGTAAATCCAAAACACGCCTTAAAATCATGAAACTAGGCATGGTGTCATGACATGGGATGCTGTGGTAATTTTTCTGTCTGATTCACGAAGGCGCACACATTAAAAATCAACAAAGTCATTTGGGAACAAGTGTTGTCACGTGCCGCCACGCGTCCCTTTTTTTATTGGCTAGGAGGTGTCATGCGGGATAACTATTTGAGTACGGGAGGCGTGCGACCAGACACCTGCGCGTGCTCATGGGAGGAGACCCCTTTGACCTCTATCCGTCGTGCACCTCCCTCCCAGCGTCTCCATTAATGGCGCCCGAGCCCCTATTTCACGGTGTGGCTATGTCTCACTGGACTGAGATTTAAGAGAGAAAAGCAAAAAACTGAAAAGAAAGTTTGGCACAAATCTTGATGTAAGATCCGGCGGACCTATATAGCATCGACTGCGACTTATAGCAAGCATGATGAATATAAGGACGATGGCATTGGATAATAATTGTCTTACATATCTAGGAAGATAACTAAAAAATCCACATGCGGCCACGCCCGAAAAACACAAGGGCAAAAGAAGGAGACGCATACAACGATATGGCTCACTGATCTCTAGTTTCTCGATGCACTGCAGGTCGCGGAGACTAGTTCTCGCCGCGAGTGGCGATGATCTCTTTCATCAGTTTTATGTCCTTAATACACTGCTCGGAAGCAACCGTGGATTCCTCCACCAGCCTTTCACGCTCGATGCGGAGCATGGCATTCTCGTCCATAAGTTTCTTGACAATGACGCCCGTCCTCTTCAACAAGGTAGTGGTCTCCTTCGCCTGCTCTGCCCTTCCGGTGATCTTCGCCCTCAGCAGGTCGCGGTCAGCCCAGAGTTGTTCAAACAAGGCATTGAACTCATCCTGCAGCTTCATCCAGCTAGAGATCTGATCCATCTGGCTATGGACGATCGCATGCATGCGCCTGTAAAAGTCCTCGCCTGCCCGCTAGAGATTTTCCCAGGCCGCCACGGCACGGGAGGACAACTCTCCTGCATTCGCGGCACGGCATGACATCTTTGCTGCTTCCGCGGTGCGACCGAACCAGTCTGCTACATCGACGGCGCGGCGAGACCTCCGTGCTGCTTCAGCCGCGCGGCGGGACATGTCAGCTGCTTTCGCGGCTAAGCAGGGACATCTCTCGTGCTTCTGCTTCCATGCTCGCCTCTCCGTGGTGGTAATCTCTCGACCGAGAACTCAATCTGGCCACGGCAGACGCAAGAGAACGATGCTGAATGACTTGTTTGCTTTTGTGGATGAGGAGTTGAGAAAGGAATGTGCAGTGATATTGGCATAATACAGTATTTATAACAGAGTACTAATACGCTCCTAAGTGGGAAACCATTTAGGTTTCGATCGATGTGAACAGGTCTGCAATTTGGAAGGTGATGGGACGCAGGCTCAAAATTTATTGACGGTTCTATAATTTCTAAGTGCGACACTATTCCTAGATGGGGTAACGTGGGCACGCTTTCTCGGCCGTGTACGTGGCGTTTGGTGCACCGGAATAGGCAATGTCAGCACATGTCTTGTTCCATGAACCGTGCGTGCTCGTTATTACCATCACACACGCTTCTTTTAATTAGAATGTGTGCCCGTCTAGCGCACACACGTTGATCCGTCTAACTATTTCTGTTTGTTGTGGCTAACCGCAAACAGTTCATCCGTGTGAAGTGTATGCCATCAATCACACACACCTTTGATCTGGCTGACCGTTTCTGTTCTGTTGCCTAATCGCAAACAGTTAATCCTTCTGAAGCGTATGCCCTCAATCACACACACCTTTATCTAGCTGTCCATTTCTGTTGTTCTGCCTCATCACAAACAGTTAATCTGAATGAACCGTATGCTGTGTATCGCACACGCCTTCATCTGGCTGCCCGTTTCTTTTGTTCCTCCACATCACATATAGTTCATTAAACCGAAGCATATGCCGTGCATCTCACACGCAACTAAAATCTAAACCGTGTTTGATGCATCCGTCATCGCAAACGTTTTGGACATTTTTGACGGTTCTTTGACACCACTGTTTGCGATTATTGCATCGCACATAGTTTCTCGAAGGGTCTCTGATCGTAGTGTCGTGTTAGCAGCATCTTGTTGTAGTGTATGCAAGAGGTTTACCATCTTGTAATAAGACAGCTCATAATCCAATTCCACTAGCATCACATTCAAGCTCAAAGGTCTTATTAAAATCAGGAAGTTGGAGTAATGGAGCACTTGTCAACTTATGTTTCAATACCGTAAAGGCTTCTTCCTATGTGGTACCCCAAACAAAAGGCACATCCTTCTTTGTAAGCTCATTGAGAGGTGCAACAATGATGCTGAAATCTTTCACAAAACGCCTATGGAAACCAGCAAGTCCAAGAAAACTCCTCACTTATCTGACCGTTTTGGGTTGCGGCCAACTCTCAATAGCTTCAATCTTGGCTTTATCAAATTCAATTCCCTATGGAGTAACAACATAGCCTAGAAAAGATAATCGTTCAGTGCAAAAGGTGCACTTCCCAAGGTTTCCACACAAACGTGCATCACGTAGAGCAATAAAAACAACACATAAATGTTCCTCCAAAGATGTGCTATAAATCAGTATAACATCAAAGTAGACTATTGATGTCTGCTAGAACTACGTCGGTATTTCCTCAAAGAGGAAGGGATGATGCAGTATAGCGACGGTAGGTATTTCCCTCAGTGATGAGACCAAGGTTATCGAACCAGTAGGAGAACCTCCTCACACGACATAAACAACACCTGTACACAAATAACAAATACTCGCAACCCGACATGTTAAAGGGGTTTTCAATCCCTTCCGGGTACGATGCTTCAAGATAGGCAAATAACTTGAGGTAAAAGGGGTAGATAGGATAAATAGATCACAGAACAAATAAATTGCAACAAGGTATTTTTGTATTTTTGGTTTAATACATCTGAAAATAATGCAATAGAAAATAGATCGCAAAGGCAAATATGATGAAAAGAGACCCCGGGGGCATAACTTTCACTAGTGGCTTCTCTCGAGAAAAATAGCAAACAGTGGGAAAACAATTACTGTTGGACAGTTGATAGAACTTCAAATAATCATGACGATATCTAGGCAATGATCATTATATAGGCAACACGTCCAAGATTAGTTGACTGACTCCTGCCTGCATCTACTACTATTACTCCACACATCGGCCGCTATCCAGCATGCATCTAGTGTATTAAGTTCATGAGAAAATGGAGTAATGCAATAAGAACGATGACATGATGTAGACGGGATCCGTTTATCTATTGCAGAGATATAGATCCATCTTGTTATGCTTAGTAGCAACGATACATACGTGTCGGTTCCCCTTCTGTCACTGGGATCAAGCACCGTAAGATTGAACCCACTACAAAGCACCTCTTCCCATGGCAAGATAAATCGATCAAGTTGGCCAAACAAAACCCAAATATCGAAGAAGAAATACGAGGCTATAAGCAATCATGCATATAAGAGATCAAAGAAGACTCCAATAAGTTTCATGGATAAAAACATAGATCTGATCATAAACTCAAAGTTCATCAGATCCCAACAAACACACCGCAAAAAGACTTACATCATATGGATCTCCAAGAGACCATTGCATTGATAATGAAGAGAGAGAGAGAGAGAGGAAGCCATCCAGCTACTAACTACGGACTCGTAGGTCTACAAAGAACTACTCACGCATCATAGGAGAGGCACCGATGGAAGTGGTGAACCCCTCCACGACGGTGTCTAGATTGGATCTGGTGGTTCTGAAATCTGCAGCGGCTGGAATTGATTTTCGTCGACTCCCCTAGGGTTTCTGGAATATTGGGGTATTTATAAAGAGGCAGTTCAGGGGGCACCCGAGGAGGGCAGCACCCACTAGGGCGCGCCCTGGTGGGTGCTGCTGCCCTCGAGTAGCCCCCAGATGTTTCCTTGGCCCACTGGCTTTCTTCTGGCCCAAAAAAAATCCTCTAGGAGTTTCGTTGCGTTTGGAGTCCGTTTGATATTGATTTCCTGCGATGTAAAAAACATGCAGAAAACAGCAACTGGCATTGGGCACTATGTCAATAGGTTAGTACAAAAAAATGATATAAATGACTATAAAATGATTGTAAAACATCCAAGAATGATAACATAACAGGATGGAACAGTAAAAAATTATAGATACATTGCAGACGTATCAACCACCACAAATCGTCCAATGAAAGCACGTAAAACTTCCTTCATTAATCTCATGAAAGTGCTAGGTGCATTAGTTAAACCAAAAGGCATGACTAACCACTCATATAAGCCAAACTTAATTTTAAATGTTGTTTTCCATTCATCTCCCAGATTCATACTAATTTTATGGTATCCACTACGCAAATCAACTTTGGAGAATATTGTAGAGCCACTCAATTTATCAAGCATATCATCTAACCTAGGAATAGGATGATGATAATGAATAGTAATATTATTAATGCCTCTACAATCAACACACATACGCGATGTACCATCCTTTTTTGGAACTAGTATAATATGTACAACAAAAGGACTAATAGATTCACATATATAACCTTTGGCGAGCAGCTTATGTACTTGACGCATAATATTCTTTGTCTCCTCTGGATTGGTACGGTATGGCGCACGGTTGGGTAGCGATGCACAGGGAATTAAATCAATTTGATGCTCAATCCCTCGAATAGGTGGTAATCCCGATGGCACGTCTTATGGAAAGACGTCAGTGAACTCCTGCAAAATGTTAGTGGCAGCAGGAGGCAAAGAGGAAGGCACATCCTCGAATGAAAATAATGCCTCTTTGCACACAAAAGCATAGTAAATAGATTTGCTGAAATCTAGATCATCAATATCAGATTTGGTGGCTAGTAAACATGCACTTTTCAATTTAATTTCAGAAGCAACACTATATGGTTTATTATTAGGCTTCATTTGTTGCTCAGATTCTTTTGCCACAATCTGATTTTCACTCTTATTTTGCTCCTTTTTTGCTTCACTAGCTCAATTAATATCATCTTTCAAAATAGAATCATGAGACATAGGAAGACAAGTAATATGTTTATCCTTATGAACAAGAGTATACTGATTGTTTCTACCATGGTGTACCGAATTTTTTATCAAATTGCCATGGTCTACCAAGTAGTAAGGAACATGCTTGCATGGATACCACATCACAATCAACATAATCAACATATGTAGCGATACTAAATGCACATGAATAGTACATGTTACCTTAACCTTGCCACTGTTGTTGAACCATTGGATATAGTAAGGATGCGGATGTGGTCGTGTGGTGAGAGACAACTTGTCCACCATCTCCATGCTAGACAAGTTCTTGCAGCTCCCTCCATCAATGCTGATGCGAACAGAACGTTCCTTCACAACTCCCTTTGTATGGAACAAATTGTGCCTCTGATTTTGCTCAGCTTGTGTGACTTGCACACTCAAAACATGATGATCAACTAAACTTTCATACCTGTCAGCGTCTTCAACTGCCATGTATTGTGACTCTTGTTTAGAATCATCTCCACCATGGTCTTCATTTGTAATAAGAGCCAAAGTATCCTCATCATAGTCACTAGCAGACTCATACCCTCCATCCTCAGTAGCAATTATCACACGCTTAGATGGGCATTCTCTCGCATAATGACCTCCACCCTTGCAACATCGACAAATAATATCATGTGTTTGCCTTGTTGATGCCATCAATGAAGAAGAGCTCTGTGCAGGCCTGGAAGGTGTGCTCTTGGCAGATACTAGTGGTTGTGCCTACTTTCTTGTATCACGGTTGATCGCAGCTGATGGAGAAGTCGGTGCAGCAGAACGTGTAGAAGTAGAGGATGCACGCGGTGTCCATGATGATGCACGACCTGCAGAAAAATTAGTTCGCACCAATGCTTGTCGATCATGCACTTCACGTTCAGCTTTGCAAGCAAGATGGAATAAACGAGTGATATTATTATACTCCTTATACTCTAGAATGGTCTGAATCTCTTTATTTAATCCACCCATAAAACGTGCAAGCATAGCTTCATTATCCTCAACAATACCACATCTAATCATGCCAGTTTGTAATTCCTGATAATATTCCTCTACAAAAAAAATCCTTGTCTTAAGCGCTGCAATTTTTGAAGTAATTCACGTTGATAATATGGTGGAACCGAACGAGTATGCTTTGAAATTTTCAAAGCCTCTCAAGTAGCTGGAATAGGATATAATCTACAATGTTCAGACCACCAAACACATGCAAAACTAGTGAATGTACAAACAGCAGCAGCAAAATGTCTACCCTCAGGATATTGTAAGCATGTAAAGCATTGTTCAGTTTCTAACTCCCAAGTAAGATAAATATCAGGAATGTATCTACCCTCGAATGGCGAGATATTCAACTTTAGTTTAGGGATGTGGTCTTGATCTCGTACCTAACAGGGTGTTGCAGCCCTACCGTTGTGATTATATGCACGAGGACGACCGGGTGGTGGTGGTGCTGGTGGTTGCACGTAGTTTTGATTTTGATCAACCTCATCCTTGTAATAGTCCTCGTCAGCAACAACAGCTATAGAAGCATCAACAGTAGGTGCATTAGGACCAGAAGTTTGGCCGGGCTCAATGGGAACGCGTTGCGCTCGTCCTACTAGATCGCGACGTGGAGGTGGTTGTTGTTGATGTTGTTGCAATGGTGCAGCAGAGGCAGCTGGTGGTTGTGGTAGACGCGCAAGTACTTCATTGAACTTGGCGTCCAACTTGGTGTTAATTGTCTTCTCAATGTCATCAATCCTCTCTAATGCCTTTCCAAAGCTGGCCATCACGTCTTCCACCTGTTGACCCAACATTTTCTGAAATTTATCATGAAGCTCCTTCTTCGTCATGTTCTCCCAGTCAATCTCGTCGGAATATGATCCTGCCATGGTTAGCAGCAATAGAAACACACAAGAATATGATCCTACAGACTACTAGGAAGTGGTGGTGGTTGGGTGTCACAAATCCGTCAAGCAAATCCCAAATTCTTACTAGTTCTTATCAAGTGGCAGGTGGTGATCGGCAACCGTTGTAGTCAAAACTCTCAAAGCTTCGACAGAGCAATTGCCAGGTGGTGTCAAACGCACGAAGTAGATGGATGTGGTGATGGGAAGGCTTATGATATGTGCTACTTCTTGAGCTTGCGTTGGTTTTTCCCTTGAAGAGGAAAGGGTGTTGCAGCAAAGTAGAGTAAGTATTTCCCTCAGTTTGAGAACCAAGGTATCAATCCAGTAGGAGACAACACACAACTCACTGAATACCTGCACAAACAATCAACAAACTTGCACCCAACGTGATAAAGGGGTTGTCAATCCCTTCACGATTACTTGCAAAAGTGAGATCTGATACAGATAGAT
Organism: Triticum dicoccoides; assembly: GCF_002162155.2. NCBI lineage: Eukaryota > Viridiplantae > Streptophyta > Magnoliopsida > Poales > Poaceae > Triticum > Triticum dicoccoides. The sequence goes on along the minus strand of NC_041385.1, from coordinate 437,014,134 downwards.
AAACGGTAAAGTAAATATTTTTGGTATTTTTGGTTTATAGATTGGAAAGTAAAATATTGCAAAATAGTAGATCGGAAACTAGTATGATGGAAAAGAGACTTAATATGATGGAAAAGAGATCCGGGGGCCATAGGTTTCACTAGTGGCTTCTCTCAAGATAGCAAATAATATGGTGGGTGAACAAATTACTGCCGAGCAATTGATAGAAGAGTGCATAATTATGACGATATCTAAGGCAATGATCATAAACATAGGCATCACATCCGTGTCAAGTAGACCGAAATGATTCTGCATCTACTACTGTTACTCCACACATTGACCCACTCCTGCCTGCATCTACAGTATTAAGTTCATAAAGAACAGAGTAACGCATTAAGTAAGATGACATGATGTAGATGAATTAAGTCAAGCAATATGACAAAAACCCCATCTTTTTATCCTCGATGGCAACAATACAATACGTGCCTTGCTGCCCCTACTGTCACTGGAAAAGGACACCACAGGATTGAACCCAAAGCTAAGCACTTCTCCCACTGCAAGAAAAACCAATCTAGTAGGCCAAACTAAACCGATAATTCGAAGAGACTTGCAAAGATATCAAATGATACAGATAAGAATTCAGAGAAGACTCAAATAATATTCATAGATAATCTGATCATAAATCCACAATTCATCAGATCTCGGCAAACACACCGCAAAAGAGTATGACATTAGATAGATCTCCAAGAACATCGAGGAGAACTTTGTATTGAGAATCAAAGAGAGAGAAGAAGCCATCTAGCTACTAGCTATGGACCCGTAGGTCTGTGGTAAACTACTCACGCTTCATCGGAAGGGCAATGGTGTTGATGCAGAAGCCCTTCATGATCGAATCCCCCTCCGACAGGACGCCAAAAAAGCCCCCTAGATGGGATCTCACGGGTACAGAAGGTTGCGGCGGTGGAAAAGTGTTTTCATGGCTCCCCCTGATGGTTTTGGGATATAAGAGTATATATGAGCGAAGGAATTAAGTCAGGAGACCTACATGGGGCCACGAGGCACGGGGGCGCGCCCTACCCCCCCTGGGCGCACCCTCCACCCTCGTGGTCACCTCGTTGCATCTCCGACTTCATCTCCAAGTCTAGTGGTTTGCTTCTGGTCCAAGAAAGATCATCGTGAAAGTTTTATTCCGTTTGGACTCCGTTTGGTATTCCTTTTCTGCGAAACTCTAAAACAGGCAAAAAAACAGAAACTGACACTGGACTTAATAGGTTGGTCCCAAAAATAATATAAAATAGCATATAAATGCATATAAAACATCGAAAACAGATAATATAATAGCATGGAACAATAAAAAAATTATAGATACGTTGGAGACGTATCAATATGGTAGCAAAAATGTTAGCAATAATCAATTTAGAGATGCAAAATTGAATAAACGCTTAACGATGGTACTGTGCTGGTCCTAGGCTAGACTGTGCTAGAGACGCGAGCCTAGAACACTAACAAAATCACGGCGCTGCATGCAAACAAGGGAAAAGCACACTCTGATTTTTTGGCGCCTCTTTTTTTTTTCTTTTTGCGCTCTTTTTTTGCCAAAAACACTATAATGGCGAGTGTCTCAAAACTCTTCCCAAATCAAAATAAGAGGATAGACACAAATTTTTTTGACTATTTTTTTTCGAATATCATGGCAGCGATGACCAAAAAGTGGGACAAAAAATCACTATGATGGAGAGTGGCTCAAAACGCTCTCTGTGACTTCAAAACTGGATAGGGAAAACATATTTTCACCTGCCTAAATTTTGGACAAACTGTCCGGGGCTCTTCGGACTCTCTACTCAGGCAAGGAAACACGAATCTGAAACTAGATGGATCTCAAAACAAACCTAACATGACAAGAACTAGGATTGGTGGTGGACACACATTGGTATATATGGACTCTGATATCACTTGATAGAGGCAAAGGTGTCCCGTCTTTCGATGAGATGGTGGCTATCGTTTTTGGTGGAGTAGACTTCGACGATCTGACTACGAACGTGCGAGGACGTCGCGCCTTTGGAACCGCTAAACCAACTCTGAAAGGTAACTGACCATGCCGGAGTACCATCAACCTGACCCCGAGGGTCTATTTTCTGCAAGCAAACGAAGAACAAGCAAAAACTAAGATTTCAATCTTGATATTGCGCATTTAAGAGGAAAGCTTTATTGATGAAAGTGGGGTTTTGTGACGTATTTGTTTGGACGTTGAACACAAACGAAGTGCGCAAAGTTGCAGCTATGGCGAACTTTAATCTAAACAAAGCCCAAAGTCTAAACGAGGCCCTAAGGGTTGTATATATGGAGGAAGAGGGGGGGGGGGATTTCGTGACCCCTTGGAGGAAGGGTCTGAAACCAACCCTAACTCTTGTTTCCCCACATAGACGAACTCTAAAAAAACCTATACTCAAGTATTTCGAAATTACATGGGCCTAGCCCAAAAATAAGGTGGCGCAACACCTTTTATAAGCTATGGACGAAAATTATGAAAGGGCATCTTGTATATTTCATCCATGTCCTTGTATATCATTAAAGAGGCTTCGAAGTACTGAAATCTTCACTTGAAATGCCGTCCTGATTCCCTTCGCGTGCGCCTTCATGTCCATGCCTGTTTCTGCTTAGTGTTCATCCCCCTTGTCCATGCTAGGCAGTAATCAACACAAATGTGTCCAATTTAGGCAACATCGTATTCTCATGAACATTAGAATTGTTACCAAGAAACAAAAGTATCTAGTAATTCAATTGGCGTGCGCGAGATCTAGTGATTGGTCCAGTATGTATAAAAGCAGGGGCTATGGGTGTAACAATGGTATTGATGTCATCATCACACGACTTATAAACCATCAGGGATAGGCCCTTTAGTTACACATGCGGGGTAAAAAGAGCTCGTGTGCGATCGGGCGAGCCATCGCGTACAATTATACAGGCCCAATAGTTTCCATTCGTAAGTACATTCCACACAGTGAATCCAAGCCATACATTTGCGTTCATATGTATATTTCACACAGTCAATTCAAGGAATACGTATCCATTCATATGTACATCCCACATAGTCAATCCAAGAAATACGTTTCTGTTCGTATGTACATCCCACACGGTGAATTCTAGACAAAAATATTTTCGTTCTCACGTACATCACACACAATTTTCCCCATCAAATCGCATGTGATAGCGTTTCCATTGCAGACGATATTAACAATTTTACCGTTTGCGTTATTGAACGCATCACACAAGGTGCCTAGAAGAAACTGTGTGCTGTCCAACATACACACTTTTATGTGGAAAATGTTTGGCGCAGGTAGGCTTACGCAAACAATTTTCTAGAGCAAGTCATGTGTGATTGTTCATTGATCCAATATGTTACTTTCTAGAAATTGTGTGGGTTGTCTGAGGTCATTGCCCACAATGTTGTCTCAATAACCGTTTACAAGAGAAAAAACCAATAAGCAGGCTAATTGGCCTATTATCATTAATCCATTTAGTAATCAAATTGACATTCCATATTAAGCACACAATATATTTCATTTTCGTATTACGGAACCAGAATTTCATAATTGAAATACACAAGAGTACAATATCATATAGCTGTAGCACGCAATTACACCATATAGGTATATAGCTAGCTACCTCATTACACAACTGCACCAACATCAAGTTTCACATGCAACATCTATAACCTTTGAAAATTAGAATCATAGACGGTAGATAGAGAGATGAATCTCATCTAGAAAACTGCTGAAGCGGAAGGCGAATATTAAGCCTTGAATGATGTTGAAGGTCCTTGAAACTTTAGGCCAGTGCCTATGGATGATTGACCGTCGATACTTCATCCTCATGAGAAAGACTTCAATATTGTACCGTGGATGTTGTATGAATATCTTTCTCGGCTCCTGATCATACATGTGGTTTGAGAGATAAATACTAATTAAAAATAAATAACAACTTTTATTATTGCCTCTAGGGCATATATTCTTCAAGTTGTGCAACAGCGGTGGCCCAACTCATGTAGATGTCGGGATTGCGGTAAAGTGATGACACAACACATAAGGTAGATGATGGTGCTACACGAGCACCCGGTCTCAAGTTCTGGGTTGAAAGCCTTGGTCTCCCGTGTCGGATCTACTTGGCAATGATGATATTTTTTATGTCGTTAACTTGTTGAAAGTATTGTTCGGATATGTTTGGACTGGTTCTTTAGGGTGACAACCTAGGATTTGATCTTGGGGTGGCTGGATTCAGTGACGACGATGCTCAAATGCCACTCCCTTTTTGAAGGCGTTGTTGTTAACGAATTTAGTCGTCCGTATGGTGCCATGAGATGGTTGGTGTAAATATGAACATTATTTTCGTTTGCCTATGACGGATCGGTGAGTTTTTCCTTTTCCTCGCCTATGTATAATTTTAGTTTTATGCGATTTTGCTATTTGCAGACATGTTTTTTGTATGTGCGCGTTCGTGTTGGTAGTGTGTAGCTTACCTATGCAGAGGCCGGGTGTATGCTCGTTTTGTTGAACACAGTACCATCGAAGTCGCTCACATACACTCACTCTATGTACGCATGTATGCACACCCTACCCCATATGAGCACCTCTGAGAAACTGAGCCGGCATATCATCATGAGATTGATGGTCGATGGGAACGTCTCCTCGGGTGAATACTTATTATGTTTGTATCTTTTTGATGCTTCATTCTAAGACAATAAAATTCACAGTTTGTTGAAGAAAAAATCATGTGCCGCACCTTATTCTCACGTAGTAGTACATTTCATGGCAAAAGTACAGTCTGATGTTACCAAGAGAAACGGAGTTGGTTGTGCCATTCGCTGCATGGTCAATTCCACAGGAGCTTCGTTAGGTGAGGTGACGCTCTCGCCTCTATCCAAGTAGAAGGATGGTATCTTCAGCACACGGCAAGTACGGGTGCGTGTGCAAATAAGAAAAATGTAAACAACCTTTGGATGGTGTACTGTACAACGACGGACGAGGACCACCAAATCAATGAGGATGCGTGAGTCGCAGCCAGATTTTCTGTTTCCATTTACTTCTTTTCTTTCGAGAATTCCGTTTTCATTTACCGTTACAGGACCACGCTCGTACGACTGCGACCCCAGGTTAACGGCCCAGCACCACGTCGCAGTAAGTGAACGCATGACGGTAATTTAGAAAGGAGCCGTTCCATTGGGGCATCTCACCCGTAAATCGGACACCGCAACTGTCTGTGTGTCACATCCCTAGTTTGGTTGCTTTGAATCAGCCACTCATGTGATGCATCATATCTAAATTTTATTGAAACTTGAACTGGGATGACAAACCCTAGCACTAAAATTAAATCAAATAGGGCCAACCAGAAATATTTTCAATGATCCCAGATTGCTCTTCAGAAAAGTTCATCATTTTTTAATTGGTTGAAAACCTCAGCCAAAAATGGTGCACCTTTTTCTAGATCATCCTGGAATTTTGAATTAACCCATATTGTATTTGTTTTAGAGCTATTAATTCCTATAAAATATTTCGTAGCTCCAAATATTCTGAAACTGGGTGAGGGCCTCTCGTTTAAATCAGATAGTGGCCACAAGAGTTTACAGAATTTTACAAAGTACTTAAGTATTTTTACTAAAGGTAAAACAAAGACAGAAATTAGAAAACAGAAAGAGAGAGAGAGAGAGAGAGTGTGTGTGTTTACCTCGGCCTTACCTGCTACTGTAGCCGGCCCAGCACTATAGCTTGCGGCCCAACCCACCTAGCAACTGCCAGTCGTCCTCCTCCTTGCGCCAGAAGGATGCCGGCGCATGCCCGACGCACGCCGAGCCACCTCCAGGCTGCCTGCCTGTGCCTCGACTGCTCTGAAGACGCCACGCAGCCGCCTGGAGCAGTCTGGCCCTTCCTCTCTTCTCCTGGAGCTCTTCCCCCTTCCCTGGCTATCTCTCCCTCGCTGTTCCCCACCTCACCGAACCGCGCCGACGCCACCGACGAGCACCACCGCGGCCATCGCCTCTCCCTCGTCCTCTCGAGCGGTCCAGGAGCTCCGTCGTGTCGTCCTTGTCAGCGATCAAGGCATCGAGGCAGGTCAGAAGGAAGCACGTGAAGGCAAGGACTTGACTCGTGGGCCTCCGACTCGGCCCACTCGCGATCGACATCTTCCCCAGTGGCTTGCAGGCCCGGACTGGGCCCGCTAAGGGTGTACGTGAGATATAACCGTTGTTACAGTAGCGTGTGGACTTGGGATGGATCTGGTGGCTTCGGCCGAACCTCGCGAGTCGCGTGTGAGCTTGTACGACCAGCAATGGCGAATTCCTCCCCCTGATTCGAATATCCACTATCAGTAGCTTACATCTGGCATCAGAGCCGTTTCGTCCTGGAGTTCCCCCGCCACCCGCACCGCACCAGATTCTGTGAATTCCGCCGGCGAGAGGCCATGGAGAACCTATCAACGGAGGGCCGCAACATCCACGACTTCGTCAAGACCGCCGTCGTCGACGATCTCGAGCAGCGCCTCAAGTCCCACATCGACGATCTCCTCAAGTCCATGACGAAGCTGCTCCAGGAGTCGACCAAGACCTTGGATGGCCTCATCTCCGCTCGCGTCGATGGCGTCTGCTCCGAGCTCCATCTCGATATCGAGCAGATCCACTCTGATCTGGAGCGGGGGGACAAGGGTGACTACGATGGGCGAGCGGGAGGCCCCTCAACCAGTCGAGAGGCGAGGAATCACAACATCTACGTTCCTCCCCCGGCCCGAGGTATGCGTGAACTGTCATCTCCACGCGATGTTCAGTCCCCTCGTGACTTGGTGGTTCTGGATCAAGGGGATCAGTTCAGTTCAGGCCCCCGGGTCGAATTGCCACGATTTGATGGCTCTAATCCACGACTGTGGCAATCGAGGTGTGAGGATTATTTCAAGTTGTGGGGTACGCATCATAGCAGGTGGATTTCATATGCTACTGCTCAGTTTGAAGGCGCAACCGCTCGCTGGTTGGAGTCGATGCAGAGGAAGACTGCAGATCTGCATTGGACTGAATTTTGTAACCTATTGCAAGGAAGGTTTGGCCGTAATCTGCATCAGAACCTGTTGCGTAAGATGTTCAGAATCAACCAGACTGGAACTATAGAGGAATATGTGGATTAGTTTGCGGAGTTGTATGACCAGCTCACGGCATATGAAAGCAATCCAGACCCCTTGCATTACACCACCCGATTCATAGACGGGTTGAAACCAGGGGTACGAATGGCGATAGCTATGCAAAAACCCCGGGACCTTGACACCGCTTATGAGTTGGCTCTGCTTCATGAGGAACTGGGAGAGATGCAGTACAACACTATCAAAAGAAGCAAAACATCAACTGGTCAGTATCAATATAAGGCCAAATCCGTGGAAGAGAGGAAACCTACTGAGAGTCACAGGACACAATCAACTAAAGACAAATGGACCTCCTTGAGAAATTACAGGAAGGCAAAGGGGTTATGCTTCATTTGTGGGGAGAAATGGTCCAAGGATCATCAGTGCAAATCCACAGTTCAGTTACATGTGGTACATGAGCTCATTGAACAGTTGCGGAGTTCTTCTCCTTCTCTTGAGGATTCAGATAGTGACTCTGATAACTTAATGTTGCTGTCTGTAGCTGCTACTGGTAACACTGTATCTGTGTTGTCTCTGTCATTGCCAGTGAACATCAAGGATGCAGAACTTAAGTTTTTGGTTGATTCAGACAGCACCCATTCCTTTTTGGATAATTCTCTACTCCACATTCTATCAGAAGTTACTGAAATTAAGGCAGTCACTGTCAAGGTAGCCGGTGGAGGAAAACTGAGATGTTCTCAACAAGTGAAACAGTGGCAGTGGGGTTGTCAAGGACAGAAATTCTCTCATGATTTCAGGCTGTTATCCTTAGGTGGTTATGATGGTATTCTGGGTTTAGATTGGCTAGCAAAACACAGTCCCATGTACATTGACTGGGACCAAAAGTGGCTCTCATTCCAATACAAGGGGGCTACAGTTACCTTACAGGGAGAATTACCTGAGGAGTGTGCTTTTACTGTCTTAGCTATTTTTTAGCACACCAGTTCTGAACAAAGGAAGCAAATACCAGAAATTCAAGCTCTACTGGACAAATATGCAGTGGTTTTATCTCCACCTACTGGTCTGCCCCCCAGAAGGAAATTTGACCATAGCATACCCTTAATACCAGGGGCACAATCAGTGTCTATCAGACCTTACAGAATTCATCCCCACTTAAAGGTTGAAATGGAAAAGCAAGTGCAGACAATGTTAAAAGAAGGTCTGATCCAAGTGAGTAATAGTCCATTCTCTTCTCCTGCTTTGATGGTCAAGAAGAAAGAAGAGGGAGATTGGAGGCTGGTCATTGATTTTAGACATATTAATGCACTCACACTGAAAAGTAAGTATCCTATTCCTGTCATAGATGAGTTATTGGATGAACTTGCTGGTGCTTGTTGGTTCTCCAAGTTAGACCTTAGAGATGGATATCATCAAATCAGATTGGCGCCAGGAGAGGAATTTAAAACTGCTTTTCAAACACATTCTGGCCACTATGAATTCACTGTAGTAGCTATGGGTCTGACTGGAGCACCTAATACTTTCCAAGGGGCAATGAACACAGATTTAGCCCCAGTTCTGAGAGGAGAGGACCAGTGTGCAGTATGTTTCTTTGATGACATTCTTATATTCAGCAAGACCCTCAAGGAGCATTTTATACATCTAGAGAAGGTGTTGAGAATTCTATTAGAAAAACAGTGGAGAGTCAAATTAAGCAAGTGTGATTTTGCTAAACAAGAGATTGCTTATTTGGGTCATGTCATTAGTGACAAGGGAGTTTCTACTGATGCCAGTAAAATTGCAACTGTTAAGAATTGGCCAGTGCCTGCTGATGTCAAACAAGTCAGAGGGTTCTTGGGGTTAACTGGATATTACAAGAAGTTTATAAAAAACTATGGACTGATTAGTAGGCCCCTGACTGATTTGCTGAAAAAGGGGACTAATTTTGTGTGGACACCAGCTACAGAGCTAGCTTTCCAAACACTGAAGGAAGCTCTTGTTAATGCTCCTGTGCTAGCCTTACCAGATTTTTCCAAACAATTTGTGGTTGAGACTGACTCTTGTGATGTTGGTATTGGGGCTGTTCTCATGCAACAAGACCATCCCATTGCTTTTGTCAGCAGAGCATTAGGTCCTAGGAACAGAGGTTTATCTGTGTATGAGAAGGAATATTTAGCCATTCTGTTAGGCATTGAACAGTGGAGGCCATATCTGCAGTTCCAGGAATTCATCATCAGAATAGATCAGAGGAGCTTGGTTAATTTGACTGATCAGAGGTTGCACACCCCTTGGCAGCAAAAAGCACTTACAAAAATGATGGGGCTTAATTCTAGGATTGTCTACAAAAAAGGGTCTGACAATTCTGTAGCTGATGCTCTCTCTAGAAGACCCCAGGCAGATTCTGTGGTGCTAGCAATTTCTGGTGTCAAACCTAGTTGGCTTGAGGAGGTTATTGGCAGCTATAGACAGGATCCCAAGGCTCAAGAGCTGCTGCAACAACTATCAGTGAAGCCACATTCCAACAGCAATTTCAAGATATGCCAGGGAGTGTTGAGATACAAAGGCTGCATTTGGGTGGGCAATGACAATGAGTTGCATGTCAAAATTTGTCAGGCTTTCCATGACACTCCTCTGGGTGGTCATTCAGGGTTCCCTGTCACTTACAAAAGAATTAGAGCACTTTTTAAGTGGGTTGGTATGAAGAAACAAATACAGAAGTTTGTACAGTCCTGTCTAGTCTGTCAGCAAGCAAAACCAGAGAGAGTGGCATATCCAAGACTGCTATCTCCCTTACCTGTTCCTGCAAAAGCTTGGGAAACTGTCACGATGGATTTCATCTCAGGCCTACCCTCTTCTGATCAATATGATTGCATCATGGTGGTTATTGACAAGTTTACCAAATATGGGCATTTTATTCCTGTCAAACATCCATACACTGCCCAGAAGATTTCTGAATTGTTTTTAGACAATATCTATAAACTTCATGGCATGCCTCGTTATATTGTGTCAGATAGGGACCCTGTGTTCACTAGCAAGTTTTGTCAGGCATTAGTGAGAAGGACAGGAGCTGTTCTTAACATGAGCACAACCTATCACCCAGAGACAGATGGTCAAACAGAGCGTGTCAATTAGCAAGTGGAATGCTTCCTGAGATGTTTCATCAGCGCTCACCCCAAGAAATGGGCAAGGTGGATTTCTCTTTGTGAGTTCTGGTACTATACAAATTGGCATTCAACACTCAATAAATCTCCTTTTGAGGTCCTTTATGGCCATAGTCCTAGACACTTTGGTATTTCAGCTTCGAATGCAGCTGATCCTATTGATCTGCAACAATGGTTGGATGCCAGGGAAGTGGTGCAACAGTCAGTGCGCCAGCATCTGTTGCGTGTTCAACAGAGAATGAAACAGCAAGCTGACAAGAAGCGCATAGAGAGAACATTTGCTGTGGGTGATCGCGTGTTCCTCAAACTCTAGCCGTATGTGCAGTCGTCTGTGGCACACAGAGCAAATCACAAACTTGCCTTCAAGTATTTTGGACCGTTTTTTATTCTGGAGAAGATCGGGGAAGTGCCCTACCGCTTACAGTTGCCAGCATCTAGCCGTATTCATCCAGTTTTTCATGTGTCGCAGTTGAAGCAATGCGTGCAGCCACACCAGGAGATATTCAGGTCACTTCCTTTGGCTGACACGCATCTTCAGTTCCCTGTTAAAATTCTGCAGGAGAGGATTCATTGCGGGGACCACCGATCGGTGGCGCAAGTTTTGGTCCAATGGAGTGGAGGGGATGCTTCTTCGGCAACCTGGGAGGACAAGGACTTGCTTCGTCAGTTGTTTCCGCGTGCGCCGGCTTGGGGACAAGCCGGTTCTAAAGAAGGGGGGAATGTCAGCGATCAAGGCATCGATGCATGTCAGAAGGAAGCAAGCGAAGGCAAGGACTTGACTCGTGGGCCTCCGACTCGGCCCACTCGCGATCGACATCTTCCCTAGTGGCTTGCAGGCCTGAACTGGGCCTGCTAAGGGTGTACGTGAGATATAACTGTTGTTACACTAGCGTGTGGACTTGGGATGGATCTGGTGGCTTCAGCCGAACCTCGCGAGTTGCGTGTGAGCTTGTACGGCCAGCAATGGCGAATTCCTCCCCCTGATTCGAATATCCACTATCAGTAGCTTATAGTCCTCAACCTCCTCGTAGAGCTACGCAACACCAGGAGCATCAGAGCACTAGCCCCATCGTTTCCATCGCCGCCCCCGTTTCGTCACCGTCGTGGTCGATTCGCCGGCCACAACACTTCCCCGACCTCGTCGTTGCCTCTGCTGTGAGGCCCCGCATCTCTCACCCCTCTCCCCGTCGACGCATTCTTCCTCTAGCCGTCGTCCATGAGCAACCGAGCGTCGCCGTCCGCCATGGCCGGTGAGCCCGCACTCCCGAGCCTCTCCTGCTCGTCCCAGGGGCACTGGCATGTTCCTGGCGCCTCCAGGAGGCTGCCTAACCACTCTGCTTGCTCGCTCGAGCGTTGCAGCCACGTCCCCGCACCTACCTGAACTCCGGCCACCGCCGCGAGCTCGTTTTCGGCGAGCTCCGGCCACCCCAGCTCCAGCCGCCACCACCATTGGATGCGCCCCTCCGTCAACTCCCCGTAGATGCTCCCCGCGCGCCAAAGCGGACTCTGTAGCGAAATCTTGACGCCCTTCGCCGCGGATTGGGTCGCCGGCGTTCACACGCCAGTGGTGATGACGTGGCATCGTCATTAAGGCATAATCATGTTCGGTTTAATCACCTTAGCCACTGAAATAAGGGACCCACCGACTAAATAACCATGGGTTAATTCTAGATTAGAGTTAATCAAACACGGGGGACCCACACGCCAGCATTGACTTCGCTGACGTGGCTGTTGACCGGTCCCACTTGCCTGTGACACGAGCCAGTGCTGTGAGACTGACCAATGGGACCCACTGGTCAGGTTTGACCTGGACTGGCGTTGTTGACCTGCTGACATCACATCAACGTCATGTTGATGCAGTTAACCATTTTTTGTATTTTTGTTAATTCAGGAAATTTCAGAAAATAGTCAAAACTTCTAAAATTCATAGAAAATTATCTATAACTCCAAATAAAAAGAGTTATATATGAAAAATGATCAGAAAAATCCAATCTATCCATCTGGACCATTTTCATGCATGTTTGAGCAAGTTAACTTCACTGTTTAGGATGAAAAATGAATAGGACAACTTTGATAATAGTTTTGGAGTTGGAATTTGATATAGTTTGGAATTCCACGTCAATCAAAATGACTTTCTGTTACATTACCCAAATCACAGCATATTGCCATGTCATGATCATGCATCATACTGTGCACTGCATTGATTGTGTTTATTCTCTGTTGCCGGTGTTTGTCCCCCTTCAGTAGACGTGGTTCCGACGATGAGCTCGATGACACCGATGAAGAGCTATACTATCTTCAGAAGTGCCAGGCAAGCAAAACCCCCTTGTTCATTCCGATACAATCTCACACTCTCGCTCCTGCTCTCTTTTATTGCATTAGGAAAAAACATTTCAACTGTTACATGCTACGGTAGCTGAACCCCTTTTCCTCTTCATGACCTGTCATTGCCACAGTAAATAGATGAAACCCTGATGTGCCTAATCATTCGTGCTTATTTGTCATTCCTGCTACTGCTTAGAGTTGATCAGGTCTGATTCATCGGGAATGAATTGGAAGGTTATGAACATGTCCTACTGTTGAGAGCTAAGAGTGCGAACACGATTTGGTAAAGGTAGCGATGACAGGCCATGTAGGAGTACATGGTGGGTTATCTCATTGAAACCGTCCTCAGGAACTGAGTTCTATGTTTTTGATCCATGAACAGGTGCTACCACACATTAGGTTCAGGTAACTCGACCCCTCTCGACTTATTAATCAGCCTGATCTCCAGGAGTTGCAACTAGTTTCTGGTGTTTGTAGGTAGTGCTAGTAGTCTACCAAGTGGCACCCGGTACAGGTGGGCTTGGGACACACTAGGTGCAGTAGCATGGTGTACCAAGTGGCACCCGGATGGTGGGCTTGGGAACCCTGCTCACGTCGTTTGGGGCCGTGATCGGCACCCCGGCCGGATCTCCTTGCGGATGGAACCCGAATAGTCGATAAACCTGGACTACAGTCTTGCGTCGTTAGTCAGGATGTGGCCGACACCCTCGCCAGGCTTCCACATGAAGGTTGCCGAGATACATGACGTGTACATGGCGGTAAGTGGCAAGAGCGTGTGTGAAGAAGTACACCCCTGAAGGGTTATAAATGATCTATTCGAATAGCCGCGTCCGCGATAAACGACCTCTGGGTTGCCTATACAGTTCATAGACAAGTGAAAGTGGATACTCTAAAATGCACAAGATAAGCGTGAGTGCTATGGATGTCGTTCTCGTAGGGAGACGGGAGCGGATCCATAGTGGTGTATTGATATGGTGAATATGTGGACTCGTGTGCGCCACCTCAAAGAGTTGCTTGCAGTCGTAGATCAGGATAGCCACCGTGTCAAAGCTGGCTTGCTGCAGTTAAACCCCACCATCCCTTTGTTCATAATGATGCATATGTAGATAGTTCTCATGTAAGTATTACTGGGTACATTTGTACTCACGTTTGCTTAATTTATGTTTTTGCAGAGAGACTTCAGACTCGCTAGTAGTTTCGCATGGACTTCGACGTGTAGCTTGTTACCTCAACTACGATCTTGTGCCCTCGGAAGGATCTTGTAGATAGTCAGGCTTCTCAGCACTTTTCATTTGTAGTTGTCTGTACTCAGACATGTTAAGCTTCCGTTTGTGCTTTTGGCTTGTATGCTCTGAATGTTGGGTCGTCAGACCCATGATTGTTATATCTCGCTCCTCGGAGCCTAGTGAATGAATACTTCGAGTTGTAGAGTTGTGTTGTGATGCCAGTTGTATTTGCACATATTGAGCATATTGTGTGTATGTTTTGAAATGCTTGGTATGTGTGGGATCCGACAACCTAGTTTATTCTTGGTAGCCTCTCTTGCCGGAAAATGTCTCCTAGTGCTTCCACTGAGCCATGGTAGCTTGCTACTTCTCCGGAACACTTAGGCTGGCCGGCATGTGTCCTTTTTCATTCATGTGTCTGTCCCTTCGGGGAAATGTCACACGTTGTTCCTTTAAGTCCTTGTAGCTTGCTACGACTTGGGTTCATACGTTGTTGATCGACACATTCGTTGTTGGGTCATGTATGCCTGTTCCTGTAAGTTAGCGCCATCTTGGGTTTACAACTAGTCATGTCGGCCCGGGTTCTTTGTCATATGGATGCTAACAGCACTATCATATATGTGAGCAAAAAGGCGCAAACGGTCCTAGGCCAGGTAAGGTGGCACCCGTGGGAATATCGTGCTTGAGGCCGCAAAGTGATATGATGTGTTACATGCTAGATCGGTGTGACTTAGGATCAGGGTCCTGACAACTTTGGTATTAGAGCCTGACTGCCTGTAGGATTACCAAGCCAAACTTGTCGAAGTTGAGTCTAGAAATTCTTTAGTTATACGAGGGAATTGATTGTGGATGGGAACGTAAGGCTCTTTTTACTCCTTTACTTTATGCCTTCTGATCTGAGTCGTCCTATCTTTCCTACGGGGTTATGGAACTAGGCTTTCTCTTCTTTCTATCAGGATCACGTGTTACTAATCCATAGACTTATAAGATTGATGAGTTGAAGCCTCAGTTCAGTCTCTTCTACTTCCATGTGTTCATAGTTGGTCTCAGAACCTTGATATTATGATGATCGAGTGGTTATGCCACCATTTGGTAGGATGTCTCAAATCCTTTTGAGCTTTTGCAGTCGTTATGTTGTCCGAGTCATCCTAGATTTCTAAATAATCTGATGCATTTACAAAATCCTCTCCCTCTATTTTCGATGTTGTTTTAGGCCAGGTTAATCACACTAATTGCTGAGTTGAGGTACTTTATTGCCTCGACATGTATGTTGGAGTTATTATTATGACCCTAGGTGTCTTAGAGGATCACCTAGTAATCTAGACATGTTTTGTGTTCCCGGTGTGATGATTCCGGCCATCATTCTCGAAAGCATTCCGTGATGCCACTTAGTTATTAGGCATTCTACTCCTGGGTTTTTGAACCCGAGATTCACCCTACTTACTTCATGTTGGTAGTGTTTGCTAGTTCCTTTAGGATATTAGTAATCTTTGCATTAGTCCTCAAGGTCTGTGGTATTTCCTTCTTCCAATACCATGAACTTTTTATGGCAGAAGTTCCTCGTTGAACCGAAAGTTCACAACTAGAGTGCTCTTGATGAGTTCTTGATTCTATATTGTTACTTTGCCAGTTCTACCTTTCTGCATGGGTTATCCGAAAGAAATGTTGAGCTTTGCTCGACATACTAACCTATGCATCCACAACTCAGAAAATCATATGTTCTTTTGAGTTGTTCTACTTTAGTTGTCTTCTGACCCTCGCCTATCAATTGATAGTCAAGAGTATGCGTGCATTCGTTCATCGATGCCTATTACTCTGTGGTCCGTCAAGCCATTCTATTCCAGAATGATTAGGAGAAACAAACTCCAGTACCTCATCTATATCCAGGATTGGGTCAAAGCAGTTGTGTTCCGCAGATCAAATACTAATCCAGCTTTTGTTCTGTTCTACCTTGGAGTATTACCATCTTTATATTAAGAATATCATGGGAATTGCACAACATCCTATGAACTCTTGATACAGTGATACTTCTCACCATCATTATTCATTCTTCAGTTCCTGTGTTATTGTAACCGGAACGCCGACAAGTGAATCGTGATGTGTGAAATCTGTACTCCTAGCAACTCCGTTGCTTGGTAGTTAAATGGACAATAACCTCATTCTTTGCGTGTTGGTTATTGAATCATCACCCTAAGGTTGATTGTGCTACCTAGTCCTTATTTTCGGTGCACTCTCCGATCAATGAGTTAGGATGGTGTCAATCCTTACTTATTTGATCATATCGTCTTTCCTTGAAAAGCAAGATTGTTCTCGAGGTTAGTAACATATCGGTGGTTAGTGATTTTCCGAATGTCTTCTTGGAAGTATCACCAGGTTGTCACCTGACTGTTATGTTGAGCTCGTTATCAAGTTGGTTCCTTATAACCACCCATTCTCCAAGAATCTGTGTTGAATACCCCTGAGCTAGTTGGTTAAGCTAAAAGAACAACTTGGAGAGTTGGAAGATAAAGCTTGTCCGACTTAGTTCATTTTAAGGGATATCTTTTTTTTGTGTGTGTGTTGAAGAAAGATGATATCTTCATCGATTGGTCCTAGTGATAAGTTGTTGGATCTATTGTCTTGTCAAAACTTTGATTTGAGTGTGGGCTATCCTCAAATCAAATTAGAACCAACGATGTTCGTAATGTTGTCTTACTCGTGGTTGTTTCCTTGAGTATACACCATTATATCTTTTGGGTCTGACCAATGCTATCACTTGTTCTCATAATTATGGATTCCATCCTCATGGAAACCAGGATGAATTGTTGTTGAGCCCATTGACAACATCCTTATCTTCTCCATGACTTTGTTGAACATTAAGCTAGTGTTGGAAACTTTATAAGCAATGTCTTCATGTCCCATTCATGAAGCATATGTCCGGATGAAAGAAGTGACTTCCTCTAATTCATGTGCATTTGATGCAAGTTGCCACCGTGGATTCGAGAAAGTCAATGTTGCTTCCTCTGGAATCATCCCAAATCGGTCATGCATACGTGCGACGTATTCTGTGGTTTGGAGACTTGAAACCTTCATTCTATATGTGTCCATAGCACACCAAGCCACTGATTGATTTGATAAAGGAGAATAAGTTCATTCTTCAGAGTAGACTTATGCAAGGACTTCGATATCCTCGATGATGGTTCCCCACCTGAACTCGGTAGTGTTTTATTATAAGACTACTATGTGGTCATGTCTGTCTGGGACAGCCTGTTCACATGTGTGTAGCAGAACCAGCTCATGTTTTGGAGCTTGCTATCATAGTCCATTTCCCGGGAATCTCACAACGCCATCTCGTCGATTTGTGTTGCAAACTTTCATTTTTCTTTCTCGACTTGATGAGTCTGGAATATCCTGACACCAACCAGATCTGAATCTCAGGCAAATATGATGGTTGGAACATTTCCCAAGGACTATAATATTGGTCTCTCTGTAACCCACTAAAGTGGATGTTGTGTCCAACACCCAACCGTAAGACCTAATATTGTAGTATCTTGATTGAGGAAGTTGTCCATCTCCACACAAGGATCTCTCAGGATTTACTTTTGTAGTTATTCCTTATGGATTCTTGAGCTTCCGAAGTCCGACCTGTTACTTGATGTCCTAGATACCAAACCATTTCAATAAATGGGTTACACTAGCACATCAAGGAGAACATTAGAAGCGGAGTGCTAAATGTCTCTCGGTCGATCATTCGAATTTTGTTCCTTGGCCTCGCTAAGGTGAAATCTGAGAAACTGGTATCTCCCTTTGCATCTACATTGTCCATCACTATTTATCATGGTAGTATGTTGTGTTGCCAGGATCCTTGACACGGATGTTGGTAAAACCTTGATGAATATGGAAATGCTCAAGTTCTTGAGAGAACGCGCAAGCTCTAGGCTTCATCGTCGGCACTAACTGGGATTGCTCCCAGTTTCTCCGATTATGCTATAACCTTTCAAATAGTGGAAGACTGTTGAGCTTCTCTCCAGTTACTAGAATCATTCCCAGCAATTGCATTCTGTTCCCAGCTTGCACTACCATTGTACCGTCCTGCTATGGACTACCCTTCTCAGTAATTACTGATCAGGATCATTTTCAAAAGTGGTCCTACCACAGGTTCCATCCATTTCTGATGATAAGCCAAATCATCCATTGCATTGTCTTCAACAAAGTAGTCCACATCATCCATCCTAGTCCGACTATGCCATTCCCTTGAACTCCTCCAAACGATCGCTCGAGATTGCCCTAGGCTGGTATAGAGAGTCTCAATGATCTTTGTATCAAAAGTAATTCTTTTTGCCACTTAAAGGATAATTCTACGAGTCACCTTCTCTAAGGTGTCTCGTTATGGTATCATGGCAACTCAAATCCTTGCTACGTTGACAACCGTTCACCACCATTTTAAGTGTGGAATTGTTGTCTACCTAGTGAACCTTCTTCATCTGTTCTCTCCATCCCTCTGGATGTATGTTTCATGTCTCAGCTCGAGAGATGTTTCAATGTCTCACTCCATGAGTTGATCCCGAGTTGTTCGATCTTTGAGAAGATCGATCCTTCTAGAGTTTTCCCTTTCCTCTTGTTGTCATGTTGGTTGGAGTTCTCAGAGCAAGACATCGAGAAAAAGTTGGTGATTGAATCAATGTTCTTATGAAGTGCAATCTGGATCGTGAAGTTTGTGTTAGCTTTGTGTCCCCTTTGTCTTCTTACCTCACGTCTTGAATCTCGGGACGAGATTCTAATTTAGTGGGGGTGAGTTGTCACATCCCTAGTTTGGAATGCTTTGGGTCAGCCAGTCATGTGATGCACCATGTCTAAATTTTATTGAAACTTGAACTGGGGATGACAAACCCTAGCACCAAAATTAAATCAAATAGGGACAACCAAAAATACTTTCAATGATCCCGGATTGCTCTTCAGAAAAGTTCATTATTTTTGAATTGGTTGAAAACCTCTGCCAAAAATGATGCACCTTTTTCTAGGTCATCCTGGAATTTTGAATTAACCCATATTGTATTCGTTTTGGAGCTATTAATTCCTATAAAATATTTGGTAGCTCCAAATATTCTGGAACTGGGTGAGGGCCTCTGGTGTAAATCAGATAGTGGCCACAAGAGTTTGCAGAATTTTACAAAGTACTTAAGTATTTTTACTAAAGCTAAAGCAAAGACAGAAATTAGAAAATAGAAAGACACACACACACACACACAGAGAGAGAGAGAGAGAGAGAGAGAGAGTTTACCTGGGCCTTACCTGCTACTGTAGCTAGCCCAGCACTATAGCTTGCAGGCCAGCCCACCTGGCAACTGCTAGTCGTCCTCCTCCTTGCGCCAGAAGGACGCCGGCGCGTGCCCGACGCACGCCGAGCCACCTCCAGGCTGCTTGCCTGTGCCCCGACTCCTGTGAATACGCCAAGCAGCCGCCCGGAGCCATCTGGCCCTTCCTCTCTTCCCCTGGAGCTCTTCTCCCCTTCCCTGGCTCTCTCTCACTTGCTGTTCCCCACCTCAACGAACCGCGCTGACACCACCGACAAGCACCACCGCAGCCATCGCCTATCCCTCGTCCTCTCGAGCGGTCCAAGATCTCCGCCATGTCATCCTCAACCTCCTCGTTGAGCTACGCAACACCAGGAGCAGCAGAGCGCTGGCCCCATCATCTCCATCGCCGCCCCTATTTCGTCACCGTCATCGTCGATTTGCCGGCCATAGTACTTCCCCGACCTCGCCGTTGCCTCTGCTGGACTCACTGTGAGCCCCCGCATCTCTCACCCCTATCCCCGTCGATGCGTTCTTCCTCTAGCCGCCGTCCATGAGCAACCAAGCGCCGCCGTCTGCCATGGCCGGTGAGCTCGCGCTCCCGAGCCTCTCCTGCTCACCCCAGGGGCACTGGCATGTTCCTGGCGCCTCCAGGAGGCCGCCTGACCACTCGCTTGGTCGCTCAAGCGCTGCGGCCACGTCCCCGCACCTACCCGAACTCCTGCCACCGCCGCGAGCTCGTTTTCGGCGAGCTCCGGCCACCCCAGCTCTAGCCGCCACCACCACTGGATGTGCCCCTCCGCCAGCTCCCCGTAGATGCTCCCCGCGCGCCAAAGTAGACTCTGTAGCGAAATCTCGACGCCCTCCGCCGCGGATTTGGTCGCCGGTGTTCACACGCTGGCGGTGATGACGTGGCATCATCATTAAGGACTAATCATGTTCAGTTTAATCACCTTAGGCACTGGCATAAGGGACCCACCGACTAAATAACACCGGGTTAATTCTAGATTAGAGTTAATCAAACACGGGGGACCCACACGCCAGCATTGACTTTGCTGACGTGGCTGTTGACCCGTCCCACTTATCTGTGTCACGAGCGAGCGCTGTGAGACTGACCAATGGGACCCACTGGTCAGGTTTGACTTGGACTGTTGCTGTTGACCTGCTGAGGTCACACCAATGTCATGCTGATGCAGTTAACCATTTTCTGGATTTATATTCATTCAGAAATTTCAGAAAATAGTCAAAACTTCTAAAATTCATAGAAAATTATCTATAACTCCAAATAAAAAGAGTTATATATATATGAAAAATGATCAAAAAAATCCAATCTATCCATCTGTACCATTTTCATGCATGTTTGAGCAAGTTAACTTCACTGTTTAGGATGAAACATGAATAGGACAACTTTGATAATAGTTTTGGAGTTGGATTTTGATATAGTTTGGAATTCCACTTCAATCAAAATGACTTTCTGTTACATTACCCACATCACAGCATATTGCCATGTCATGATCATGCATCATATTGTGCACTGCATTGATTGTGTTCTTTCTCTGTTGCCGGTGTTTGTCCCCCTTCAGTAGACGTGGTTCCGACGATGAGCTCGATGACACCGATGAAGAGCTATACTATCTTCATAAGTGCCAGGCAAGCAAAATCCCCTTGTTCATTTCGATACAATCCCACACTCTCGCTCCTGCTCTCTTTTACTGCATTAGGACAACAATGTTTCAACTGTTACATGCTGTGGTAGCTGAACCCCTTTTCCTCTGCATGACCTATCATTGCCACAGTAAATAAATGAAACCCACTAGCATGAGTAGGAGTTGTTTGAGCCCTGATGTGCCTACTCATTCGTGCTTGTTTGTCATGCCTGCTACTGCTTAGAGCTGAGTCAGGTCTGATTCATCGGGAATGAATTGGAAGGTTATGAACATGTCCTACTGTTGAGAGCTAAGTGTGTGAACACAATTTGGTAAAGGTAGCGGTGAGAGGCCATGTCGGAGTACATGGTGGGTTGTCTCATTGAAACCGTCCTCAGGAATTGAGTTCTTTGTTTGTGATCCATGAACAGTTGCTACCACACATTGGGTTCCGGTAACTCGACCCCTCTCGACTCATTAATCAGCCTGATCTCTGTCCAGGAGATGCAACTAGTTTCTGGTGTTTGTAGGTAGTGCTAGTAGTCTACCAAGTGGCACCAGGTACAGGTGGGCTTGGGATAGACTAGGTGCAGTGGCACGGTGTACCAGGTAGCACCCGGATGGTGGGCTTGGGAACCCTGCTCACATCGTTTGGGGCCGTGAGCGACACCCGGTCGGATCTCCTTGCGGATGGAACTAGAATAGGCGATAAACCTAGACTAGAGTCTTGCGTGGTTAGTCAGGTCATGGCTGACACCCTTGACAGGCTTCCACTTGAAGGTTGCCGAGATACATGACATGTACATGGCGGTAAGTGGGGAGAGAGTGTGTGAAGAAGTACACCCCTGCAGGGTTATAAATGATCTATTCAAATAGCTGCGGCCGCGGTAAAGGACCTCTGGGTTGCCTATACAGTTCATAGACAAGTGAAAGTGGATACTCTAAAATGCACAAGATAAGCGTGAGTGCTATGGATGGCGTTCTCGTAGGGAGACGGGAGAAGATCCATAGTGGTGAATATGTGGACTCGTGTGCGCCACCTCAAAGAGTTGCTTGGAGTCGTTGATCAGGATAGCCACCGTGTCAAAGCTGGCTTGCTGCAGTTAAACCCCACCATCCCTTTGTTGATAATGATGCATATGTAGATAGTTCTGATGTAAGTCTTGCTGGGTACATTTGTACTCACGTTTGCTTAATTTATGTTTTTGTAGAGAGACTTCAGTCTCCTAGTAGTTTCGCGTGGACTTCGATGTTTAGCTTGTTACCTCTACTACGATCTTGTGCCCTCGGCAGGATCTTGTAGATAGTCAGGCTTCTCAGCCCTTTTCATTTGTAGTTGTCTATACTTAGACATGTTAAGCTCCCGTTTGTGCTTTTGGCTTGTATGCTCTGAATGACGGGTCGTCAGACCCATGATTGTAACATCTCGCTCCTCGGAGCCTAATGAATAAATACTTCGAGTTGTAGAGTTGTGTTGTGATGCCATGTTGTATTTGCACATATTGAGCATATTGTGTGTATGTTTTGAAATGCTTGGTATGTGTGGGATCCGACAACCTAGTTGTTTATTCTTGGTAGCCTCTCTTACCGGAAAATGTCTCCTAGTGCTTCCACTGAGCCATGGTAGCTTGGTACTGCTCCGGAACACTTAGGCTGGCCCGCATGTGTCCTTCTTCGTTCATGTGTCTGTCCCTTCGGGGAAATGTCACGTGTTGTTCCTTTAAGTCCTTGTAGCTTGCTACGACTTGGGTTCATACATTGTTGATCGACACGTTCGTTGTTGGGTCATGTATGCCTGTCCCTATAATTTAGCGCCACCTTGGGTTTACGACTAGTCATGTCGGCCCGGGTTCTTTGTCATATGGATGCTAGCAGCACTATCATATACGTGAGCCAAAAGGCGCAAACGGTCCCGGACCACGTAAGGTGGCACCCATGGGAATACCATGCGTGAGGCCGCAAAGTGATATGATGTGTTACATGCTAGATCGGTGTAACTTAGGATCAGAGTCCTAACACCGTGGACAGGGAGCCATTCCACGGACACGAGTACGAGAGCCATCCATCCATTGTTGATCACTATATGTCTGACGGCGACTCCGCTCCCTTGTCGCAGCGCGCCTCACCTCTCCGCAGCCGCTTCAGATCATTCTATTCCATCATCGCTCATGTCCAGGACGACTGGCGTGCGGATCCGACATACTGTGGCTCTTGTCATGTCGCTCCCCCGGCGCACCAAACAACTCGTGGGCCAGCTCTAACAACGAGACGGGAAGCAACGCGAGCGGTGACTCCGTCCTGGCCCCCATCATCCTCGCCAACGACGAGACGCACAGAAACGTGCTAGCGCCCACTCCAGCCATGCAAGGTCCACTAATGAGATGGGGCCCCACTGCCTCTTTGTCCTACAGCAATCTTGCCCATCGATGACCTGAAGAACATGATGCAAGCCATCCCGCTCCACGACGACTCTGACTTTGACGAAGCCTAGCTGGCGCTGCTCCTCCCGCCGCCTCCACCACCCGTCGGCATCTTCCACAGTGAGTCGTTGCCGTTCACTGCTTATGTGTTGCCCGTTGGCGGCTCCCTCCTCGCTATTGGCTTCACATTCTCTACCACGGTTGCCTTCCCCTCTCACGGTAAGCTAGATTATCTCTCTGGCTTGGTTCAATCTACGTTAGTCCTTGCTCCCTCCTCTGACCAATCTCCTCTGACCTCCCTCGCAGTGCCGCCTCTGCCGGTTGGTGACCTCGAGCTGCATCAGAGCGTCATCTGCAAGCAGCATCGCAAGGACAGCCACACTTCCTCCTTCTCCAAAGACTCGCTATGTCGCAGTGCACGCCTTGCTAGCAAGGAGGCCAATACGTACACAAACATTACCCTTAAGGTTGCGAAGGTCAAAATAGCTCGCTTCTCTTGAGCTGAAGTGTCCAAAGCGCTTGATGAAGCCATTGGCGCGACTCTTTGGACGTCACTGACGCGTCGCTGGCCTCAGCTGAAGACTTGGCGGCCATCGCACTCCATTATGGTGCCAAGGACGACTAGGCTATACACAGATCATCGACGCGTCTGACTCATCTAGCAAGGACACCGCTGGTCGATGATGCTCTCTCCTCGACTGCTTGGGGCGCCCCTGTCACAATCGCACCGATGCCACCATTCATCATCGTTCCCCCACGTGTGCCTCCGCTCTAGTGTTGCAACTACCACAAACATGCAATTTCTTTTGGCCTTAATGTTGTATTGACTATTCATGCCCCGCATTACTTTCTTCGCTAGCTCTATGCATCACATAGTCTTCATAGGTGTAGTCTATTTTGCTTAGAGCATCTCCAGCGGTTCGCCCGCCAGGGGCTAGAAAAAGCGCCGCTTGGGGGCGAACCGGCGATATTTTCGCCGTGGGGGCGATCGGGTTCCCAGCCGCCGCCCCTAGGGTCGCCCCCAACACCCTTTTTTAAACATTTTGTAAAAGAGATTCTACCAAACTTCGGCAAACAGGACAAAGATTCATCAAACACGACATAAAATTTGATGTTCCACAATTCTTTACATAGAAAACATAAAATTTACTAAAAAACAAAGGGCCGCGCCTACAGGCCGAAGAACTCGTTGAACGCGGCGTAGTCGCCGTCGTCGTCGTCCTTCTCCTTCTTCACGCGGCCGTCCCTGCTGGACCCTACTACGTCTTGAGCTTGCGTTGGTTTTCCTTGAAGAGGAAAGGGTGATGCAGCAGAGTAGCGTAAGTATTTGCCTCAGTTTTTGAGAACCAAGGTATCAATCCAGTAGGAGGCTTCTCAACAAGTCCCACGAACCTACACAAACAAACAAAGAACTCGCAACCAACGCAATAAAGGGGTTGTCAATCCCTTCACGGCCACTTGCGAAAGTGAGATCTGATAGAGATAGTATGATAAGATAAATATATTTTTGGTATTTTATAATATAGATGCAGAAAGTAAAGATACAAATAAAAGTAGATTGGAAGCAAATATGATAAGAGATAGACCCGGGGGCCATAGGTTTCACTAGTGGCTTCTCTCAAGAGCATAAGTATTACGGTGGGTGAACAAATTACTGTCGAGCAATTGATAGAAAAGCAAATAATTATGAGATTATCTAGGCATGATCATGTATATAGGCATCACGTCCGCAACAAGTAGACCGACTCTTGCCTGCATCTACTACTATTACTCCACACATCGACCGACTCCTGCCTGCATCTAGAGTATTAAGTTCACAAAGAACAGAGTAACGCATTAAGCAAGATGACATGATGTAGAGGGATAAACTCAATCAATAAGATATAAACCCCATCTTTTTATCCTTGATGGCAACAATACAATACGTGCCTTGCAACCCTTTCTGTCACTGGGTAAGGACACCGCAAGAATAAACCCAAAGCTAAGCACTTCTCCCATGGCAAGAAAGATCAATCTAGTAGACCAAACCAAACCGATAATTCGAAGAGACTTGCAAAGATAACTCAATCATACATAAAAGAATTCAGAGAAGATTCAAATATTATTCATAGACAAACTTGATCATAAACCCACAATTCATCGGATCTCGACAAATGCACCGCAAAAAGAGATTACATCAAATAGATCTCCACAGGATAGGGGGAGAACATTGTATTGAGATCCAAAAAGAGAGAAGAATCCATCTAGCTAATAACTATGGACCCATAGGTCTGTGTTAAACTACTCACAACTCACCGGAAGGGCTATGGTGTTGATGTAGAAGCCCTCCATGGTCGATTCCCCCTCCGACAGAGTGCCGGCAAAGGCTCGAAGATGAGATCTCGCGGATACAGAAGGTTACAGCGGTGGAAATTGTGTTTCGGGTGCTCCCTAGATGTTTTCGGGGTATGTAGGTTTATATAGGAGGAAGAAGTACGTCGGTAGACGCCCGAGGGGCCCACGAGACAGGGGGGCATGCCCTATAGGGGGGGGGCGCCCTCCTATCTCGTGGAGGCCTCGGCTGCTTCTTGACTTGCACTCCAAGTCCTCTAGATCACGTTCGTTCCAAAAATCATGCTCTCGAAGGTTTCATTCCGTTTGGACTCCATTTGATGTTCCTTTTCTTCGAAATACTAAAATAGGCAAAAAACAACAATACGGGCTGGGCCTCCGGTTAGTAGGTTAGCCCCAAAAATGATATAAATCTGTAAAATAAAGCCCATAAACATCCAAAAAGGGGTAATATAATAGCATGGAACAATAAAAAAATATAGATATGTTGGAGACGTATCAAGCACCCCCAAGCTTAATTCCTGCTCGTCCTCGAGTAGGTAAATGATAAAAAGAGAATTTTTGATGTGGAATGCTACCTAGCATAATTCTTAATGTAATTTTCTTTATTGTGGCATGAATGTTCAGATCCAAATGATTCAAAATAAAAGTTCATGTTGATAAAAGAAATAGTAACACTTCAAGCATACTAATCAAAGCAATCATGTCTTCTCAAAATAACCTGGCAAAAGAAAGTTCATCCCTACAAAATCATATAGTTAGGCTACGCTTCATTTTCGTCACACAAAGATGTTCCCAACTTCTATACCCCCGATGACAAGCCAAGAAATTGTTTCATACTTAAATAATCTCAAACTTTTCAACCTTCACGCAATACATGAGCGTGAGCCATGGATATAGCACTATGGGTGGAATAGAATATGATGATGGGGATTGTGTGGAGAAGACAAAAAAGGAGAAAGTCTCACATTGATGAGGATAATCAACGAGCTATGGAGATGCCCATCAATTGATGTCAACATGAGGAGTAGAGATTGCCATGCAACGGATGCACTAGAGCTATAAATAAATGCTCAACAAAAGGAAACTAGTGGGTGTGCATCCAACTTTCTTGCTCACGAAGACCTAGGGCATTTGAGGAAGCCCATCGTAGGAATATACAAGACAAGTTCTATAATGAAAAAATTCCACTAGTGTGAAAAATACAACTTATGAGACTCACTATATGAAAAACATGGTGCTACTTTGAAGCACAATATATGAGACTCACTACATAAAGAACAAAGTGCTACTTTGAAGCACAAGTGTGGAAAAAGAGATAGTAACATTGCACTATTTATTTTTTTCTTTTTTTCTTTTTTCTTTTTTGGGCCTTTTTTGGCCTTTCTTCTTTTTTTTTTCTTTTTTTCTTTGGGCAATGCTCTAATAATGATGATCATCACACTTCTATTGATTACAACATATGAATTACAACTCGAAACTAGAACAAGATATGACTCTATATGAATGCCTCCGGCGGTGTATCGGGATGGTGCAATGAATCAAGAGTGATATGTATGAAAAATAATGCATAGTGGCCTTGCCACAAATACGATGACAACTACATGATCATGCAATGGCAATATGACAAAAGTAATGTATGTCATGAAGATGATAAACGGAACGGTGGAAAGTTGCATGGCAATATATCTCGGAATGGCTATGGAAATGCCATAATAGGTAGGTATGGTGGCTGTTTTGAGGAAGATGTAAGGAGGTTTATGTGTGATAGAGTGTATCGTATCATGGGGTTTGGATGTACCGGCGAAGTTTGCACCAACTCTCAAGGTGAGAAAGGGCAATGCACGGTACCGAAGAGGCTAGCAATGGTGGAAAGGTAAAAGTGTGTATAATCCATGGACTCAACATTAGTCAAAAGAACTTATATACTTATTGCAAAAATTTAGAAGTCATCAAAAATCAAGCACTACACACATGCTTCTAGGGGGATAGATTGGTAGGAAAAGACCGTCGCTCGTCCCCGACCGCCACTCATAAGGATGCACAAGCCAGGTACACTTTATGCTTCAAATTTGTTACACAACTTTAACCATACGTGCATTCTACGGGACTTGCTAACTTCAACACAAGCATTCTTTAAATTCACAATCACCAAACTAGCATGACTTTAATATCACTACCTCCATATCTCAAAACAATTATCAAGTATCAAATTGATCATAGCATCCAATTCACTTCCTATGATAGTTTTTATTATACCCAACTTGGATGCCTACCATTCTAGGACCAATTTATAACCATAGAAAATACCATGCTGTTCTAAAATACTCTCATAAAGATATAAGTGAATCATGAGAGACTAGCAATTTCTACAAAATAATTCACCACCGTGCTCTAAAAGGTATAAGTGAAGCACTAGAGCAAAAAACTATCAAGCTCAAAAAGATATAAGTGAAGCACATAGAGTATTCTAGCAAATTTTAATAAAATAGGCTTATCCCAAAAGGTGTGTACAGCAAGGATGATTGTGGTAAACTAAAAAGAAAATACTAATATAATACACGATGCTCCAAACAAAACACATATCATGTGGCGAATAAAAATATAGCTCCAAGTAAAGTTACCAATGAACGAAGACGAAAGAGGGGATGCCTTCCCGGGGCATCCCCAAGCTTAGGCTTTTGGCTATCCTTGAATATCTTGGGGTGCCTTGGGCATCCCCAAGCTTAGGATCTTGCCACTCCTTATTCCATAGTCCATAAAAAGCTTTACCCAAAACTTGAAAACTTCACAACACAAAACTCAACAGGAAATCTTATAAGCTCCGTTAGTGAAAGAAAACAAAACCACCACATAAGGTACTGTAATAAACTCATTATTTATTTATTTTGGTGTTAAACCTAGTGTATTCCAACTTCTCTATGGTTTTTTTAACTATTTTACTATCCATAGATGTATCAAAATAAGCAAACAACACACGAAAAACAGAATCTGTCAAAAACAGAACAATATGTAGCAATCTGTAACTAACGCAAAGTTCTGGAACTCTAAAACTCCTACAAAAATAGGAAGTCCTATAAAATTTGTTTATTGATCAGCAGAAAAAAGAATCAATGCAAAATCACGTTTCTGTTATTTATTGAATTTTTTCTCGTGAGCACAAAGTTTCTGTTTTTCAGCAGAATCAAATGAACTATCATCATAGTTTATCCTATAGGTTCTACTTGGCACAAACACTAATTAAAAGATAAAAACAAATCTAAACAGAAAGTACAAACAAAATTTAACACTAAACAGGAACAAAAACAAAAAACACAAAGAAAATTGGGTTGCTTCCCAACTAGCGCTATCGTTTAACGCCCCTAGCTAGGCATAAAAGCGAAGATAGATCTAAGTAGTGCCATCTCTGGCACTTGATTCATAAGTAGCCCGCATGATAGATTCATAAGGTAATTTGACTTTATTTCTTGGAAAGTGATCCATGCCTTTATTTAATGGAAATTGGAATCTAATATTTCCTTCCTTCATATCAATAATCGCGCCAATCGTTCTAAGAAAAGGTCTACCAAGAATAATAGGGCAAGAAAGATTACAATCTATATCAAGAACGATAAAATCCACGGGCACCAAATTTCTATTTGCAACAATGAGAACATCATTGATCCTTCCCATTGTCTTTTTAATGGTGGAATCCGCAAGGTGCAAATTTAAAGAGCAATCATCAAAATCGTGGAAACGTAGAATATCACATAAAGTTTTCGGAATCGTGGAAACACTAGCACCCAAATCACACAAAGAAAAACACTCATGATCTTTAATTTTAATCTTTATAGTAGGTTCCCACTCATCATTAATTTTTCTAGGTATAGAAACTTCCAAATTAAGTTTTTCATCATAAGATTGCAACAAGGCATCAACGATATGTTTGGTAAAAGCTTTATTTTGACTATAAGCATGAGGAGAATTAACAACGTATTGCAACAAGGAAATACAACCTTCTAAAGAACAATGATCATAATCAAATTCCTTGAAATCCGAGATAGTGGGTTCAATACTATTTAAAATCATGACCTCTCCAATCCCACTTTTACCAAATTTAGCATCAAGATCTAAAAACTCCGAATTCTTGGGACGCCTTCTAGGTAAAGTTGACTCATCATCAGTCCCATAATTATCAAGATTCATATTGCAAAACATAGATCTAATAGGAGACGCATCAATAACTTTAAGATCTTCATTATTATTTTCATGTAAACTAGAAGAACACGCTTTTATAAAGCTATCTTTCTTAGCACGCAATCTAGCGGTTCTTTCCTTACACTCATCAATGGAAATTCTCATTGCTTTTAGAGACTCATTGATATCATGCTTAGGAGAAGAAGATCTAATTTTAAGAGAATCAACATCAAGCGAAAGTCTATCAACGTTCCTAGCCAAATTATCAACTTTGAGCAATTTTTCTTCAAGCAAAGCATTAAAATTCTTTTGAGAGATCATAAATTCTTTCACACTATTCTCAAAATCAGAGGGCATCTTATTAAAATTACCATAAGAATTATTGTAGGAATTTCCATAATTATTAGAGGAATTACTAGGGAACGGTCTAGCATTAAAGTTTCCTCTATAAGCATTGTTTCCAAAACTATTCCTACCAACAAAATTCACATCCATAGATTCATTATTATTCTCAATCAAAGTAGAAAAAGGCATATCATTGGGATCAAGAGGAGTATTTTTAGTAGCAAACAACTTCATAAGTTCATCCATCTTTCCACTCAAAACATTGATTTCTTCTATAGCATGCACTTTTTTACTAGAAGATCTTTCGGTGTGCCATTGAGAATAATTAGCCATAATATTATCAAGAAGTTTTGTAGCATATTCTAACGTGATTTCCATAAACGTGCCCCCCGCGGCCGAATCTAAGAGATTTCTAGAAGCAAAGTTCAAACCGGCATAAAATTTTTGTATGATCATCCATAAATTCAAACCATGACTAGGGCAATTGCGAATCATCAATTTCATTCTTTCCCAAGATTGGGCAACATGCTCATGATCAATTTGTTTAAAGTTCATAATATCGTTCCTAAGAGTGATAATCTTAGCGGGAGGAAAATACTTAGAGATAAAAGCATCTTTGCACTTGTTCCAAGAATCAATACTATTTTTAGGCAAAGATGAAAACCAAACTTTAGCACGATCTCTAAGTGAAAATGGAAATAACTTCAATTTAACAATATCATTATCCGTATCTTTCTTCTTTTGCATATCACACAAATCAACAAAATTGTTTAGATGAGTAGCGGCATCTTTACTAGGAAGGCCGACGAATTGATTTTCATAACAAGATTCAGCAAAGCAGTATTGATATCACAAGACTCAACATCATTAAGAGGAGCAATTGGAGTACTAAGGAAATCATTATTATTGGTATTCGAGAAATCACACAATTTGGTATTATCTTGCGCCATGGCAACAAGTAATCCAACACACAAGCAAACAGAAAACGGGTAAGCGAAAAGAGAGGAGGAGATTGGGAAAGAGAGGGCAAATAAAATGGCAATGGTGAAGTGGGGGAGAGGAAAACGAGAGGCAAATGGCAAATAATGCAAATGCGAGGGAGATGAGTTTGTGATGGGTACTTGGTATGTCTTGATTTGAGCGAGGACCTCCCCGGCAACGGCGCCAGAAATCCTTCTTGCTACGTCTTGAGATTGCATTGGTTTTCCTTGAAGAGGAAAGGGTGATGCAGCAGAGTAGTGTAAGTATTTCCCTCAGTTTTTGAGAACCAAGGTATCAATCCAGTAGGAGGCTTCTCAACAAGTCCCACGAACCTACACAAACAAACAAAGAACTCGCAACCAACACAATAAAGGGGTTGTCAATCCCTTCACGACCACTTGCGAAAGTGAGATCTGATAGAGATAGTATGATAAGATAAATATATTTTTGGTATTTTATAATATAGATGCAGAAAGTAAAGATACAAATAAAAGTAGATTGGAAGCAAATATGATAAGAGATAAACTCGGGGGCCATAGGTTTCACTAGTGGCTTCTCTCAAGAGCATAAGTATTATGGTGGGTGAACAGATTACTGTCGAGCAATTGATAGAAAAGCGAATAATTATGAGATTATCTAGGCATGATGATGTATATAGGCATCACGTCCGCAACAAGTAGACCGACTCCTGCCTGCATCTACTACTATTACTCCACACATCGACCGACTCCTGCCTGCATCTAGAGTATTAAGTTCACAAAGAACAGAGTAATGCATTAAGCAAGATGACATGATGTAGAGGGATAAACTCAAGCAATATGATATAAACCCATCTTTTTATCCTCGATGGCAACAATACAATACGTGCCTTGCAACCCTTTCTGTCACTGGGTAAGGACACCGCAAGATTGAACCCAAAGCTAAGCACTTCTCCCTGGCAAGAAAGATCAATCTAGTAGGCCAAACCAAACTGATAATTTGAAGAGACTTGCAAAGATAACTCAATCATACATAAAAGAATTCAGACAAGATTCAAATATTATTCATAGATAAACTTGATCATAAACCCACAATTCATCGGATCTCGACAAACACACTGCAAAAAGAGATTACATCAAATAGATCTCCACAACAGAGGGGGAGAACATTGTATTGAGATCCAAAAAGAGAGAAGAAGCCATCTAGCTAATAACTATGGACCCGTAGGTCTGTGGTAAACTACTCACAACTCATCAGAAGGGCTATGGTGTTGATGTAGAAACCCTCCGTGGTCGATTCCCCCTCCGACAGAGTGCCGGCGAAGGCTCCAAGATGAGATCTCGCGGATATAGAAGGTTACGGCGGTGGAAATTTTGTTTCGGGTGCTCCCTGGATGTTTTTGGGGTATGTAGGTTTATTTAGGAGGAAGAAGTACGTCGGTGGACGCCCGAGGGGCCCACGAGATAGGGGGGTGCCCTCCTATCTCATGGAGGCCTTGGTTGCTTCTTGACTTGCACTCCAAGTCCTCTGGATCACGTTTGGTCCAAAAATCACGCTCCCGAAGGTTTCATTCCGTTTGGACTCCGTTTGATATTCCTTTTCTTCGAAATACTGAAATAGGCAAAAAAACAGCAATACAGGCTGGGCCTCATGTTAGTAGGTTAGTCCCAAAAATGATATAAATGTGTAAAATAAAGCCCATAAACATCCAAAAAGGGGTAATGTAATAGCATGGAACAATAAAAAATTATAGATACGTTGGAGACGTATCAGACCCCTACACGGGGTCGCCCTGGCGGACAGGTTTGGCCGGTGGCGGCGCGTCATCATCGTTGTCCTCAAGCACAATGACGCCCCCCTCATTGCGCCCACAGCTACGCACGACTATCTCCTCTAGGGCACGGCGCTGGCGCTCCATCTCCAGCCGAGCCCAATCTTCCCGCGCCCACTTCATGGCCGCCTCATCGTCGAGCGCATCATCGTGCTCGGTCTTCATACAGGCAAGCCCCAGCTCTGTCTTTGGCTTGACGAGACGGGGAGGAGCCGAGGAGGAGGCACGACCGCCCTCATTGATGACGATGCTGGTACTGCGGGTGCGCCAGCCGAGCGGCATTTCCACGAGAATTGGGCTTGACGCTGACGAGCGCCGACGACCCGAAGGAGTGGGAGGAGGAGGAGGAGGAAGACCCGCCCAGCATTCGTCGCGGCAGCCGCGGGCCGACACTTTGACGGGGGGCCGGGGCCGTCGGGTACTGGAGCGGCGGATCATTGCCACCCTTGAGGTACTCGAGGACGGCGTGCAGCGTGCGGCCGGGGGCGCCCCACCACAAGCGACGCCCATCACTATTGTTGCACCCCCTGACCACCTGCGCGTTGTTGATGTAGGCAAGCCACTCCGCCTGCCGGCGTTTGAAGTACGCCACCCACGCCTCGTGGTTGCCGGCGTTGTACTCCAGGAGGGTGCACTCCTCCTCTGACAGGGAGGCCCGCACACGCTCGATCTCGGCATGGAAATATCAACGGTGCTCGACGTCGGGTAGGGGGACTGGGACGCCCCGACGCTGAGCCTCCATCGGCCTGGCGTGCGCATGTCAGGGGGCGCCGGGTAGTTCGCCTTGTGGAGGAGGTGAGATTCCCACTCGTGAAGAGAGCGGCAGCTGAAGCCGTTGGCTGCCGCCGTGTCGTCGGGTAACCATTCACCCATCGAGGGTGTGCGTGCACCCAGTGGCTAGACGGGGAGAGAGGGCGTCGGCGGCGAGAGAAGGGGGGTTGCGGGTGAGTGATTCCACCGGCGAGGGAGGGGCGGCTTTTATAGCGAACGGTGTCGGTGTCAAAACTGGCAGATCTCGGGTAGGGGGCCCAAGCCGCGCGTCTAAGGATCGATGGTAACAGGGGACTGGGGGACACAATGTTTACCCAAGTTCGGGCCCTCTTAAAGGAGGTACAACCCTACTCCTACTTGATTATATTCGAAGAGTATAGAGATTACAAGAGTTGATCTACCTCGCGATCGTGTTGGCTAAACCCTAGATGTCTAGCCTATGAATATTCTGAAGATGTTAATGAGGATCTCCTCTACGGACCAATCCCTCCAGTTTATATACACACTGTAGGGGCCTAGGGTTTGTACAAGGTCGGTTTATCAGGGAAGGAAAAGATACACCCGGACTCGAATCTTGCTGTTCACGTATGAAGAAATCCCACCCAGACATGGAGGATGGTCTTCAGGATGATCCTGTATGGCCCATCCAACCCGGCCCGTACTCCTGGGCCGGACACCTGAGGACCCCCGAATCCAGGACTCCCTCAGTAGCCCCGAAACTTGCCTTCAATGATGATGTAGTATGCGGATATAATTCTTCGGCTTTGCAAGGCGGGTTCTCCACCATACGCCGAATTGATGATAGTGAAGGAAATATACCCTAGAGGCAATAATAAAGTTGTTATTTACATTTCCTTATATCATGATAAATTTTTATTATTCATGCTAGAATTGTATTAACCGGAAACTTAGTACATGTGTGAATACATAGACAAAACATAGTGTCCCTAGTATGCCTCTACTTGACTAGCTCGTTAATCAAAGATGGTTATATTTCCTGACAATAGACATGTGTTGTCATTTGATGAATGGGATCACATCATTAGAGAATGATGTGATGGACAATACCCATCCATTAGCTTAGCATAATGATCGTTAAGTTTTCTTGCTATTGCTTTATTCATGACTTATACATGTTCCTCTGACTATGAGATTATGCAACCCCCGGATACTGGAGGAACACCTTGTGTGCTATCAAACATCACAACGTAACTAGGTGATTATAAACATGCTCTACAGGTGTCTCCAAAGGTGTTTGTTGGGTTGGCATAGATCGAGATTAGGATTTGTCACTCCGTGAATCGGAGAGGTATCTTTGGTCCTCTCGGTAATGCTCATCACTATAAGCCTTGCAAGCAATGTGATTAATGAGTTAGTTGCGGGATGAAGCATTACGGAACGAGTAAAGAGACTTACCGATAACGAGATTGAACTAGGTATGATGATACCAACGATCGAATCTCGGGCAAGTAACATACCGATGACAAAGGGAACAACGTATGTTGTTGTGCGGTTTGACCGATAAAGATCTTCGTAGAATATGTAGAAGCCAATATGAGTATCCAGGTTCCGCTATTGGTTATTGATAGAAGATGTGTCTCGATCATGTCTACATAGTTCTCGAACCCGTAGGGTCCGCATGCTTAAAGTTTGATGAGGATTTATATTATGAGTTATGTGTTTTGATGGCCGAAATTTGTTCGGAGTCCCGGATGAGATCACGGACATGACGAGGAGTCTCGAAATGGTCGAGAGGTAAACGTTGATAAATTGGACGATGGTATTCGGACATCGGAATGGTCTCGGGACATCTTGGATATTTATCGGGGAACCGAGGGGTTACCGGAACCCCCCGGGGAAGTTATGGGCCATAAAGGGCCATAAGGGAGTAGGAGAGGGCAGCCCATAGGGTGCCCCCCAAGGGAGTCTGAATTGGACAAAGGGGAGGGAGCACGGACCCCTCTTTCCCTCTCCTTCCCTCTTTCCCCTTCTTGGAATAGGAAAGGGAGACCAACTAGGACTGGGAATCCTAGTTGGACCCCCCCCTTGGCGCGCCATCTCCAAGCCGCCGGCCTCCTCCCTCTCCTCCTTTATATACATGGGCAGGGGGCACCCCAAAGACACATCATTTGTTCTCTTTGGCGTGTGCGGTACCCCCTTCCATAGTTTACTCCTTCGGTCGTAGCATCGTAGTGCTTAGGCGAAGCCCTGCGCGGATCACATCATCAACACCGTCACCACGTCGTCGTGCTGACGGAACACTCCCTCGACCCTCTACTGGATCAAGAGTTTGAGGGACATCATCGAGCTGAGTGTGTGCTGAACACGGAGGTGTCGTACGTTCAGTACTTGGATCGGTTGAATCGTGAAGACATTCGACTACATCAACCGTGTTAACTAACGCTTCCACTTTAGGTCTACGAGGGTACGTGGAGACACTCCCCCCTGTTGTTGCTATGCATCTCCTAGATAGATCTTGCGTGATCGTAGAAAATTCTTGAAATTGCATGCTACGTTCCCTAATAGTGGTATCAGAGCCAGGCCTATGCGTAGATGATATGCACAAGTAGAACACAAAGAGTTGTGGGAGATAATAGTCATACTGCTTACCACCAACGTCTTATTTTGATTCAGCGGTATTGTTGGATGAAGCGGCCCGGACGGACATTCCATGACCGCGTTCATGAGACTGGTTCTACCGACATGCTTTGCACACAGGTGGCTGGTGGGTATCTATTTGTCCAACTTTACTTGAATCGAGTTTGACTACGACATGTCCTTGTTGAAGGTTAAAACAACACACTTGACGAAAAATCGTTGTGGTTTTGATGCGTAGGTAAGAACGGTTCTTTCTAGAAGCCCGTAGCAGCCACGTAAAACTTGCAACAACAAAGTAGAGGATGTCTAACTTGTTTTTACAGGGAAGGTTGTGATGTGATATGGTCAAGACATGATGTGATATAAATTTTTGTATGAGATGATCATGTTTTGTAACAAAGTTATCGGCAACTGGCAGGAGCCATATGCTTGTCGCTTTATTGTATGAAATGCAATCACCATGTAATTGCTTTACTTTATCACTAAGTGGTAGCGATAGTCGTAGTAGCAATGGTTGGCGAGACGACAACGATGCTATGATGGAGATCAAGGTGTCAAGCCGGTGATGATGGAGATCATGACGATGCTTTGGAGATGGAGATCAAAGGCACAAGATGATGATGTCCATATCATGTCACATATTTTGATTGCATGTGATGTTTATCTTTTATGCATCTTATTTTGCTTAGTACGGCGGTAGCATTATAAGATGATCCCTCACTAAATTTCAAGGTATAAGTGTTCTACCTGAGTATGCACCATTGCTACACTTTGTCGTGCCGAGACACCACGTGATGATCGGGTGTGATAAGCTAATTTCATAAATTAAAGTTCACATACAACGGGTGCAAGCCAGTTTTGCACATGCAAAATACTTGGGTTAAACTTGACGAGCCTAGCATAAGCAGATATGACCTCGGAACACTAAGACCGAAAGGTCGAACATGAATCATATAGTAGATATGATCAACATAGAGATGTTCACCATTGAAAACTACTCCATCTCACGTGATGATCGGACATGGTTTAGATTATTTGGATCACGTGATCATTTAGATGACTAGAGGGATGTACATCTAAGTGGGAGTGCTTTACTAATATGATTAATTGAACTTTAATTTATCATGAACTTAGTCCCGATAGTTTTTTTCATATCTATGTTGTTGTAGATCAATGGCCCATGCTACCATTCCCTTGAATTTTAATGCCTTCCTAGAGAAAGCTAATTTGAAAGATGATGGTAGAAACTACACGGACCGAGTCTGTAACTTGAGGATTATCCTCATTGCTGCAGAGAAGAATTATGTCCTTGAAGCACCGCTAGGTATACCACATGTGCCAGCAACTGCAGCCTAAACATTGTGAATGCCTGGTAGTCGCGTGTTGATGACTACTCGATAGTTCAGTGTGCCATGCTTTACGGCTTAGAATCGGGACTTCAAAGACGTTTTGTATGTCATGGAGCATATGAGATGTTCCAAGAGTTGAAGTTAATATTTCAAGCAAATGCCCGAGTTGAGAGATATGAAGTCTCCAACAATTCTATACAGCAAGATGGAAGAGAATAGTTCTGTCAGTGAACACATACTCAGAATGTCTGGGTACCATAACCACTTGACTCTGCTGGGAGTCAATCTTCCTGACGATAGTGTCATTGACAGAGTTCTTCAATCACTGCCACCGAGCTATAAAGGCTTCGTGATGAACTATAACATTCAAGGGATGGAGAAAACTACTCCCGAGCTCTTCGCAATACTAAAGGCCGCGGAGGTAGAAATCAAGAAGGAGCATCAAGTGTTGATGGTTAACAAGACCACCAGTTTCAAGAAAAAGGGCAAAGGGAAGAAGGGGAACTTTAAGAAGAATAGCAAGCAAGTTGCTACTCCCGAGAAGAAGCCCAAGTCTGGAGCTAAGCCTGAAACTGAGTGCTTCTAGTGCAAAGGGACTGGTCATTGGAAGCGGAACTACCCCAAGTATTTGGCGGAGAAGAAGGATGGCAAAGTGAAAGGTATATTTGATATGCATGTTATTGATGTGTACCTTACTAATGCTCGTAGTAGCGCATGGGCATTTGATACTGGTTCTGTTGCTCATATTTGCAACTCAAAACAGGGGCTATGGATTAAACGAAGATTGGCTAAGGACGAGGTGACGATGCGCGTCAGAAATGGTTCCAAGATCGATGTGATCGTCGTCGGCACGTTACCTATACATCTACCTTCGGGGTTAGTTTTAGACATGAATAATAGTTATTTGGTGCCAGCGTTGAGAATGAACATTATATCTGGATCTTGTTTGATGCGAGAGGGTTATTCATTTAAATCAGAGAATAACGGTTGTTCTATTTATATGAGCAATATCTTTTATGGTCATGCACCCTTGCTGATTGGTCTATTCTTGTTGAATCTCGATTCTGGTGATACACATGTTCATAATATTGAAGCCAAAAGATGCAAAGTTGATAATGATAGTGCAACTTATTTGTGGCACTACCGTTTAGGTCATATTGGTGTAAAATGCATGAAGAAACTCCATGCTGATGGGTATTTGGAATCACTTGATTATGAATCACTTGGTGCTTGCGAACCATGACTCATGGGCAAGATGACTAAAACTCCCTTCTCCGGAATAATTGAACGAGCTACCGACTTATTGGAAATAATACATACCGATGTATGCGATCGAGTGAATGTTGAGGCTCGTGGCGGGTATTGATACATCCATTTTTCATCATGCTTCTATATCAATATTTATTGCATTATGGTCTTTTACTACACATTATGTCACAATACTTATGCCATTTCTCTCTTATTTTACAAGGTTTACATGAATAGGGAGAATGCCGGCAGCTGGAATTCTAGGCTGGAAAAGGAGCAAATATTATAGACCTATTCTACACAACTCCAAAATTCCTGAACTCCACGAAAGTCACTTTTGGAATATATTAAAAATATTGGGCGAAGAAAGCACCAGAGGGGGGCCACCCACCATTCACAAGGGTGGAGGGCGCGCCCTACCCCTTGGGCGCGCCACCCTGCCTCATGGGCCACCTGGCAGGCCCCGATGCCCATCTTCTGCTATATGGTGTCTTTTGCCTTGGAAAAAATCATAAGGAAGCTTTCGGCATGAAGCACCACCGTCTCGAGGCGGAACCTTGACGGAACCAATCTAGGGCTCCGTCGGAGCTGTTCTGCCGGGGAAACATCCCTCCGGGAGGAGGAAATCGTCACCATCGTCATCACCATCGACCCTCACATCGAGAGGGGGTCAATCTACATAAACATCTTGACCAACACCATCTCCTCTCAAACCCTAGTTCATATCTTGTATTCGATCTTTGTCTCAAAACCTCAGATTGGTACCTGTGGGTTG
Source organism: Triticum dicoccoides (assembly GCF_002162155.2). Taxonomy (NCBI): domain Eukaryota; kingdom Viridiplantae; phylum Streptophyta; class Magnoliopsida; order Poales; family Poaceae; genus Triticum; species Triticum dicoccoides. The sequence goes on along the minus strand of NC_041385.1, from coordinate 436,974,628 downwards.
CTAGTAGTGTTGATTACTCCTTGTAGTTGATGCTAGCTTGTTTATTCGGTGGAAGATCATATGTTCAGCTCCTTTATGCATATTAATACCCCTCTGATTATGAACATGAATATAATTTGTGAGTAGTTATGTTTGTTCCTGAGGACATGGGAGAAGTCTTGTTATAAGTAGTCATGTGAATTTGGTATTCGTCCGATATTTTGATGAGATGTATGTTGTCTATCCTCTAGTGGTGTTATGTGAATGTCGACTACATGACACTTCACCATTGTTTGGGCTTAGTGGAAGGCATTGGGAAGTAATAAGTAGATGATGGGTTGCTAGAGTGACAGAAGCTTAAACCCTACTTTATGTGTTGCTTTGTAAGGGGCTGATTTGGATCCATATGTTTCATGCTATGGTTATGTTTACCTTAATTTTTCTTTCATAGTTGTGGATGCTTGCGAGAGGGGTTAATCATAAGTGGGATGCTTGTCCAAGGAAGGGCAATACCCAAGCATCGGTCCACCCACATATCAAACTATCAAAGTAATGAAAGCGAATCATATGAGCATGATGAAAACTAGCTTGACGATAATTCCCACGTGTCCTTGGGAGTGCTTTGCTTTATATAAGATTTTGTCAAGGCTTGTACTTTGCTACAAAAAAGATTGGGCCACCTTGCTGCACCTTGTTACTTTTGTTACTTGCTACTCGTTATGAACTATCTTATCACACAACTATCTGTTACCGATAATTTCATTGATTGCAGAGAATACCTTACTGAAAACCACTTGTCATTTCCTTCTGCTCCTCGTTGGGTTCGACACTCTTACTTATCGAAAGGAATACAATATATCCCCTATACTTGTGGGTCATCAAGAATCTTTTCTGGCGCCATTGCCGGGGAGTAAAGCGCCTTTGGTCGGTGGAATTTGGTAAGGAAACATGTATATAGTGTGCTGAAATTTACTGTCACTTGTTACTATGGAAAATAATCCTTGGCTTGCTCGGGGTATCTTCACCCCGACCAAAAGAGCAAAGAGTTTCTCCTCAACGTACTGAACCTACTGAAAATGTTCACTTTTAAATTCCTTCGGGTATGATAGAGAAACTGCTGCTAATCCTTTTATAGGAGATGGAACATTACATCCCGATATGCACTTAATCTATGTGGATGAAGTTTGTGGATTATTTAAGCTTGCAGGTATGCCCGAGGATGTTATCAAGAAGAAGGTCTTCCTTTTATCTTTGATACGAATGAGATTGACATGGTTTAGGCTATGTGATGATATTGGATCGTGGAACTACAACCGATCGAAATTGGAATTTCATCAGAAGTTTTATCATATGCATCTGGTTCATCGTGATCATAATTATATATATAATTTTTGACCTCACGAAGGAGAAAGTATCTCTCAAGCTTGGGGGAGGCTTAATTCAATGTTATATTCATGAGCCAATCATGAGCTCCCAAGAGAAATTATTATTCAAAAATTTATGCTCGGCTTTCTCTCAATAATCGCTCCATGCTCGATACTTCTTGTACTGGTTCTTTTATGATGAAGACTATTGAATTCAGATGTGATTTACTGGAAAGAATTAAACGCAACTCTAAAGATTGGGAACTCGATGAAGGTAAGGACTCAGGTATAACCCCTAAGTTTGATTGTGTTAAATCTTTTATGGATACCGATGCTTTTCGTGAATTTAGCACTAAATATGGACTTGACTTTGAGATAGTAGCTTATTTCTGTGAATCATTTGCTACTCATGTTGATCTCCCTAAGGAGAAGTGGTTTAAATATCATCCTCCCATTGAAGTTAAAGTAGTAGAACCTATTAAAGTTGAAGCAAAGACTTACTTATAATGTTGATCCTATTGTTCCTACTGCTTATATTGAGAAACCCCATTTCCCTGTTAGAATAAAGGATCATGCTAAAGCTTCAAATGTGGTTCGTAAGAGTAATGTTAGAACACCTACACCCCCTGAGAAAATTAAAGTTGAACCAGGTATTGCTATGGTTAAAGATCTCTTGGTCGATAATATTGATGGGCATGTTATTTACTTCTGTGATGAAGCTGCTAGAATTGCTAGACCCAATACTAAAAATAAACATAGACCTGTTGTTGGCATGCCTGTTGTTTCTGTTAAAATAGGAGATCATTGTTATCATGGCTTATGTGATATGGGTGCTAGTGCGAGTGCAATACCTCATTCCTTATACCTGCTGAAATAAAAGGTATTGATGTTACTATTAAGGTTGCCAATATATATACTATCTCACCAATTGGGATAGTTAGAGATGTTGAAGTCTTGTGTGGGAAAATTAAATATCCTACCGATTTTCTTGTTCTTGGTTCCCCACAAGATGACTTTTGTCCCATTATATTTGGTAGACCCTTCTTGAATACTGTCAATGCTAAGATAGACTGCGAAAAGGATATTGTTACTGTTGGGTTAGGGGATATGTCTCGTGACTTTTACTTTGTTAAATTTCGTAGACAACCCCTTGATAAAGAATTGCCTAGTAAGGATGAAATTATTGGTCTTGCTTCTATTGTCGTGCCTCCTAATGATCCTTTAAAACAATACTTGCTAGACCATGAAAATGATATGTTTATGAATGAAAGAAGGGAAATATATGAAGTATTCTTTAAACAGGGACCTATTTTGAAACACAACTTGCATGTTGAAATCCTAGGGGATCCCCCTCCACCCAAGGGAGATCCCTTGTTTGAGCTTAAACAATTATGTGATACTCTTAAATATGCTTATCTTGATGAAAGGAAGATATATCATGTTATTATTAGTGCTAACCTTTCAGAGCATGAAGAAGAGAAATTATTGAAAACTCTGAAGAAGTACCGTGCTGCTATTGGATGTACTCTTGATGATCTTAAGGGCATTAGTCCCACTCTATGCCAGCACAAAATAAAGCTGGAGAAAGATGCTAAACCAGTTGTTCATCATCAACGACGGTTAAATCCTAAAATGAAAGAAGTGGTAAGAAATGAAAAGCTTATGGAAGCAGGTATAATTTATCCTGTTACCGATAGTCAGTGGGTAAGTCCTGCCCATTGTGTCCCTAAGAACGGAGGTATTACTATTGTTCCTAATGACAAAGTTGAATTGATCCCACAAAGAATTGTTACAAGCTATGGAATGGTAATTGATTTCCACAAATTAAATAAAGCTACTAGAAAGGATCATTACCCTCTACCTTTTATTGATCAAATGCTAGAGAGACTATCTAAACATACACATTTTTTGCTTTCTGGATGGTTATTCTGGTTTCTCTCAAATACCTGTGTCAAAAGAGAACCAGGATAAGACCACTTTTACTTGCCCTTTCAGTACCTTTGCTTATAGAGGTATACCTTTTGGTTTATGTAATGCACCTGCTACCTTTCAAAGATGTATGACTGCTATATTCTCTGACTTTTGTGAAAATATTGTTGAGGTTTTCATGGATGATTTCTCCGTGTATGGAACTTACTTTGATGATTGTTTAAGCAACCTTGATCGAGTCTTACAGAGATGTGAAGAAACTAATCTTGTCTTGAATTGGGAGAAGTGCCACTTTATGGTTAATGAAGGTATTGTCTTGGGGCATAAAATTTCTGAAAGAGGTATTGAAGTTGATAAAGCTAAAGTTGATGCTATAGAGAAGATGCCATGTCCCAAGGACATCAAAGGTATAAGAAGTTTCCTTGGTCATGCCGGTTTTTATAGGAGGTTCATTAAAGACATCTCAAAAGTTTCTAGGCATCTGACTAATCTCTTACAAAAAGATGTTCCTTTTGTCTTTGATGATGATTGTGTAGAAGCATTTGAAATACTTAAGAAAGCCTTGATTTCTGCACCCATTGTTCAGCCATCTGATTGGAATTTACCCTTTGAAATTATGTGTGATGCTAGTGATTATGCTGTAGGTGTTGTTCTAGGACAAAGACTTGATAAGAAATTTAATGTTATCCAATATGCTAGTAAAACTCTAGACAGTGCCCAGAGAAATTATGCTACTACTTAAAAATAATTTTTAGCAGTTGTGTTTGCTTGTGATAAGTTCAGACCTTATATTGTTGATTATAAAGTAACTGTTCACACTAATCATGCTGCTATTAAATATCTTATGGAAACGAAGGATGCTAAACCTAGACTTATTAGATGGGTTCTCCTGCTACAGGAATTTGATTTGCATATTATTGATAGAAAGGGAGCTGAGAACCCCGTTACAGACAACTTGTCTAGGTTAGAGAATGTTCTTGATGACCCACTGCCTATTGATGATAGCTTTCCTGATGAACAATTAGCTGTCATAAATGCTTCTCGAACTGCTCCATGTTATGCTGATTATGCTAATTACATTGTGATATGTCTCCAACGTATCTACTTTTCCAAAACTTTTGCCCTTGTTTTGGACTCTAACTTGCATGATTTGAATGAAACTAACCCGTACTGACGCTGTTTTCAGCAGAATTATCATGATGTTGTTTCATGTGTAGAAAACAAAATTTCTCGGAATGTCCTGAAAATCCTCGGACACACTTTTTGGAAAATATAAAAAATACTGGAGAAAGAATCAAAACCAGGGGGCCCACACCCTGTCCATGAGGGTGGGGGCGTGCCCTCCCCCCTGGGCGCGCTCCCCTGTCTCGTGGGCCCCCTGAGGCTCCGCCGACCTCAACTCCAACTCCATATACTCCGTCTCGCGGAGAGAAAAATCAGAGAGAAAGTTTCATTGCGTTTTATGATACGGTGCCGCCGCCAAGCCCTAATCTCTCTCGGGAGGGCTGATCTAGAGTCCGTTCGGGGCTCCGGAGAGGGGAATTCATCGCTGTCGTCATCATCAACCATCCTCCATCACCAATTTCACGATGCTCACCGCCGTGCGTGAGTAATTCCATCGTAGACTTGCTGGACGGTGATGGGTTGGATGAGATTGACCATGTAATCAAGTTAGTTTTGTTAGGGTTTGATCCGTAGTATCCACTATGTTCTGAGATTGATGTTGCTTTGACTTTGCTATGCTTAATGCTTCTCACTAGGGACCGAGTGCCATGATTTCAGATCTGAACCTATTATGTTTTCATGAATATATGTGTGTTCTTGATTCTATCTTGCAAGTCTATAGTCACCTATTATATGTTATGATTCGACAACCCCGAAGTGACAAAAATCGGGATACTTCTCAGTGATGACCATAGTTTGAGGAGTTCATGTATTCACCATGTGTTAATGCTTTGGTCCGGTTCTCTATTAAAAGGAGGCCTTAATATCCCTTAGTTTCCACTAGGACCCCGCTGCCACGGGAGGGTAGGACAAAAGATGTCATGCAAGTTCTTTTCCATAAGCACGTATGACTATATTCGGAATACATGTCTACATTACATTGATGAATTGGAGCTAGTTCTGTGTCACCCTATGTTATAACTATTACATGAGGAATCGCATCCGACATAATTACCCATCACTTATCCATTGCCTACAAGCTTTTCACATCTTGTGCTTCGCTTATTTACTTTTCCGTTGCTACTGTTATAATCACTACAAAACCCAAAAATATTGCTATTACTATCTTTATCTTTTACCACTGTTACCATTACTATCATATTACTTTGCTACTAAATACCTTGCTGCGGATACTAAGTTATCCAGGTGTGGTTGAATTGACAGCTCAACTGCTAATCCTCAAGAATATTCTTTGGCTCCCCTTGTGTCGAATCAATAAATTTGGGTTGAATACTCTACCCTCAAAAGCTGTTGCGATCCCCTACACTTGTGGGTTATCAAGACTAATTTCTGGCGCCGTTGCCGGGGAGCATAGCTCTATTCTCCGAGTCACTTGGGATTTATATCTGTTGATCACTATGAAGAACTTGAAAGACGGTAAAACCAAGATCTATCCCTCAACTACGAGAGGAGGTAAGGAACTGCCATCTAGCCCTGCACTAGATTCTCCTTCTGTTATTAATAAGTTTGCGACACCTAAAACTTCTACTGCTATGAATTCTGATATGTCGCATGTTATTGATGATGCCACTTCTGCTTTGCATGATATTTATGATGAAACTACTTCTGTGCGTGATACTACTGTGCCATTAGGTGAATTTCTTGATGAATAACTTGCTAGGGCTAGAGAAAACAAAATTATTGAAGATGCTATTATTGATGATAGTGATGATGAAAGATCTCCGAATGATTATGAATTGCCTGTTGTTCCTGAGGGTTATGTTGTGGATGAAGAAACTGCTAGATATTTTCTTGCTTGCAATGATAGATCAGATCTTAAGAAATTATTAGCTAAGCTGAAACAAAAGACTCTAATGCTAGAATGAAACATGACCCTACTTTTGCCACTTCACCTATCTTTGTTACTGATAAGGAATATGAATTCTCTGTTGATCCTGAAATTATTACTTTAGTTGAATCCGATCCTTTTTATGGCACTGAATTTGAAACTGTTGTGGCACATCTCACCAAGTTAAATGATATAGCCACCCTGTTTACTAATGATGAGGCATCTCGCTATTATCATATACTTAAGATATTTCCGTTCTCATTAAAGGGTGATGCTAAGACTTGGTTTAATTCTCTTGACCCTGGTTGTGTGCGTAGTCCCCAGGATATGATTTATTACTTCTCTACTAAATATTTCCCTGCTCATAAGAAACAAGCTGCCTTGCGGGAAATATATAATTTTGTCCAAATCAAAGAAGAGAGTCTCCCACAAGCTTGGGGGAGGCTTCTCCGATTACTTAATGCTTTGCCTGATCATCCTCTTAAGAAAAATGAAATACTTGATATCTTTTATAATGGACTAACCGATGCTTCCAAGGACTACTTGGATAGTTGTGCTAGTTGTGTTTTCAGGGAAAGAACAATCGATGAAGCTAAGTTACTATTGAATAATATGTTGACTAATGAAAATAATTGGACTCTCTCGGAGCCAATTCCTGAGGCAATTCATGAACCAATTGAGCCAACTCCTGAACCTATTCCTAAACCCACTCCAAAGAAGAGAGGTGTTCTATTGCTCAGTCCTGAAGATATGCAAGAGGAAAAGAAATCAATGAAAGAAAAAGGTATTAAAGCTGAAGATGTAAAGAATTTACCACCTATTGAAGAAATACATGGTCTTGATATACCGCCTGTTGAAGAACCATATTGTCTTGATAACCCGACACAGGTAGTGAAGGTAAATTCTCTCTATAGATATGATAAAGTTGAAATCCCCTCTACTAAATTCCATAGCCCTTGCTTAGATGTATTTGATGACTTTATGGCTAGGCAAGGAAGTTTTAATGCTCATGTTGGTAGAGAGTTAAAGAATAATGCTTTCGAGATAGGACGCGTGAGTGATAATATGGCTAGAGTTAAAGGTGAACTTAAACTCATTAGCAAATATGCGTCTATGGTTGCTACTCAAGCTGAGCAAGTACTTAAAGCTCAAAATGATTTGCTTGATGAATTAAATAATAAGAATGACTTTGCTGTTAGAGTGGCTACTAGAACTGGTAGAATGACTCAGGAACCTTTGTATCCTGAAGGCCACCCTAAGAGAATTGAACAAGATTCTCAGAATAATAATCTAGATGCTCCTAGTTCTTCTAAGAAGAAGAAAAAGAAAAATGATAGGACTTTGCAAACTTCTAGTGAACCTAATATAGAAACACCTGAGAATCCTAATAATACTAATGATGCTGAAACACAATCCGGAGATGAACATGAACCTGATGATAATGCTAATAATGATGTTCATGTAGATGCTCAACCTAGTAATAACAATGATATAGAAATTGAACCTACTATTGGTCTTGATAACCCACAATCAAGAAACCAAGGTTATGATAAGAGATATTTTGTTGCTAGGAAGCATGGTAGAGAAAGAGAACCATGGGTTCAGAAACCCATGCCCTTTCCTCCTAAACCATCCAAGACAAAGGATGATGAGGACTTTGAGCGTTTTGCTGAAATGATTAGACCTATTTTCTTACGCATGCGCTTAACTGATATGCTTAAATTAAATCCTTATGCCAAATATATGAAAGATATCATCACTAATAAGAGGAAAATACCTGAAGCTGAAATTTCCACCATGCTTGCCAACTATACCTTTAAGGGTGGAATACCTACAAAACTTGGTGATCCCGGAGTACCCACTATACCTTGCTCTATTAAAAGAAATTATGTTAAAACTGCTTTATGTGATTTAGGAGCCGGTGTTAGCGTTATGCCCCTTTCCTTATACTGTAGACTTGAATTGAGTAAGTTGACACCCACTGAGATATCCTTGCAAATGGCTGATAAATCAACTGCTATACCTGTCGGCATTTGTGAGGACGTGCCCGTTGTTGTTGCGAATGTTACCATCTTAACAGACTTCGTTATTCTTGATATTCCCGAGGACAATAGTATGTCTATTATTCTTTGTAGACCCTTTTTAAATACTGCAGGAGCTATTATTGATTGCAACAAGGGCAATGTCACCTTTCATGTTAATGGAAATGAGCATACGGTACATTTTTCAAGGAAACAACCTCAAGTTCATAGCATAAATACTATTGAGAAAATTCCATCAATTATTATTGGAGGTTTTGAATTTCCTTTCCTTACTGTCAAGAAAAAGTATGATATTCTTATTGTGCGGGATTTTCATATCCCCGTTGAGGTAACCTAGTGTCACTTCGAAATTTCTCCGGTTCCGTGTTATTCAGAATGAGTTTGTTAAAAAGACTTGATCAACCTTGTTAGTGGATTCATTTTGATGATCATGAGATGGATGAAACTAGAAGGCACAACCTTCTGTAACCTATTTTTACTTTCTGTTATTTAGAATAAATAAAGCAAAAATAGTATTATCCGTCTGTTTTTGAATTACCCGTGCAATAAAAAATATCCCGAAAATAAAAGTGCTCCAAACGCCCTGCAAATTTAGTATGATTTTTTATGGAATATTTGAGGATTTTAGGCACTGAAATCACTGCAGGGGGGCAAGCACCAGGCCACGAGAGTGGAGGGCGCGCCCACCCCACCTTGGCGCGCCCCCCTGTCTCATGGGCCCTTGCTAGCCCCCCTCCACTTATGCCAGCATCCACACACTTCATCTTCTACCCCAAAAAAATCCCCATCCAGCTCAAGCACGAGTTCTAGCTCGTTTTGCTGTGATTTTCGATCTCCTTGCTCAAAGCTCCATTCACAAAACTGCTTTGGGAGATTGTTGCTTGGTATGTGACTCCTCCATTGCTCCAATTAGTTTTTGTTCTAGTGCTTTATTCATTGCAAATCCTTGCTGTCTTGGTGACCCTGTTCTTGAGCTTGCATGTTAAATTTATGAGGTTCCAAGTAATTCTAATGCATGATATAGGCTCTAGGCACTTGTAGGAGTAGTTGCTACCATTCTTGTTAAGTTTTATTCACTTTTATTTTGAAGTTACTAAAATTTCAGAAATTTTCAGAAAATGTTAAGGAGACTTTTGAGGGGCTCTTCTAGCCAAGGCTCTCAGGAAAAACAAGCTAAAGAGAAGGAAAAAGCCAAGTATAATCTTCCTCGCTTAGCGGAAGTACGGTCGTGTGAGTGGCCATGTGATAATTTCTTGAAAGAAGCTGGAATTCATGAAGATTTTTATTCTTTGATCGAGAGTGCGGGCCTCAATGATTTCCTCCTTGACCGGATCGATCAGTATCTCTTACTTACCAATAATTTTGTGCAAAACTTTTATTATTATCCTAAGAAGTCACCACCTTCAGTATCATTTCATTTATATGATGAATTCAGAGAAATGACTTTACGCGACTTTTGCGCGGTATGTAGGATACCTTTTGAGGGAGAGTTAGAGGAACCCCATCGGGAAGATGTGGATGGCTTTGTTAACACTATAGCTGTATAGGAGCCAAAGAAAGGTTCTGAGGCAAAAATCTCTAGCATACACTTTCCTGTTTTACGTTACTTTGCTATATTTGCTAGTATATGCTTGATTGGTCGTGGAAATAGTGGAAACTTTAATGTTCCTGATATTATCATTCTTCACCATGCCTTGTATGGAGACAATAGTTTTAGTATGGGTGCCGTCATTGCTAAACGGCTAAGCCTGAATCGTACAAAAGGCCCCATATTTGGAGGTATCTATGCTTCATGTCTTGCTAGACATTTTAGGATACCTATTAGGCATTTTGAAAAAGGGGAGACAATCTTGCCTTCTTACATTTTAGATTACAGGAGCATGGTAGCACACAACTTTATCGTTCAGAATGAAGATACGACGCTCCTGTATAACTTGAGATTTAATAAGAAACACAGTGAGACTATTATTCTGCCTGCACCCTTGTTGTTTGATTTGACTGCAGATAATTTTGTTGTTACACCGGAGGCGGTATACGCTCATCGAGGCCAAGCATCCACTCCCGAACCTGAACCTGAGCCGGAACCTGCATTGGACCCTTATCGTGCATCATCTTTCTAGTGGCATCTGGAGATGGCCAGCCAGTGGTATCCTGATTACACTTCCCAGTACACCGGGGAGAGCAGCAGCTACCCTTGGCATTAGACAAACTTAGGGCAAAATCCTAAGCTTGGGGGAGTACGTATTTCCCACCGACTGTACATTCTTGTTCACGCACTATCCTAGTCGTCAGTGCTCATAGTCTTTCATTGTATTATCCATGCTAGTTTAATTTTCTTTTTCTACTTTTCTTCTTGTGTGTTCGATAAACCTTAAGAAAAACCAAAAAAAATTAGTTAGTTTAATTCCCATGCTTGTAGTAGAATTAAAATGAAAACCCAAAAAGATTTCTCGTTCTTCTTTTACTTGTTGGGAGCTTTCCCGTGTAAATAGTTTTATTTTCTTTACTTTTCTTTGGGGGTCGAGAAGACCATATTGAAAATGTTTAGTGGCTCTCTACACATGATTGTTTATTTAACTTAGAGCCCATATTACTTTGTCTTCTCTCTTGAGTTGAATGCTTGCATAGTCCAGCTTAGTCCAATGCACGTGCACTATTATTATTATACACATCGTTCGGTCGTGCGGGTGAAAGGCAATAATGATGATATATGATGGACTGATTGAGATGAGAAAAGTTGGTATGAACTCGACCTCTCTTGTTTTTGTAAATATGATGAGTTCATTGTTCCTGATTCAGCTTATTATGAAGTAAACATATTTGCAATAATATTTAGAGATTATAGTTGCTTGTGCCATGCTTGATTAGCTATGAGTTATAATGGTTTACCTTGCGTGCCAACATGCTATTAGAATGATTATGATGTGGTATAATGGGATGGTATCCTCCTTTGAATGAATTGAGTGACTCGACTTGGCACATATTCACGCATGTAGTTGAAATAAAGTCAACATAGCCTTCACGATATTTATGTTCATGGTGGATTATATCCTACTCATGTTTGTATTCTGTGTAAATTAGTTTTAATCCATGTTTATGACTGTTGTCGCTCTCTCAGTTGGTCGCTTCCCAGTCTTTTTCTAGCCTTCACCTGTACTAAGCGGGAATACTGCTTGTGCATCCAAACTCCTTAAACCCCAAAGTTGTTCCATATGAGTCCACCATACCTTCCTATATGCGGTATTTACCTGCCGTTCCAAGTAAATTTGTTTGTGCCAAACTCTAAACCTTCAAATGAAATTCTGTTTTGTATGCTCGAGCTGCTCATGTTTCCACTAGGGCTGCCTATATCTTCCATGCTAGGTGGGTTATTCTCAACAGGAGTGGACTCTGCTCCTCATTCACGAGAAAGGGCCGGTAACCGGGATGCCCAGTCCCATGATCCAAAAAGATCAAAGCAAATAAAAATAATTAAACAAAACTCCCCCATGATTGTTGTTAGTTGGAGGCACTCGTTGTTTCAAGCAAGCCATGGATTGATGCTTGTTGGTGGTTGGGGGAGTATAAACTTTCACCATTCTGCATGGGAACTGCCTATAATGCATGTAGTATGGAAGATACAACCATCTCATAGTTGTTGCGTTGACAGCAAAAGTATGCCACTCAAAATGTTATTCAAACTCTATTTTAAAATTGAGCTCTGGCACCTCTACAAATCCCTGCTTCCCTTTGCGAAGGGCCTATCTATTTATTTTTTTGTTGAGTCATCACCTTCTTATTAAAGAGCACCCGCTGGAGAGCACACTGTCATTTGCATCCATTATTATTGGTTTATATTGGTTATGACTTGACTAGATCTCTTTTACCATGAATTATAATGTTTAGTCAGTCCTTGATCTTTAAAGGTGCTCTGCATCTATGTTTTGCGGTCTCAGAAAGGGCTAGCGAGATATCATTTTGTTATATCATGTTATGATTGTTTTGAGAAAGTGTTGTCATCCGAGTTTTATTATTATCGCTCGCTAGCTGATTATGCCATTGATATGAATAATTATGAGACCTAAGTGTTATTGTGAGTATGGTTAGTTTATAATATTGTTGAAACTTGCATGATGGCTTTGCATATTTACAACAACAAGAGGAAATAGAGTTTGTAAAAGTTTTTCTTTATCACTTTTAGTTTATCAACTGAATTGCTTGAGGACAAGCAAAGGTTTAAGCTTGGGGGAGTTGATACATCTCCTACGTATCTACTTTTCCAAACACTTTTGCCCTTGTTTTGGACTCTAACTTGCACGATTTGAATGAAACTAACCCAGACTGACGTTGTTTTCAGCAGAATTTCCATGATGTTGTTTCATGTGTAGAAAAAAAAAGTTCTCAGAATGTCCTGAAAATCCTCGGAGACACTTTTTGGAAAATATAAAAAATACTGGAGAAAGAATCAAGACCAGGGGGCCCACACCCTGTCCATGAGGGTGGGGGGCGCGCCCTCCCCCTGGGCGCGCCCCTTTCTCGTGGGCCCCCTGAGGCTCCGCCGATCTCAACTCCAACTCCATATATTCCGTCTCACGGAGAAAAAAATCAGAGAGAAAGTTTCATCGCGTTTTACGATACGAAGCCGTCGCCAAGCCCTAATCTCTCTTGGGAGGGCTGATATGGAGTCTGTTCGGGGCTCCAGAGAGGGGGATTCATCGTCGTGGTCATCATCAACCATCCTCCATCACCAATTTCATGATGCTCACCGCCGTGCGTGAGTAATTCCTTCGTAGGCTTGCTGGACGGTGATGGGTTGGATGAGATTTACCATGTAATCAAGTTAGTTTTGTTAGGGTTTGATCCCTAGTATCCACTATGTTCTGAGATTGATGTTGTTATGACTTTGCTATGCTTAATGCTTGTCACTAGGGCCCGAGTGCCATGATTTCAGATCTGAAACTATTATGTTATCATGAATATATGTGTGTTCTTGATCCTATCTTGCAAGTCTATAGTCAACTATTATGTGTTATGATCCAACAACCCCGAAGTGACAATAATCGGGATACTTCTCGGTGATGACCGTAGGTTGAGGAGTTCATGTATTCACCATGTGTTAATGCTTTAGTCCGGTTCTCTATTAAAAGGAGGCCTTAATATCACTTAGTTTCCACTAGGACCCCACTGCCACGGGAGGGTAGGACAAAAGATGTCATGCAAGTTCTTTTCCATAAGCACGTATGACTATATTCGGAATACGTGCCTACATTACATTGATGAATTGGAGCTAGTTCTGTTTCACCCTATGTTATAGGTATTACATGAGGAATCACCTCCGACATAATTATCCATCACTAATCCATTGCCTACGAGCTTTTCACATCTTGTGCTTCGCTTATTTACTTTTCCATTGCTACTGTTACAATCACTACAAAAACCAAAAATATTGCTATTACTATCTTTATCTTTTACCACTGTTACCATTACTACCATATTACTTTGCTACTAAATACCTCGCTGCAGATACTAAGTTATCCAAGGGTGGTTGAATTGACAACTCAACTGCTAATACTCAAGAATATTCTTTGGCTCCCTTGTGTCGAATCAATAAATTTGGGTTGAATACTCTACCCTCGAAATTTGGGTTATCACATTGTTGCTAAATTTATACCACCTATTTTCACATACCAGCAAAAGAAAAGGTTTTTCTATGATTTAAGACACTATTTTTGGGATGACCCACACCTTTATAAAGATAGAGTAGATGGTGTTATTAGACGTTGTGTACCTGAGCATGAACATGAACAGATCCTATGCAAGTGTCACTCCGAGGCATATGGAGGATGGTTTTCCTTGAAGAGGAAAGGGTGATGCAGCACAGTAGCTTAAGTATTTCCCTCCGTTTTTGAGAACCAAGGCATCACTCCAGTAGGAGGCTCCTCACAAGTCCCACGAACCTACACAAACAAACAAAGAACTCGCAACCAACACGATAAAGGGGTTGTCAATCCCTTCAAGGCCACTTGCGAAAGTGAGATCTGATAGAGATAATATGATAAAATAAATATACTTTTGGTATTTTATAATATAGATGCAGAAAATAAAGATGCAAATAAAAGTAGATTGGAAACTTATATGATAAAAGATAGACCCGGGGGCCATAGGTTTCACTAGAGGCTTCTCTCAAGATAGCATAAGTATTACGGTGGGTGAACAAATTATTGTCGAGCAATTGATAGAAAAGTGAATAATTATGAGATTATCTAGGCATGATCATGTATATAGGCATCACATCCGCAACGAGTAGACCGACTCCTGCCTGCATCTACTACTATTACTCCACACATCGACCGCTATCCAGCATGCATCTAGTGTATTAAGTTCATAAGAACAGAGTAACGCATTAAGAAAGATGACATGATGTAGAGGGATAAACTCAAGCAATATGATATAAACCCCATCTTTTTATCCTCGATGGCAACAATACAATACGTGTCTTGCAACCTTTCTGTCACTGGGTAAGAACACCGCAGGATGGAACCCAAAGCTAAGCACTTCTCCCATGGCAAGAAAGATCAATCTAGTTGGCCAAACCAAACCGATAATTCAAAGAGACTTGCCAAGATAACTCAATCATACATAAAAGAATTCAGAGAAGATTCAAATATTATTCATAGATAAACTTGATCATAAACCCACAATTCATCGGATCTGGACAAACACACCGCAAAAAGAGATTACATCGAATAGATCTCCACAAGAGAGGGGGAGAACATTGTATTGAGATCCAAAAAGAGAGAAGAAGCCATCTAGCTAATAACTATGGACCCGAAGGTCTGTGGTAAACTACTCACAACTCATTGGAGGGGCTATGGTGTTGATGTAGAAGCCCTCCGTGGTGGAATCCCCCTCCAGTAGAACGCCGGCGACGGCTCCAAGATGGGATTTCACGGATACAGAGGGTTACGGTGGTGGAAATATTTCTTCGGTGGCTCCCTGGATGCTTTTGGGGTATGTAGGCTTATATAGGAGGAAGAAGTACGTCACTGGCCGCCCGAGGGGCCCACGAGACAGGGGGCGCGCCCTATAGGGGTGGGCGCGCCCCCCACCCTCGTGGCTGCCTCAGCTGCTTCTTGACTTGCACTCCAAGTCCTGTAGATCACGTTCGTTCCAAAAATCACGCTCCCGAAGGTTTCAATCCGTTTGGACTCCGTTTGATATTCCTTTTCTTCGAAATACTGAAATAGGCAAAAAAACAACAATACGGGTTCGGCCTCCGGTTAGTAGGTTAGTCCCAAAAATGATATAAATGTGTAAAATAAAGCCCATAGACATCCAAGACAGGTAATATAATAGCGTGGAACAATCAAAAATTATAGATACGTTGGGAGACGTATCAAGCACCCCCAAGCTTAATTCCTGCTCGTCCTCGAGTAGGTAAATGATAAAAACAGAATTTTTGATGTGGAATGCTACCTAGCATAATTCTTAATGTAATTTCTCTTTATTGTGGCATGAATGTTCAGATCCAAGTGATTCAAAATAAAAGTTCATATTGACAAAAGAAATAGCAATACTTCAAGCATACTAATAAAAGCAATCATGTCTTCTCAAAATAACATGGCTAAAGAAAGTTCATCCCTACAAAATCATATAGTTAGGCTATGCTTCATTTTCATCACACAAAGATGTTCCCAACTTCTATACCCTCGATGACAAGCCGAGCAATTGTTTCGTACTTAAATAATCTCAAACCTTTTCAACCTTCACACAATACATGAGTGTGAGCCATGGATATAGCACTATGGGTGGAATAGAATAATGATTGGGGATTGTGTGGAGAAGACAAAAAGGAGAAAGTCTCACATTGACGAGGATAATCAACGTGCTATGGGAATTCCCATCAATTGATGTCAACATGAGGAGTAGGGATTGCCATGCAATGGATGCACTAGAGCTATAAATGAATGAAAGCTCAACAAAAGAAAACTAGTGGGTGTGCATCCAACTTGCTTGCTCACGAAGACCTAGGGCATTTGAGGAAGCCCATCGTAGGAATATACAAGCCAAGTTCTATAATGAAAAATTCCCACTAGTATATGAAAGTGACAACCTATGAGACTCTCTACATGAAAACATGGTGCTACTTTGAAGCACAATATATGAGACTGACTACATGAAGAACAAGGTGCTACTTTGAAGCACAAGTGTGGAAAAAGAGATAGTAGCATTGCCCCTTTATTTATTTTCTTTATTTTCTTTTTTTCTTTTTTTTCTTTTGGACTTTTTTTGGGCAATGTTGTAATAATAATGATCATCACACTTTTATTGATTACAACACATGAATTACAACTCGAAACTAGAACAAGATATGACTCTATATGAATGCCTCCGGCGGTGTACCGGGATGGTGCAATGAATCAAGAGTAACATGTATAAAAAATTATGCATGGTGGCTTTGCCACAAATACGATGTCAACTACATGATCATGCAATGGCAATATGACAAATGTAATATGTCATGATGATGATGAACGGAACGGTGGAAAGTTGCATGGCAATATATCTCGGAATGGCTATGGAAATGCCATAAATAGGTAGGTATGGTGGGTGTTTTGAGGAAGATATAAGGAGGTTTATGTGTGATAGAGCGTATCATATCACGAGGTTTGGATGCACCGGCGAAGTTTGCACCAACTCTCAAGGTGAGAAAGGGCAATGCACGGTACCGAAGAGGCTAGCAATGATGGAAAGGTAAAAGTGCGTATAATCCATGGACTCATCATTAGTCAAAATAACTCATATACTTATTGCAAAAATTTAGAAGTCATAAAAAACCAAGCACTACGCGCATGCTCCTAGGGGGATAGATTGGTAGGAAAAGACCATCGCTCGTCCCCGACCGCCACTCATAAGGATGCACAAGCCAGGTACACTTCATGCTTCAAATTTGTTGCACAACTTTAACCATACGTGCATGCTACGGGACTTGCTAACTTCAACACAAGTATTCTTTAAATTCATAATCACCAAACTAGCATGAATTTAATATCACTACCTCCCTATCTCAAAATAATTATCAAGTATCAAATTCAACATAGCATCCAATTCACTCCATATGATAGTTTTTATTATACCCAACTTGGATGCTCATCATTCTAGGACCAATTTATAACCATAGCAAATACCATGCTGTTCTAAAAGACTCTCAAAATAATATAAGTGAAGCATGAGAGATCAACAATTTCTTCGAAATTAATCCAACGCCGTGCTCTAAAAGATATAAGTGAAGCACTAGAGCAAAAACTATCTAGCTCAAAAGATATAAGTGAAGCACATAGAGTATTCTAATAAATTTCAACCAAGTAGGCTTCTCCCAAAAGGTGTGTTACAGCAAGGATGATTGTGGTAAACTAAAGAGCAAAGACTAATATAATACATGATGCTCCAAGCAAAACACATATCATGTAGCAAATAAAAATATAGCTCCAAGTAAAGTTACCAATGAACGAAGACGAAAGAGGGGATGCCTTCCGGGGGCCATAGGTTTCACTAGAGGCTTCTCTCAAGATAGCATAAGTATTACAGGTGGGTGAACAAATTGCTGTCGAGCAATTGATAGAAAAGCGAATAATTATGAGATTATCTAGGCATGATCATGTATATAGGCATCACGTCTGCAACAAGTAGACCGACTCATGCCTGCATCTACTACTACTACTCCACACATCGACCGCTATCCAGCATGCATCTAGAGTATTAAGTTCATAAGAACAGAGTAACACATTAAGAAAGATGACATGATGTAGAGGGATAAACTCAAGCAATATGATATAAACCCCATCTTTTTATCCTTGATGGCAACAATACAATACGTGTATTGCAACCTTTTCTGTCACTGGGTAAGAATACCGCAAGATTGAACCCAAAGCTAAGCACTTCCCGTGGCAAGAAAGATCAATCTAGTAGGCCAAACCAAATCGATAATTCAAAGAGACTTGCAAAGATAACTCAATCATACATAAAAGAATTCAGAGAAGATTCAAATATTAGTCATATATAAACTTGATCATAAACCCACAATTCATCGGATCTCGACAATAACACCGCAAAAAGAGATTACATCGTATAGATCTCCACAAGAGAGGGGGCGAACATTGTATTGAGATCCAAAAAGAGAGAAGAAGCCATCTAGCTAATAACTATGGACCCAAAGGTCTGTGGTAAACTACTCACAACTCATTCGAGGGGCTATGGTGTTGATGTAGAAACCCTCCATGGTGGAATCCCCCTCTGGCAGAACACCGACGACGGCTCCAAGATGGGATCTCGCGGATACAGAAGGTTACGGTGGTGGAAATATTTCTTCGGTGGCTCCCTAGATGTTTTCGGGGTATGTAGGCTTATATAGGAGGAAGAAGTACGTCGGTGGCCGCCTGAGGGGCCCACGAGACAGGGGGGCGCACCATGTAGGGGTGGGCGCGCCCCCCACCCTCGTGGCTGCCTCGGCTGCTTCTTGATTTGCACTCCAAGTCCTCTGGATCACGTTCATTCCAAAAACCACGCTCCTGAAGGTTTCATTCCGTTTGGACTCCGTTTGATATTCCTTTTCTTCGAAATACTGAAATAGGCAAAAAAACAGCAATACAGGCTAGGCCTCCGGTTAGTAGGTTAGTCCCAAAAATGATATAAATGTGTAAAATAAAGCCCATAGACATCCAAAATAGGTAATATAATAGCATGGAACAATAAAAAATTATAGATACGTTGGGGACGTATCAGAGGACACCACGCTGGAGATAGAACTACACACACGGTATTGCAATCCGGTTATTATTGGCCTACTCTCTTCAAAGATGCCCGTAAGTTTGTCTTGTCTTGTGATGAATGTCAAAGAATTGGTAATATTAGTAGACATCAAGAAATGCCTATGAACTATTCATTTGTTATTGAACCATTTGATGTTTGGGGCTTTGATTATATGGGACCTTTTCCTTCCTCTAATGGGTATACACATATTTTAGTTGTTGTTGATCATGTTACTAAGTGGGTAGAAGCTATTCCAACTAGTAGTGCTAATCATAACACTTCTATTAAGATGCTTAAAGTAGTTATTTTTCCAAGGTTTAGAGTCCCTAGATACTTAATAATTGATGGTGGTTCACATTTTATTCATGGTGCTTTTTGTAAAATGATTGCTAAGTATGATGTTAACCATAGAATTGCATCTCCATACCATCCTGAGTCTAGTGGTCAGGTAGAATTGAGTAATAGAGAGATTAAATTAATCTTGCAAAAGACTGTTAATAGATCTAGAAAGAATTGGTCCAAGAAACTTAATGATGCATTATGGGCCTATAAAACTGCATATAAGAATCCTATGGGAATGTCTCCGTATAAAATGGTTTATGGAAAAGCATGCCACTTACCTCTTGTCGGTGTTCTGGATATGTGGGTATCTAGAATTGCCTGCTTGCGGCCCACCACATGGCTCCATCGACACCCTAGTACGGCCCAGCTTCAACATCAAAAGCTCAAGACCCTCGTGAGGGGCCAAGCCTCGCGAGGCAGATGACGCCAAGACCCCCGAGGGGATCGGCCTCTTCAGGCTGGCTCCCGAGGGACGGAGAGTTCTATGCAAGGTGCACCTCATGAGGCTCAGCTGACGTGAGCCATGACGACCAAGGCCAGGCGGGCGCCAGCGGGCACAGAGCGCCAGTTTCCTATTCAGTGTAAGGGAGGCAAGCCACAGGTGTGAGTCCCGAGGAATCAGCCAAAGGTTTCCATTCTCGTGCAACAAGACCAAGACTACCAGGACGGCAGGACAGAGGTCATCACCGAGCCCACCGCAGCATCATGACCAGGGGCTTTTCACAAGCGAAGTCCACTTTTGTGAGGATAAGCTGTACTACTTGTCCTCTTTCAAATCCGTCCGTTGTGGGATCTCTTCCCGCCTACATTTGGAAAGAGGACCAAGGCCACTGTAAATAGGACTTAGCCACCACCATAGAGAGGGATCAGATCCGTTCTTAACCGACCACCTCACCAGCTCTCTTGAGCTCAAGAACACCTCACCTCCTAATGCCAGTTCATCCTTTGACTAGTACATCCCCAGCCTTTCGAGGCAATCCACCAAAACACTGGGGTAGGGTATTACACCGCAAGGTGGCTTGAACCAGGATAAATTGTCGTGTCTCTTTGTCTCTTCGAGCTCGTCACGCTAGGCTTAGGAGAATCGCGAGTAGGCAGGCTGGGTAGGTTGAGATCTCCGCACGCATCCTAGATTTCCAACCTTTCAAGTGTTTGCGGAACCCGTAATCTGACATTTGGCACTCGCGCGAGTTTGTGGCACGGTCGGCAAGGCAATGGCGGCCCGCCCACCATCGTTGGGGGTCGCTCGATGGCGCACATCTTCATCCCGAGTGCGAGCATACATGGGGATGGGGAAGCCAGGCAGAGGCCTCGATTGCCAAGGCCTGGTCACCTCTCGCCCCATGCTGGCGTCATGAGGGAGGCGGAGCCACTTCTTTAGCGGGAGAGGATCAGGCCCCTCCCTAGGTGCCTTCCCCTTTTCAGCCGTCGAGAACCTCCTGATCGGCACCAAGGAAGCTAGGCGAAGAAGGAGAAGAAGTGGGCGGGAGGAAGACAAAGGAGAGATGAGCGGGGGGATCTGCCCCTCCCCCACATTTATAGCCAAGGAAGGCCAACCGCCAGCCTCCATGACCTCGCGCCATGATGATCTTCTGCATGCCGCATCGTTCCGTCAAGTTGAATAGTTGTCGAGGCAGCATGGGGAAGTGGAGATGCCTACGTCCCATCAATCACCACGCGTCATCAAGGCCGCAGGCGGTTAGGGCTCGCGGTGCTCTGCACTTGCCCTTTGGCTTCGCCTGGAAACCTAGTCCGAGCGCGCCTTGGGCCCGGGGGCTACTGTCGGCATTCTGGATATGGGGGTATCCAGACTTGCCTACCTGTGGCCCACCACGTGGGTCTATCGACGGCCTGGTACGGCCCAGTTTCGACATCAACAGCTCAAGACCCTCGCGAGGGGCCAAGCCTTGCGAGGCAGACGACGCCAAGACCCTCAAGGGGATCGGCCTCTTCAGGTTGGCTCCCGAGAGGCGGGGAGTTCTATGCAAGGTGCACCTCATGAGGCTCAGCTGACGTGAGCCATGACGACCAAGGACAGGCAGGCGCCAGGCGGGCGCCAGCGGGCACAGAGCACCACTTTCCTCTTTGGTGTAAGGGAGGCAAGCCACAAGCACGGAGTCCCAAGGAATCACCCAAAGGTTTCCATTCTGGTGCAACAATACCAAGACCACCAAGACGGTAGGACGGAGGTCATCACCAAGCCCACCGCAACATCACAACCTGGGGCTTTTCGCATGCAAATACTACTTTTGTCAGGATAAGCTGTACTACTTGTCCCCTTTCAAATCCGGCCGTTGTGGGATCCCTTCCCGCCTACATTTGGGAAGAGGACCAAGGCCACTATAAATAGGACTTGGCCACTGAGGGAGTCCTGGATTAGGGGGTATCCGGACAGTCGGACTATATACATCGTCTAGACTATTGAAGCGTGAAGACACAAGACGCAAGACTCTGGCCCGTGTCCGGATGGGACTCTCCTTTGCGTGGAAGACAAGCTTGGCGATCCGGATATTATATTTCCTTCCTTGTAACCAACTCCATGTAAACCCTAGCCCCCTCCGGTGTCTATATAAACCGGAGAGGATGGTCCTTAGAAGGCCGATCACAATTACAATCATACCATCATAGGCTAGCTCTTAGGGTTTAGCCTCTACGATCTCATGGTAGATCTACTCTTGTACTGCTCATATCTTCAATATTAATCAAGCATGAAGTAGGGTTTTACCTCCATTGAGAGGGCCCGAACCTGGGTAAACATTATGTCCCTCGCTTCCTGTTACCATCAGCCTAAGACGCACAGATCGGGACCCCCTACCCGAGATCCGCCGGTTTTGACACCGACATTGGTGCTTTCATTGAGAGTTCCTTTGTGTCGTCGCTTCGAGGCCTGATGGCGTCTTCAATTGCCAACAACACGGTCCAGGGTGAGACTCTTCTCCCCGGATAGATCCTTGTGTTCGGCGGCTTCACACTGTGGGCCAATTCGCTTGGTCATTTGGAGCAAATTGACAGCTACGCCCCTGGCCACCAGGTCAGGTTCGGAAACTTGAAATACACGGCGGATATTTGCGGAGACTTGATCTTCGACGGATATGGGCATGTTCTAGGAGTGTCGGACAGTCACGACAAGCACGACCTAGACCTGCTGTCGGACAACGCTCGGGATATCACCCCTGCAGTAGTCCCGGATCTAAATCCGGAGCAGGTTGCGTTGCCTAAGGACGGAGGGGTGGACCCCGCCCCGCGGGCTGCATACCAATCGGTGGTGGAGCTGAACACCGGTCTCACCTCTGTTGAGGCCTGTAACCTCGGGCCCCCAGACTCGTATCCAGTTGTTGGTCCCGGTCCGCATACCCTCGAGCCAGCCGGGCCAGGTTGTGCTGCGGTAATGGAATTTACCGCTGCAGACATCTTCCAGCACTCGCCCTTTGGCGACATGCTGAACTCATTAAAGTCTCTCTCGTTGTCAGGAGGCTCTGGGCCGAACTATGTCCGGCCTGAGTGGTAAGCAGGCGACGAAGGAATTCGTTGCCCACCCACCACCCACTTCATTGCCACGATCGATGATTTAACCGATATTCTTGACTTCGACTCTGAAGAATTCGACGGTATGGACGATGATGCAGGAGAAGATTGAGAATCTCTGGGGCGCGGGACTACTACCTTGTCACACGATATATACATGGTGGATACACCCAAGAAGGACGACGGCGATAATCCGGAAGATAAAACACCCAGGCAAAAGCCAAAACGGTGGTGCAGACGCCGCTCAAAGTCCAGCAACAGCAAAAATAGCGACAAGAGCGCAAGAAGGATCGACATACCAGTAAACCCCGAAGGCAGTAACGACCACATGGACCCAGCGATGGAGCAGGACGAGCCAGGTCACGCCAAACCGAGTTCGGAGCATATACCCGATCACAATGATCCGGAGGGACGATCTCATGAAACCGCCCCAGAACAGGAACACAGTCCGGACGATGATGCATTCATCATTCCGGACGAACGAGTGGAACGAGACAACCTCCACTGAAAGCTTATGGCCACAGCAAGAAGTCTAAAGAAGCAGAAGCCACGGCTCAAAGCCGCACAGGAAACGCTCAGTCGCAGATGGAATAAAGTGCTAGACACTGAAGAAAGATATGGTGACGTTGCCATACAAAAAGCTATCCAAAACGCAAGCTACTGCCAGAATTCGACGACGAGCCGTTCCACCAAAGAATAATACGACCAGGAGACCAGACGTACCGCTTCATAACCACAACAGAACGGCTACTGACACCGCGCACGATCTGTGTGAGCATCTGGATAAGAAAGCCGGTGCAGTCAGGTCCATCTATGGATCTAAAGGAGACACCCCGACGAGGGACTATGGTCACCCAAACGCTCATACAAGCCAAATACCAGTTCGGAATAAACTCCGGACACAACAGCAGCCGATCGCATGCCACAGCGTGCCCAGATACAGAGGGGCTGCTCACCCCCTGTGCTTCACCAAAGAAGTACTAGACCATGAATTCCCACAAGGCTGTAAACCTATGAACATAGAGGCATACGACAGAACGACAGCCCCAGGGGTCTGGATCGAGGATTTTATCCTGCATATTCACATGGCTCGTGGGGATGACCTCCACGCCATCCAATACCTTCCCCTCAAGCTGAAGGGACCAGCTCAACACTGGTTGAAAAGCCTCCCCGAAAATTCAATCGGGAGTTGGGAGGAACTCGAGGACGCTTTCAGGGCCAACTTCCAAGGGACTTATGTCCGGCCTCCGGATGTAGACGATCTAAGTCACATAATCCAACAGCCCGGAGAGTCCGCCTGCAAGCTTTGGAACAGATTCCTCACTAAGAAGAATCAAATTGTCGATTGTCCGGACGCCGAAGCCTTAGCAGCATTCAAACACAGCATCCGCGACGAGTGGCTCGCCCGGCATCTCGGCCAAGAAAAGCCAAGGACAATGGCAGTCTTAACAGGCCTTATGACCCGCTTTTGCGCGGGTGCAGATAGCTGGTTAGCCCGTAAAGGCACCAGCGACCCCAACACATCCGAAATAAGGGATGGCAACGGGAAGCCACGGCGTAATAAACACAAACGCCAAAACAAGGAAGAGAGCCCGGATAACACAACGGTCAATGCCCGATTCAGGGGCTCTCGACCTGATCAGCAAAAGAATCCATTTAAAGGCAGTAAAGAGGGATCGTCCGGTCTGAATAGCGTCCTGGACAGACTATGCCAAATTCATGGCACCCTGGAGAAACCTGCGAACCACACGCATAGAGAATGCTGGGTCTTCAAGAAGGCCGGCAAATTAAATGCCGAACACAACGGGAGGGAAACACCAAGTGAAAATGAGGACGAACCTCGCCAGCCAAACACTGGGGGACAGAAAAAATTCCCGCCAGAGGTTAAAACAGTAAACATGATCCACACGACTAACACATTCACGAGAAGGCATGAACGGGCACTCAGAGACGCCCACGATGTAGAGCCCATCGTACCCACATCTGACTACTGGATGTCTCGTCCGATCACTTTCGATCACATGGACGGCCGAACTAGTATTCGGCGCGGAGGATCATAGGCCTTGGTGCTTGACCCAATAATCAACGGATACCGTCTCACCCGTGTCCTTATGGACAGCAGCAGTAGTCTCAATTTAATATACGAGGACATTGTCCGCAGAACGGGGATAAACCCATCTAGAATTAGCCAAAGAAACACCGCCTTTGAAGGGGTGATACCAGGCGTCGAAGCCTACGGCAGGGGCTCCGTCGTGCTGGAAGTAACATTCGGCTCCCCAAGCAATTCCAGAAGCGAAGAACTACTCTTCACCATCGCACCCTTCCAAAGCGGCTATCACGCATTGCTTGGAAGAACGGCCTTCGCCCGCTTCAACGCATTGCCGCACTATGGCTACCTTACACTCAAGATGCCTGGTCCACGTGGCGTCATCACCGTTAGCGGAATCACATAGCGCTCCTCACGCGTAGAGGAACGCGCGACGGCCCTGGCGGCCGGACTGTAAGCGGCCTCCAATATCAAAAAACATAACTGGTCATTACGACCACGGACACGGTTAGACGAGTCCGGTAGCCCAGATAAAACTAAACCGGGGCACCGTACATGTAATCCCATTGCGGATACCGGGGGCTGTAAATATTTAATGCAGCCCCACAGCTGGCTCAACCTTACTGGCAGGCCAACATCTTACACTTTTATTATCAATCGCATACTTACGTTGTACTCACCTACGAGTTTTCTTTTTTCCACAAACAACGTTCGCACGATACCCTTCCTGGATACGGCACAACAGAGACAAGGGCGCAGACATGCAGCAGGGTCCCGTTCAACAAGTTTCTTTTTAGATTAAGCCCATGTGTAAACCTTTTTCTACTGCCTCTTGTTGTTTAACCATCCCATGGGTTTCATACCCACAGAGGATACTGCCGTTATTGGCATTTCACCATGACAGATTAAATCGCACGTACCTGGAAATTTAGGGCTTATAATAGGCTCTCACCAGCCTATTTTCTTTTACAAAGACCGAATACTCTCGGGAGTGTTCGGCGTCACGAGTTTGGCCTTATATGCATCAGCTCCGAATCATGTCTTTGGTCAAATGTTGGGTTTGCCCGGCTCCTGGGTTTGCTGCCTTACGTTCCGTTATTATCGGCTAAGGCGGCCAAAGGAGAACTACTGCGATTGTGCCCTGGTTATTCCGGATGAGCACCTCAATAGAGAAAGCCAAAAACTGGCTGTCATGATACAGCGAGAGACTGTTCAACCACTCGAAGACTCACCGGGATCTCTAGGATTCCTCCGCATTAACGAAGGGCCGTTTCCCGGCCATGTACATGCGCGCCCGTATTCGGATGCACGTGAATGTACCAGGGGCTACATAGTAGCCCCACCGTTAGACCCCCATGGCTAAGCGAAAGTGTTACAGCTATATAGTCCGGTTGCCTAGTTCGACGTGCGATCACCTCCTTAATGGACCAAGACGTTGGATCAAGTGTGATTAAGCATATTTTTCGCGAAGCTGAAGCCAACGACTGCCACTTTCGGATTCCTCATATTTATATAAAAAACGGCCGCAAAGGGGACACAATCATACTTCCGGGCAAAAGTATAAATACAGCCTCATAATCAAAATAAACATTGTTTTTTACAAGGATTCGACTTATCACTCGAACAAGACATTCTTCGAGCACTGCGCCTCTATTAGGCGGGCACCTTCTGTGACCTGCACCAAGTAGTGCTCGACCGGATATTGGCCTCATGCCGGATCCTGGGTCGCTATAATGGTGGCCTCCATATCCGTCCAATAGGCTTTAACACGGGTTATAGCCATTCGTGCACCCTCTATGCACGCCGACCTCCTCATAGCGTCAATCCGAGACACGGACCCAAGGAATTGCTGCACCAAACCAAAGTAACTGTCCGGCTTAGGCCCCTTCAGCCAAAGATGGTCTATTACAGACCGCATTGCAAGACCGGACAGCCTGTGAAGCTCCGCCACAGCAGCTACCTTCTCATTAAGCGGCAGCGGGCGAGTAGGAGCATTGAATTGCGACCAGAAAAGCTTCTCCACTTCCTTATCACCTTGACCCTCGAAGAACTTGACAGCGTCAGCTCTACTATTCGCCAAGTCCGCATATGCATCTGCAGGACTCCAGTGCCCAGCCAGGGGAGCATACTTCAGATCCAAAAACTTCGTCCGTAGTAAGTAGGAGCCCCCAGCCACAATTTTGTTGGCCTGTTGGAGCTCCTCCCGCATACGCCGGATCTCGATCTGCATCTCTTTGGCGGCATTAAGTGCCTTGTCCAGCTCGGCTGAACTAGCCTCATTCTCCTTTTCAAGGAGTACATACCGGTCGGCGGCATTTTTCAACTACCTAGCCATTTCGGCTATCTTTTCCTCGCTTCGGCGATGAGCAGCCTGTTCGGCTCTCAATTCTTCGGCCACCTTTAGGGCAGCCGCATTGCTAGCCCAAGCTTGTTCCTTGGCCTGAGCAAGTTCCTCCCTCAGGGCCTCCACGGCAGCAGCACCATCTGCGGTACAAACACAATGCATTAATGTTATACGCCTCTCGCATTTCCTATACATCAGAATAAGGGAAGCAGAGCACATACCCTGTGCCTCTTCCAGCCGTTTGTTCACCAGCGTGATATCGGCGTCAATCGATCCGATCTGCCTCCTTAGTTCGGCGACTTCAACAGATTGGTCGGCTGCCAGATCCTTATATACCTGCGCACATGTACGGTGCAACCATTACTATATGATCCCCCGTTAGCCTCCTATGGCGGGCAACCAGAGTCTCAAGGGCTACTATCCATAGGGAGCACACCTAGCGCGTGCTTCACAACCAAAAAATAGTGCATTTTTTACTACATACCTCAAAGCCTTTGAGCAGACTTGTAAATGCCTCATTCAAACCACTAGTAGCGGATGAAATCTTCGTGAGCATCATGCTCATTAAAGAGCGGTGCTCCTCCGAGAGCGCGGCTCGCTCCAGAAGGCCTGTCTGTACGTCCGACCAGACATCGAGCTGTGTCGGACCCCTCTCAACGCCCCCCGTGGGAGCCAAACGCTCCGGTCTCAGGGCGACGGACGTGTTAGCTTCCGGCTTCGGCAGATCCGGACTCCTCCGTGACGACACCTCAGTGTCGCCCACTTCATGAGGTGGAGAGGTGGGTGGGGTCTCACTCTCCATCATCTCCGGAGGAAGATCCCCCGAAGATGAACTCTGTTGAGAAGAGCTGCTCGCCGGACTGCAAAAGACGAAGTCCCGGTTATGGGTCTCGGAGAAACACCATACCTTTTCGAATTAACGAATAACTTATAGCTCGGTGGAGGGCTGGCCCGTTGGCGGGCACGACGCGGTGAGGGTACACGTCGTGGCAGAGCCCCCTGGTGATACCTTCTTCCCTTGCTTGGGCATCTCCGCCTCCAAGTCTTCGGAGGCGGCCCTTTTTCTCCCACGCGGGGAGGAGGCTTTAGCCTCCCCTTCCCGACTATCCTCCTCAGGGAGGTAACGATTCCCCCGGTTTGGATGCGTATTGTGTGAAGTTCAGCTTCACCGCCCTTTCCTTCACCTTTCCCTGAGGGGATTTTGCTGAGCGCGTGGCCAAGCATCTTGGCAATGGTCGGACCAGGCGAGCCTTCAGGATGTGGCGCCGGACACCTGATTCTCTCTGCCTTGTTGAGCCATTCCTGGCCACAGAGGGATTTTCAGAATAATAGTTATGAAAATTATAAATGAAGTATCCTGCTTTAAGGTAACTTACTTGAGCATCTAGGCGATTGCAGCTTAGGCCCGCATCCTCGGTGGTGTCCGGACACTTTACTTGTGGTCCGAAGAATAATTTACACATCCCTTCGAGCTTCAGGCCAAAGAAGTGCTTAATAGTCCGTGGACCCTCCGGATTAAACTCCCACATCCGGAGAGGCCGATGTTTGCACGACAACATCCGTCGGATTAGCATCACTTGAATTATGCTGACAAGATTTATGTCCCTCTCAATAAGCTCCCGGATGCGATTCTGTAGTTCTGGTACATCACCAGCGGGCCCCCAATTCCGTCCTACATCGGTCCAAGACGCCAACTGTGATGGAGGGCCCGAGCAGAACTCGGGGGCGGCTACCCACTTTGTGCCTCTGGGAGCTGTAACATAAAACCACCTCTGCTGCCATACATCGGATACTTCCGGGAAAGGACCCTCTGGCCATGGGGCATCAGTGTTCCTGCTTATTATGGCACCTCCGCACTCTGCATGTCGCCCCTCGATCATCTTCGGCTTCACATTGAAGGTCTTGAGCCATAAGCCGAAGTGTGGGTTGACATGGAGAAAAGCCTCGCACACAATAATAAACGACGAGATATGGAGGATAGCATCTAGAGCCAGATCATGAAAATCTAACCCATAGTAGAACATGAGCCCCCTCACAAAGGGGTCGAGGGTGAGGCCCAGGCCTCGGAGGAAGTGTGGGACAAACACAACGCTCTCGTTGGGCTCCGGCGTAGGGATAACTTGCCCTGGAGCAGGAAGCATGTGCTGAATGTCGGCGGTCAGGTATCCGACCTCCCTAAGCTTCATAACGTCCTCCTCTTGGACCGAGGAGGCCACCCACCGGCCTTTTGCGTCGGATCCGGACATGTTGGAGGATCTGGGGTGTTGGAGCTTGGGTCTTGGGTGTTAGAACTCGAGGTGGGAGAAGGAGAAAGGGAGGTGGAAAAGAGGCGTAGGCCTTGACCCCTTTATAAAAGGGATGAATATCAAGAGTCCTCAGCGTGACCGCTTGAGACTTATCTAAAATACAAGGAGTCATACCAACGGTCACCGTGGGGTCACACACGCCCATATTGATGAAAGATCCCATAATAAGAGGAACGCGATCTCTGCTTTGGCAGGACGTGCCAATAAAACCGCCTCGCAAAGCGAGTCGAGGTGGGGCAGGAAAGGCCGGTTTGTGTTGGACCAGGCCACGATGCAAGAGCACGACGTACGAAGATTGCCAGCAGAATGGATTTATGCTATGTTCCATACAATGGTGTGTGAAGATCATCTTGCAGAACCGGACACTATTCATCGTAGCAGATCCGGACACGGTCTACGTGTTCGATAATAACCTTGGAGTATTCGGGAAGAGGAACCCGCCTTGCAATGCCAAAGACAAGACTGCGCGTCGGACTCATCATCATTGAAGCCTGGTTCAGGGGCTACTGAGGGAGTCCTGGATTAGGGGGTATCCGGACAGCCGGACTATATACATCGTCCGGACTATTGAAGCGTGAAGATACAAGACGCAAGACTCCGGCCCGTGTCCGGATGGGACTCTCCTTTGCGTGGAAGACAAGTTTGGCGATCCGGATATTATATTTCCTTCCTTGTAACCGACTCCATGTAAACCCTAGCCCTCTCCGATGTCTATATAAACCGGAGAGGATGGTCCTTAGAAGGCCGATCACAATTACAATCATACCATCATAGGCTAGCTCTTAGGGTTTAGCCTCTACGATCTCGTGGTAGATCTACTCTTGTACTACTCATATCTTCAATATTAATGAAGCAGGAAGTAGGGTTTTACCTCCATTGAGAGGGCCCAAACCTAGGTAAACATTGTGTCCCTCGCTTCCTGTTACCATCAGCCTAAGACGCACAGATTGGGACCCCCTACTTGAGATCCGCCGGTTTTGACACCGACAGTCACCACCATAGATGGGGATCAGATCCATTCTCACCCGACCATCTCACCAGCTCTCTTGAGCTCAATAACACCTCACCTCCTAAGGCCAGTTCATCCTCTGTACTAGTTCATCCCCAGCCCTTCGAGGCAATCGACCAAAACGCTAGAGTAGGGTATTACACCGCAAGGTGGCTCGAAAAAGGATAAACTTCCATGTCTCTTTGTCTCTTCGAGCTCGTCGCCCTAGGCTTAGGAGAATTGCCAGTAGGCAGGCTGGGTAGGTTGAGATCTCCGCACGCACCCTAGAGTTTGAACCTTTCAAGGGTTTGCGGAACCCGAATCCGACACCTCTCGAACTAGAACATAAGGCATATTGGGCTATTAAAGAGCTCAATTATGATTTCAAACTTGCCGGTGAGAAGAGGCTATTTGACATTAGCTCACTTGATGAATGGAGAACCCAGGCTTATGAGAATGCCAAATTGTTTAAAGAAAAAGTTAAAAGATGGCATGACAAAAGGATACAAAAGTGTGAGTTTAATGTAGGTGATGATGTTTTGGTATACAACTCTCGTTTAAGATTTTTGGAAGGAAAACTTCTCTCTAAATGGGAAGGCCCTTACGTTATCGAGGAGGTCTATCGTTCCGGTGCCATCAAAATCAACAACGCCGAAGGCACAAATCCCAAGGTGGTGAACGCTCAAAGAATCAAACATTATATCTCAAGTAATCACATAAATGTTGAAACCAATGTTATTGACACCGTAACCCCGGAGGAGTACATAAGAGACACTTTCCAGAACGTTTCAAACTCCGAAAAGGAATAGGTATGTGGTAAGGTAAGTAAACCGACTCCAAAACATCTCAAATAGGATTTTTTTTCTCCATTTTGGAATATTTAAAAAATTAGGAAAATAAGGAGTAGTCCAAAAGGGACACGAGGCATCCACGAGGGTGGAGGGCGCGCCCCCTGCCTTGTGGGCGTCTTGTGTGCCCTCTGGATTCCATTTTCTTGCACGATACTTCTTTTGGTCAGTAAAAATTCATTATATAATCTCCCAAAGGTTTTGACCACCGTACCACGACAAAATCCTCTTCTTTTGTTTCGACTGTTTTTTGACACGTCTAGATCACCATGACGTCTTCAAGCGCCCCCAAGGACAAGTTTTTCAAGAAGGTCATCAACCCTTACCTCGCGGAGGTGCTGCAACACCCTCAAACCATTGAGATGTGTGACGGGGTGTTGCACATCCATGATGTTGAGGGACCAAGGAGGACCGGAAGCGTGGAGACAAGACTCGAAGCAATGGAGCAACAAGTTTTCAAGTGCCAAGGGATGGTGGAACGCAGACTCAACGCCAACCACATGATGATCGCCGAATTCACCAACAACCACAAGTTAGATGCCAAGAACATCGGGGAGACCATCTTCAAGCTTCACGAGAAAATCGAACACCTCCAAGCCCTTGCAAAACCAAAACTGTGAGTATGAATATAGATTCAAGAGGATGAGTTTGGCTGCAGATTTGAGGATCCCGGAGACTCGATCATCCTTCTATGATGTTGAGCCTATGCCTTGGAAGATTGACAACAAGCCTACATCATCAACAACTCCATCATCACCACCCCTGAAGGAAGAGACATAAACACATGGGTATGGGCACTCCCCTTGGCAACTGCCAAGCTTGGGGGAGGTGCCCCAGTATCGTATCACCATCACACTTCTATCTTTACCGTTTTTCTTAGTTCGATCCTTTTGGTTATATCTTGATCTAGTAGAATAATTTTTTAGCATGATTTAGCTTGAGTTTTGTGTTGATCCCTATCTATGTAATCGAGTCCGTGAGTTATATATAATAAAGATTAGTTTTGAGTTGAGGGCTTTGCTATCTTATTATGATCTTGTGGGAATAAAAGAAAAAGAAAGAATAAAAAGAAAATAAAAAGATCATATTGATCTTATGGAGAGTAATGACTTCACATATAAAGAGTATGATGAATAAAAGTTGTTGGGAGTTGACAAACATAGTTTTGGTCATCGTTGCAATTAATAGGAAGTAATAAAGAAAGAGAGGTTTTCACATATAAATATACTATCTTGGACATCTTTTGTGATTGTGAGCACTCACTAAAATATGACATGCTAAAAAATTGATGTTGGACAAGGAAGACAATGTAATGATTTATGTTTTCTTATATCTGAATAAATTATATTGTCATGGATCATCCAACATGTTGAGCTTGCCTTTCCCCCTCATGCTAGCCAAACTCTTTGCACCAAGTAGAGATACTACTTGTGCTTCCAAACATCCCTAAACCCAGTTTTGCCATGAGAGTCCACCATACCTACCTATGGATTGAGTAAGATCCTTCAAGTAAGTTGTCATTGTGCAAGCAATAAAAATTGCTCCCTAAATATGTATGATCTATTAGTGTGGAGAAAATAAGCTTTATACGAATTTGTGATATGGAAGAAATAAAAGTGATGGACTGCATAATAAAGGTCCCTATCACAAGTGGCAATATAAAGTGACGTTCTTTTGCATTAAGATTTTGTGCATTCAACCATAAAAGCGCATGACAACCTCTGCTTCCCTCTGCGAAGGGCCTATCTTTATTTTTATCTTCTACCTTATACAAGAGTCATGGCAAGCACTTTGTGTTGGAAAGATCCTGATACATATATCCACTTGGATGTAGGTTTTCATAAATTATTATTGTTGACATTACCCTTGAGGAAAAAGGTTGGGAGGCAAAACTATAAGTCCCTGTCTTTTTCTGTGTCCGATTGAAACTTCATACCCATAAGTATCGTGTGAGTGTTAGCAATAGTGAAAGACTAAATGATAGTTGAGTATGTGGACTTGCTGAAAAGATCTTACATTAACTCTTTCCGATGTTATGATAAATTGAATTGCTTCAGTGACTCGGATTATAGTTTGTTAGTTTTCAATGAAGTTTCTGATTCATACTTTACATTGTGAATAGATTGTTACTTAAGCATAACAAATCATATGACTCCGGTGATCATGATGCCCTCATGTCCGTATTTTATTATATCGACACCTCTATCTCTAAACATGTGGCTATATTTTTCGATATCGGCTTCCGATTGAGGACAAGCAAGATCTAAGCTTGGGGGAGTTGATACGTCCATTTTGCATCATTCTTTTATATCAATATTTATTGCATTATGGGCTCTTACTACACATTATGTCACAATAATTATGCCTTTTCTCTCTTATTTTACAAGGTTTACATGAAGAGGGAGAATGTCGGCAGCTGGAATTCTGGACTGAAAAAGGAGCAAATATTATAGACCTATTCTGTGCAACTAGAAAAGTCCTGAAACTCCAGGAAAGTCAGTTTTGGAATATATTAAAAAATATTGGGCAAAGAAAGCACCATAGGGGGGCCACCCACCGTTCACAAGGATGGAGGGCGCGCCCTACCCCCTGGGCGTGCCCCCTGCCTCGTGGGCTACCTGGCAGGCCCCCGATGCCCATCTTCTTCTATATGGTGTCTTTTGCCCTGGATAAAATCATAAGGAAGCTTTCGGGACGAAGCACCGCCGTCTCGAGGCGGAACCTTGGCGAAACCAATCTAGGGCTCCGGTGAAGCTGTTCTGCCGGGGAAACATCCCTCCGGGAGGGGGAAATCGTCACCATCGCCATCACCATTGATCCTCTCATCGAGAGGGGGTCAATATCCATCAACATCTTCACTAGCACCATCTCCTCTCAAACCCTAGTTCATATCTTGTATCCAATCTTTGTCTCAAAACCTCAGATTGGTACCCGTGGGTTGCTAGTAGTGTTGATTACTCCTTCTAGTTGATGCTAGTTGCTTTATTCGGTTGAAGATCATATGTTTAGATCCTTTATGCATATTAATACCCCTCTGATTATGAACATGAATATGATTTTTGAGTAGTTACATTTGTTCCTCAGGACATGGGAGAAGTCTTGTTATAAGTAGTCATGTGAATTTGGTATTCATTCGATATTTTGATTAGATGTATGTTGTCTATCCTCTAGTGGTGTTATGTGAATGTCGACTACATGAAACTTCACCATGGTTTGGGCCTAGGGGAAGGCATTGGGAGGTAATAAGTAGATTATGTGTTGCTAGAGTGACAGAAGCTTAAACTATGGTTTATGCATTGCTTCGTAAGGGTCTGATTTGGATCCACATGTTTCATGCTATGGTTAGGTTTACCTTAATTATTCTTTCATAGTTGCGAACACTTGCGAGAGGGGTTAATCATAAGTGGGGTGCTTGTCCAAGGAAGGGCAGTACCCAAGCACCGGTCCACCAACATATCAAACTATCAAAGTAACGAACGCGATCATATGAGCATGATGAAAACTAGCTTGACGATAATTCCCACGTGTCCTCGGGAGCGCTTTGCTTTATATAAGAGTTTATCCAGGCTTGTCCGTTGCTACAAAAAGTATTGGGCCACCTTGCTGCACCATGTTGCTTTTGTTACTTGTTACCCGTTACGAACTATCTTATCACAAAACTATCTGTTACCGATAATTTCAGTGCTTGCAGAGAATACCTTACTGAAAACCACTTATCATTTCCTTCTGCTCCTTGTTGGGTTCGACACTCTTACTTATCGAAAGGACTACGATAGATCCCCTATACTTGTGGGTCATCAGGTATCATTATTTTCTAACCTTCATAGATGATTTGAGCAGATATGGGTATATCCACTTAATGAAACATAAGTCTGAAATATTTGAAAAGTTCAAAGAATTTCAGAGTGAAGTGGAAAATCATCGTAACAAGAAAATAAAGTTTCTACGATCTGATCGTGGAGGCGAATATTTGACTTACGAGTTTGATCTTCATTTGAAACAATGTGGAATAGTTTCGCAACTCACGCCACTTGGAACACCACAGCGTAATGGTGTGTCCGAACGTTGTAACTGTACTTTATTAGATATGGTGCGATCTATGATGTCTCTTACGGATTTACCGCTATCTTTTTGGGGCTACGCTTTAGAGACGGCTACATTCACGTTAAATAGGGCACCATCAAAATCCGTTGAGACGACACCATGTGAATTGTGGTTTGGTAAGAAACCCAAGTTGTCATTTCTTAAAGTTTGGGGCTGCAATGCATATGTGAAAAAGTTTCAACCTAATAAGCTCAAACCCTAATCGGATAAATGCGTCTTCATAGGATACCCAAAGGAAACTGTTGGGTACACCTTCTATCACAGATCTGAAAGCAAGATATTCGTTGCAAAGAATGGATCGTTTCTAGGGAAGGAGTTTCTCTCGAAAGAAATGAGTGGGAGGAAAGTAGAACTTGATGAGGTAATCGTACCTTCTCCCGAATTGGAAAGTAGTTTATCACAGAAATCAGTTCCAGTGATTCCTACACCAATTAGTGAGGAAGCTAATGATGATGATCATGAAACTTCAGATCAAGTTACTACCGAACTTCGTAGGTCATCCAGGGTACGGTCCGCACTAGAGTGGTACGGTAATCCTATTCTGGAAGTCATGTTACTAGACCATGATGAACCGACGAACTATGAGGAAGCAATGGTGAGCTCAGATTCCGCGAAATGGCTTGAGGCCATGAATTCTGAGATGGGATCCATGTATGAGAACAAAGTCTGGACTTTGGTGGACTTGCCCGATGATCGACAAGCCATAGAAAGTAAATGGATCTTCAAGAAGAAGACCGACGCTGGCTGTAATGTTACTGTCTACAAAGCTCGATTTGTTGCGAAAGGTTTTCAACAAGTTCAAGGAGTTGACTATGATGAGACCTTCTCACCCATAGCGATGCTTAAGTCTGTCTGAATCATGTTACCAATTGTCACATTTTATGATTATGAAATTTGGCAAATGGATGTCAAAAGTGCATTCCTTAATGGATTTCTTAAAGAAGAGTTGTATATGATGCAACTAGAAGGTTTTGTCGATCCAAAAGGTGCTACCAAAGTGTGCTAGCTCTAGTGATCCATTTATGGACTGGTGCAAGCCTCTCGGAGTTGGAATATACGCTTTGATAATGTGATGAAAGCAAATGGTTTTATACAGACTATTGGAGAAACATGTATTTACAAGAAAGTGAGTGGGAGCTCTGTAGCATTTCTAATATTATATGTGGATCACATGTTGTTGATTGGAAATAATACAGAATTTCTGCATAGCATAACAAGATACTTGAATAAGAATTTTTCAATGAAAGACCTCGGTGAAGCTGCTTATATATTAGGCATGAAGATCTATAGAGATAGATCAAGACGCTTAATTGGACTTTCACAAAGCACATACCTTGATAAATTTTTAAAGAAGTTCAAAATGGATCAGTCAAAGAAAGGGTTCTTGCTTGTGTTACAAGGTGTGAAGTTGAGTCAGACTCAATGCCCGACCACTTCAGAAGATAGAGAGAAAATGAAAGTCATTCCCTATGCCTTAGCCATAGGTTCTATCATGTATGCAATGCTTTGTACCAAACCTGATGTGTGCCTTGCTATAAGTATAGCAGGGAGGTACGAAAGTAATCCAGGAGTGGATCACTAGACAACGGTCAAGAACATCCTGAAATACCCGAAAAGGACTAAGGATATGTTTCTCGTTTATGGAGCTGACAAAGAGCATGTCGTAAATGGTTACGTCGATGCAAGCTTTGACACTGATCCGGATTTATATTGAATGGTGGAGCTGTCAGGTTGTGCAATTCCAAGCAGAGCGTCGTGGCGGGATCTTCGTGTGAAGCGGAGTACATAGCTGCTTTAGAAGCAGCAAATGAAGGAGTCTAGATGAAGGAGTTCATATCCGATCTAGGTGTAATACCTAGTGCATCGGGTCCAATGAAAATCTTTTGTGACAATACTGGAGCAATTACTTTGGCAAAGGAGTCCAGATTTCACAAGAGAACCAAACACATCAAGCGACGCTTCAATTCCATCCGCAATCAAGCCAAGGAGGGAGACAGAGATTTTCAAGATACATACGGATCTGAATGTTGCAGACCCGTTGACTAAGTCTCTTCCGTGAGCAAAACATGATCAGCACCAAGACTCCATGGGTTTTGGAATCATTACTTTGTAATCTAGATTATTGACACTAGTGCAAGTGGGAGATTGAACGAAATATGCCCTAGAGGCAATAATAAAGTTCTTATTTATATTTCCTTATATCATGATAAATGTTTATTATTCATGTTAGAATTGTATTAACCGGAAATTTAGTACATGTGTGAATACATAGACCAAACATAGTGTCCCTAGTATGCCTCTACTTGACTAGCTCGTTAATCAAAGATGGTTATGTTTCCTGACCATAGACATGTGTTGTCATTTGATGAACGGGATCACATCATTAGAGAATGATGTGATGGACAAGACCCATCCGTTAGCTTAGCATAATGATCGTTAACTTTTATTGTTATTGCTTTCTTCATGACTTATACATGTTCATCTGACTATGAGATTATGCAACCCCCGAATACCGGAGGAACACCTTGTGTGCTATCAAACATCACAACATAATTGGGTGATTATAAAGATGCTCTAAGGTGTCTCCGAAGGTGTTTGTTGGGTTGGCATAGATCGAGATTAGGATTTGTCACTCCGAGTATCGGAGAGGTATCTCTGGACCCTCTCGGTAATGCTCATCACTATAAGCCTTGCAAGCAATGTGACTAATGAGTTAGTTGCGGGATGAAGCATTACGGGACAAGTAAAGAGACTTAACGGTAATGAGATTGAACTAGGTATGATGATACCGACGATCAAATCTCGGGCAAGTAACATATCGATTACAAAAGGAACACCGTATGTTGTTGTGCGGTTTGACCGATAAAGATCTTCATAGAATATGTAGGAGCCAATATGAGCATCCAGGTTCCGCTATTGGTTATTGATCGGAGATGTGTCTCGATCATGTCTACATAGTTCTTGAACCCATAGGGTCCGCACGCTTAACGTTCGATGACGATTTGTATTATGAGTTATGTGTTTTTGATGGTCGAAATTTGGTCGGAGTCCTGGATGAGATCACAGACATGACGAGGAGTCTCGAAATGGTCAAGAGGTAAAGATTGATATATTGGACGATGGTATTCGGACGCCGGAATGGTTTCGGGACGTCTTGGATATTTATCGGGGAACCGAGGGGTTACCGGATCCCCCCGGGTAAGTTATGAGCCTTAATGGGCCATAAGGGAGTAGGAGAGGGCAGCCCAGAGGGTGGTGCCCCCCCAAGGGAGTCCGAATTGGACAAAGGGGAGGGAGCACGACCCCCTCTTTCCCTGTAATTCCCTCTTTCCCCTTCTTGGAATAGGAAAGGGAGACCAACTAGGATGGGGAATCCTAGTTGGACTCCCGCTTGGCCCGCCCTCTCTAGGCCGTCGGCCTCCTCCCTCTCCTCCTTTATATACGTGGGCAGGGGGCACCCCAAAGACACATCAATTTTT
Organism: Triticum dicoccoides; assembly: GCF_002162155.2. Lineage (NCBI taxonomy): Eukaryota > Viridiplantae > Streptophyta > Magnoliopsida > Poales > Poaceae > Triticum > Triticum dicoccoides. Next base: position 436,935,530 of record NC_041385.1, on the reverse strand, counting down.
CTCTTTGGCATGTGCGGTGCCCCCTTCCACAGTTTACTCCTCCGGTCATAGCGTTGTAGTGCTTAGACAAAGCCCTACGCAGATCACATCATCAACACCGTCTCCACGCTGTCGTGCTGATGGAACTCTCCCTCAACACTCTAATGGATCAAGAGTTAGAGGGACGTCATCAAGTTGAACGTGTTCTGAACACGGATGTGCCGTACTTTCGGTACTTGGATCAGTTGGATCGTGAAGACGTTCGACTACATGAACCGCATTAACTAATGCTTCCGCTTTCGGTCTACGAGGGTACATGGACACACTCTCCCTTCTCGTTGCTATGCATCTCCTAGATAGATCTTGCGTGATCGTAGGAAATTTTTGAAAATGCATGCTACATTACCCAACAGATAGTATGGCATCGGCTTCTGTGTCCAGTCTTCATGACTCCTTCCTGGCGTCGCCTCGATTTCCACACATCTGGGCGAATGTGAACAGTCTATTACCTTTATATTTTAACCCTTTAAATAGGCACATGCTTTGCTTATATAACGAGGTTAGATCCCCAAACGCCATCCCACATCGCCCCAAGAGCAACATAGCAAATCATGAAAAAAGCTCAAACCATGGCTAGTGTCCCTGGCTCCTCCTCGCGTCCTCATGGCCCTCAAGAGGGGGATTGGCAAAGTTGTTCTGTATCCCATCTTCACCTCAGTCGTCTCCAGACGCAAGGATATGTTCCCCCCTTGGATCTAGTCTCCGTACGGGCATGATTAACTTCTACGAGCGATGGTGCATTGGCGGAAAATTTCTCCAACCCCAGCCAACGGGAGAGGGTGTGCTTCATCTCGTTCCTTCTGAGGGGCGTAGGATTCCCGATCCATCCCTTCCTCAGGGGTCTATTGGAATATTACGGGATCCAGCTGCACAACCTTACACTAGGTTCCATTCTGCACATCTTCGGCTTTGTCACCCTCTTCGAATTATTTTTAGGTTGCGAGGCTCATTTTGAACTATGGAAAAAGTTCTTTTGCCTCGTCGCCCGCCACCAGGGCTGAGGGTCTATATTTGAAGTGGACGGCACCAAAGTATGGCGCATAGCCGGATCCGGTTACCTAGTCGGGACTCCGAAGAGGGGGTCCGAAGAATTGTCTTCGGAATGGTTTTACATCGAGGATGTTCCTCTTCTGGACCCTATTCGGTGCGGACTTCCCGAATTCTCCAGCGCTCCCTTGAAGAAGCTATTCAGATGGCGCCCCAAGATCTCCAGACAAGATGATAGTGTAGAAGTGATGAGATTGGTCAATAAGGTCAGATTATTGACCCATCCGGACTCTCCATCGTTGAAGTCATGGCCATTGCGATAAAGCGATGTATCCAGCCTCTTCAATCCAGAGTGGCTCCTTTATGGAACTACAACGGGGAGGACGACGCGTCTCGCTATACGCGAAAGGGTCCGGATAACCAAGTCGCATTTTGCTGCCATGCTGGTGGACCTTTATAAGGGAGAAGAAGAAGATTTCGCCCATTTAAATTGTCGGGAAGGTTTCTCCATGTACAACCCCATTGACTAGGTAAGTCTAGTCATTCAACACCTTTTATTATTATTGGGATGCATTAACTGAATACTCTTGTTGCTTCAAAACAGTCATGGAGGAAGGTAGTCGAGAACATCTATTGCCCCCTCCTCAATCAGAGGACCATGCTCGCCATGAAGACCCCGGATTTCATGAGGATCTGGATATATTTGTAGAATTTGAAGACGGTGTTTATTACCAGGCGAGCTTGACGGTTCAAAGGTAGCCATTATGGCCGATTACCCAGATCCCTATCCCTTCATCAATGTAAGTGTTCGTAAATCATTTAGAAAGGGAAACACTTCCGCTCATAACTTACCCGCCGCGCTGGACCATGTTGCATAGGATCGATGCTCAGCGAGCCGTACCCAAGCATAGTCAGTCAAAAGGAAAACGGCTCCTTAGCGGGGTAAGCGCGCGAAACGAAAGGAGACCGGGAGCGCCGCTGAGCCTCCTCCACCATCAAAGAGATATATTTGTTACTTCATGTCTAAGCATAAAGCAGAATCGTCATTTTGCTCCTCTTCTATCATCTCAGGAGAGGTATACGCGAACCGTACCAAAGATCCCAGCAAGCCGAGCTGCTGCCAATGCAGTGCCGAACTCGTCAACTAGGACGAGGGTGCATACAGGGGTGGCGCCGACTCATCCACCTCAAGAAGATCCGGATGAAGTGTCCATCACTAAATCCGAGGTGGAGAGCGCGATGAATCACCATTGCTTAAAAGAGACCCTGTGCGCCCTAGCCTTTTCGGAGCAAGAATTTACCGCTCTCAGCACCGTGGACCCGTATATCCGAGTTGCCTGGGTCGGACTTACTCGGGTTACTTGCCTGTTCTCAAAGGATATACTGGTGAAAATTTATGCAATTTTAATATATAGATACCAGTAGCCCCCGAGACTTAAAGCAGTAAGAACTAACCGATTTGAGGATCGTTTATGACCGCAGGTCCTCAAGGAGAAAAATAGCGCATTGTCCCAGGAGCTCCAAACAAGTTGGATACAGTTAAATGTTGTTGTTATAGACCTTGAAGAAATGAAGAGTGCCCCAATGACTGGGGGAAAAGATAAAGAAACTAGAAGAGGAAGTGAAGAAGCAGGCCGAAGAGATAAAGAGCTTAAAGGCTCAACTCTTGGATGCGCAACAGGAGAACCAAAAGCTGAAGGGCGGCATATTCAGTATGACTCTTGAACCATACAGAGTATTGATATAATCATATAATACGGAATGCTACAATTCGGTTCGTACATGTCTTTTAACCGACCGCCAAGAAGAGGAAGTGTCCGGGCTTCAAAGCGACATTCTAAAAGAATTGTCAAAGCTGCACGAGTGTGCCCGGAAAGCCATGAAGAATATGGCCAAAGCCTTATGGGCATCCGATGCCCCTCCAGAAAGTATGAAGGGTTGGCAGACCTATTCAAGGGTGGTCGGTATCGCTTCGACCTATGGAAGACGTCCGCATGCCGTGAAGGTGCGCGAGAGGCATGGGCGATGGTGAAGACACCTACACCGGACTCGATCCGAATCATATGGCCCGAGTTGGACCTCAAGGACCGAATGGGATGGAAATTCTTGTAAGCTTGGTATATGACCAAGTAATGATAGCAACGAAATATCTGCAAGAGGATTGTAAGCTGGATAGCATTATAGATGGCATAGAAAGAGAGTATGCGTTCGATTCTATGTATCAATATACTTATGACCGAACTTATCTCCTACCGAACTTGTAATTTTTTTTGTCATCATAGACCTTCGGCTTCCACCTCCGAACCAAGAAGTTGGAGTGTTTCCTTATACTATGTTTAACTCAGAAACATTTAGTATCTCTGAAAGCCAGGCAATCCAGTCATATTGCTCAAACAGACAACAATGTGTTCGGGGAGTTATGTTATATTACTATTTAATGTAAGAAACATCTTCCAAGGAAAATAGTTCCGTTAGGGGTTCCTTTCCTTGGGTTGGCATACTAAATTATGCATGCATAGGCTTCTATCCGAATTACAGGCAGCCAACTCCATATTTGTTAAAAAAACAGCCCGTCGTTTATTTGCCGACCAATTATTTCCTTAAGAATGCTAGCTTTCGGCTTCACCCGTCTGAGGTACATATCCGGATAACCCAGTTGTAACAATCACAGAGGTACTCCCTTTACACCCTAGACGAACAATCGGGAACGTAGGGTATAAACATAGGATCAAGGCAACCCAGCTTGGCAAAAACTTAAGTCATAGAGGTGCATAAAATGGAAAAAGTTGTATATCAACAACCAACATGGACAAAGGAAGCTTATAAGTTTTTAATATGCTTCGTTAAAGAAGCCTCCATGTATGGTGGGGTGTATACATTTAAAGATGTGTACCCCGAATATTGCGGTTGATCCGAACATACATTGAAAAGGAAAAAAACAAAAAGGGAGAGAAAAAGGAAAAAACCTAGTCAAACTAAAACCTAAGGAAGCCGAACTATGCATAGAATCTTCGGAGCCGGGTAGCGTTCCATGGGTTGGGCTCAAGGCGATTATCCGCTGCATTGCAAAGGCGATAGGCACCTCCAGTAAGGACTTCATATATGAGGAAGGTCCCCTCCCATTTGGGTTTGAGCTTGTCCTTTTTCTTTTTCGGGAGTCGTAAAACAAGTTCTCTGACGTTGTATGTCTTAGCCCGCGCTTCTCTGCTTTGGTAACGCCTGCCCTGTTGTTGATAAAATATAGAACGAGCCTTAGCAACATTGAGCTCCTCGTCGAGTCCGTCTAGGTCATCCTGTCAATCTAATTCGGCTTCTCTCTCTTCGTACATGCACACTCTAGGTGAGTCATGTATAATGTCGCAGGGCTATACGGCCTCTGCGCCGTACACCATAAAGAAGGGTGTGTATCTGGTCGTTCGATTGGGTGTGGTCCGGAGTCCCCAGAGTACAGAATCGAGTTCCTCAACCCAGTGCTTGTCTGATTCTCGTAAAGAGCGCACTAGTATGGGCTTAATGCCACTCATGATTAGACCATTGTCCCTTTTGACTTGGTCGTTTGTTTGATGGTGGTATATGGATGCATAGTCGAGTTTAATTCCCAACTTAGCGCACTAGGTTTTCACCTCATCAGCTATAAAATTGGAGCCATTATCAGTGATGATACTGTGTGGGACACCATTACAGTGGACTACGCCGGATATAAAGTCAATCATTTACCCTGCCTCAACTATTTTTAGCGGTTTGGCCTCTATCCATTTAGTGAATTTATCGACCATTACCAGCAAGTATTTATTTTTGTGGCTTCCCCCTTTAAGGGGACCAACCATATCAAGCCCCCATACCGGAAGGGCCAAGTAATGGGGATTGTTCTTAGTGTGGTGGGAGGCATGTCACTTTGATTGGCGAAAAGTTGACAGCCCACGCAACGTTGGACAAGGGCTTGGGCATCTGCTCGGGCCGTAGACCATAAAAACATGTCCTGAACGCCTTGCTTACGAGGGCTCGAGCTGCAGCATGATGAGCGCCCAAGATAGCATGTATTTCTGCCGAGAGTTGCCTTCCCTTCGCTTCAGAGAAACACCTTTGAAGGACTCCGGTACTGCTCCTTTTGTACAGTTCACCCTCATGCACTTTGACAGCTTTAGAGCGTTGAACTATGCACCAAGCTTCATTCTGATCGTCAGGGAGCTCTTACCTATTAAGATAGGCCAGGAATGGTTCGGTCCATGGAGCGATAACAGCCATGATCTCATGAGCAGAGGGCATTATTTCGATATTCGGACCTCCGACGGTGTCTGCATTGTGTTCGGCGGCTAGGGGTGTGACTAGGTCCGCACTATCTTCTTTGCTCTCCATCTGCCATAATCCGGATGGCTAGAGGAGCCGTTCCATAAAAGTGTTAGGTGGCACAGGGTCGCGTTTAGCGCCCATGCGAGCAAGGATGCCGGCTGGCTGGTTACTGTCTCGAGCGATATGATGAAACTCAAGCCCCTCGAACCAAGCTGATATTTTTAATACGACGTTTTGATATGCCGCCATTTTTGGGTCCTTTGCATCGAACTCTTCATTGACCTGGGATATTGCAAGATTTGAATCACCACAGACCTCCAGGCGTTGTATACCCATGGAGACAACCATGCGAAGACCATGTAGAAGCGCCTCATATTCACCTGCATTATTGGAGTCCGTATACATAATTTGTAATACAATAGCGGGCTACATCCCCAGTAGGAGATGTTAGGATGATGCCAGCCCCCAGTCCGGACAGCATTTTGGAGCCGTCGAAGTACATAATCCAATTGGAGTATGAACTATACTCTTTAGGGAGTTCAGCTTCCATCCATTTAGCAACAAAGTCGGCCAACACCTAGGATTTAATGGCCCGGTGTGGCTTGTATACTATTTCAAACGGTAAGAGTTCGATGGCCCATTTAGCTATGCGGCCAGTGGCGTCGCTGTTGTTGATAATATCATTAAGTGGTACTTCTGATGCCACTGTCGAACTCTCTTGAAAATAGTGTTGCAGTTTTTGGAACGCCATGAAGACCTTGTAGGCTATCTTTTGGTAGTGGGGTTATCAGGATTTGCAAGGTGTGCGGACCTCTAATACATAATAAACTGGCTTTTGGGTGGGGAATTTATGTCCCTCTTCCCCCCGTTCGACGACGAGCACAGCACTAACGACTTGGTTAGTTGCCAAAATGTATAATAACATAGGCTCTCCAACACCTGGGGTAGCTACGATTGGGTTTCTTGTGAGAACGGCCTTGATTTCTTCCAATCCGGTCATGGCAGCGTCCGTCCATTCAAAGTTGTCAGTGCGTCGTAGTAGTTTGTAGAGTGGTAATGCTTTTTCTCCCAATCTGGAGATAAAACGGCTTAAGGCTGTGACACACCCTGCTAGTTTTTGGACTTGCTTTAGGTCTGTTGGTATAGCCAATTGTGAGAGAGCTCGGATCTTGGCTGGGTTTGTGATATGTCTCCGTAGTATCTGTAATTTTTGATTGTTCCATGCCAATATTCTACAACTTCCATGTACTTTTGGCAAATTTTATATTATTTTTGGGACTAACATATTGATCCAATGCCCAGTGTCAGTTCCTGTTTGTTGCATGTTTTATGTTTCGCAGAAAACCCATATCAAAGAGAGTCCAAACGGGATAAAAATGGACGAAGATCATTTTTGGTATATTTATGATTTTTGGGAAGAAAAAACAATGTGAAATGGTGCCCGAGGTGGCCACGAGGCAGGGGCGTGCCTGGCCCCACTGGGCGTGCCCCTGACCCTCGTGGGCCCCTCGTAAGGCAGTTGATGCTCTTCTTTTGCCGCAAGAAAGCTAATTTTTGGAGAAAAATCTGGGCGAAGGTTTCAGTCCAATCGGAGTTACGGATCTCCGGATATAAAAGAAAGGGTGACAGGGCAGAATCCGAGAATGCAGAAATAGAGAGAGACAGAGTGATAGATCGAATCTTGGAGGGGCTCTCGCCCCTCCCATGCCATGGGAGCCAAGGACCAGAGAGAGAGAGCTAATTTTTGATGATGATGTTTATAGGCCTGAAAAGTTTGCTATACTTAGATATTGCTATGAAAATTATGAATACAACTCCAATATTTTGCAGGAAGCTATGGAAGAAGAAATTTATGAAACTGTGAGCTCATTGGATGAAAAAGATGATGAGGAGAGCGGAGCACAAAAGGAGGAAGAGCGGATTGATCACCCGTGCCCACCTTCTAATAAGAGTAACTCTTCAACTCATACATTGTTTAATTCCCCTTCATGATTACCGAAGGATGATTGCTATGATGATTGTTACGATCCCTTTAATTCGTATGAAGTGTCCCTTTTTGATGATGCTTTCTATGCTTGTGGCCAAGATGCCGATATGAATGTTGCTTATGGAGATGAACTTGCTATAGTCCCTTATGTTAAACATGAAATTGTTGCTATTGCACCCACACATGATAGTCCTGTTATCTTTTTGAATTCTCCAAACTACACTATACCGGAGAAGTTTGTGCTTATTAAGGATTATGTTGATGGGTTGCATTTTACCGCTGCACATGTGATTTTGATATATATAATATGCATGTGCTTGCTGCTCCTACCTGCAATTATTATGAGAGAGGAACTATATCTCCACCTCTCTATGTTTCCAATATGATAAAATTGCAAGAAACTGTTTATACTATGCATTGGCCTTTACTTGGTGTGCATGAATTGTCCTTTTATGACATGCCGATGCATAGGAAGAGAGTTAGACTTCGTTGTTGCATGATATATGTTACTTTGTGCTCACTACTAAATTACAAATCATTGTTAATTCAAATTGGCTTTGATATACCTTGGGATCCGGGTGGATTCATTACTTGAGCACTATATGCCTAGCTTAATGGCTTTAAAGAAAGCGCTGCCAGGGAGACAACCCGGAAGTTTTAGAGAGTCATTTATTTCTGTTGAGTGCTTTTATTTAGTCTAAAAAAAGAGGGGAACCCAAAACTTTTCAAAAAGGAAAGTGAAAGTGAGAAAGACAAGCATTGTTGAAGTGGGGGAGCTCCTTGAACTTTGTTCATGCTCAGGAGACTTTGTGAATCTTAATTACAGAAAATTTTCATCAAAAATAATTATCCCCTTGTACAATGCCATTTTATTATAAAGATAATGTGCCAAGGTTTGCCTTTAGGATGTTTACAATGCTTGTTGGTTTGTGCGGTGCAGGACAGAAACTTTGGCTGTAGTGCTCGATTTTACATTTTTTGCTGGAACGTAAAAAGGTTCTGATTATTTTTGCACTGCCTTTCTATGAAAATTGTTTATTTTTCCTAATTTTGGTAGAATTTTTGGGGTACCAGAAGTATGGTGAATGTTCAGATTCCTACAGACTGTTCTGTTTTTGACAGATTCTGTTTTTGATATATAGTTTGCTTGTTTTGATGAAACTATCAATTTCTATCAGTGGATTAAGCTATGGAAAAGTTATATTACAGTAGAAACAATGCAAAAACAAAATATGAATTGGTTTGCAACAGTACTTAGAGTAGTGATTTTCTTTATTATACTAACGGGTCTTACCGAGTTTTCTGTTGAAGTTTTGTGTGGATGAAGTGTTTGATCGAGAAGGTCTCGATATGAGGAAAGGGAGGAGAGGCAAGAGCTCAAGCTTGGGGATGACCAAGCCACCCCAAGAAAATATTCAAGGAGACGCAAGCGTCTAAGCGTCTAAGCTCAGATCTTGGCTGGGTTTGTGATATGTCTCCGTCATATCTATAATGTTTTATTGTTCCATGCCAATATTCTACAACTTTCATATACTTTTGGCAACTTTTTATATTATTTTTGGGACTAACATATTGATCCAGTGCCCAGTGCCATTTCCTGTTTGTTGCATGTTTTATGTTTCGCAGAAAACCCATATCAAACAGAGTCCAAATGGGATAAAAACGGACGGAGATCATTTTTGGAATATTTATGATTTTTGGGAAGAAAACCAACATGAAACGGTGCCCGAGGTGGCCACGAGGCAGGGGGGCGCGCCTTGCCCCACTGGGCGTGCCCCTGACCCACGTGGGCCCCTCGTAAGGCGGTTGACGCTCTTCTTTTGCCGCAATAAAGCTATTTTTTGGAGAAAATTCTGGATGAAGGTTTCAGTCCAATCAGAGTTACGGATCTCCGGATATAAAAGAAACGGTGAAAGGGCAGAATCCGAGAACGCAGAAACAAAGAGAGACAGAGTGATAGATCCAATCTCGGAGGGGCTCTCGCCCCTCCCACGCCATGGGAGCCGAGGACCAGAGGGGAAACCCTTCTCCCATCTAGGGAGGAGGTCAAGGAAGAAAATAAGAAGGGGGGCTCTCTCCCCCTTACTTCCGATGGCGCCGGAATGCCGCCGGGGGCCATCATCATCACCGCAATCTACACCAACACCTCCATCATCATTACCAACATCTCCATCACCTTCCCCCATCTATATTCAGCGGTCCGCTCTTCCGCAAACCGTTGTACCCTCTACTTGAACATGGTGCTTTATGCTTCATATTATTATCCAATGATGTGTTGCCATGCTATGATGTCTGAGTAGATTTTGGTTGTCCTATCGGTGATTGATGAATTGCTATGATTGGTTTAATTTGCGTGTGGTTATGTTGCTGTCCTTTGGTGCCCATCATATGAGCGCACGCATGGATCACACCATAGGGTTAGTTGTATGTTGATAGGACTATGTATTGGAGGGCAAGAGTGACAGAAGCTTCAACCTAGCATAGAAATTGATGCATACGGGATTGAAGGGGGACCAATATATCTTAATGCTATGGTTGGGTTTTACCTTAATGAACATTAGTAGTTGTGGATGCTTGCTATAGTTCCAATCATAAGTGCATAGACTTCCACGTCAGGGATGACATGCTAGAAGTGGCCTCTCCCACATAAAACTTGCTATCGGTCTAGTAAAGTAGTCAATTGCTTAGGGACAATTTCACAACTCCTACCACCACTTTTCCACACTCGCTATATTTACTTTATTGCTTCTTTATCTAAACAGCCCCAACTTTTTATTTATGCACTTTTTATTATCTTGCAAACCTATCCAATAACACCTACAAAGTACTTCTAGTTTCATACTTGTTTTATGTAAAGCGAACACTAACCGTGCGTAGAGTCGTATCAGTGGCAGATAGGACTTGAGAGAATATTTGTTCTACCTTTAGCTCCTCATTGGGTTCGACACTCTTACTTATCGAAAGCGGATACAACTATCCTATATACTTGTGGGTTATCAGTTTGCTTCAAATCCTCTATGGGAAACAATGAACCCTAGCAATTTTTCGGCTAGGACTCCGAAGACACGTTTGTCCGGATTGAGCCGTATGTCGTATGTTTGGAGGTTGCCGAAGGTGAGGCGAAGATCGTCCACCAGTGTTTCGACGCGTTTTGTCTTGATGACCACGTCATCCACGTATGCTTCGACTGTTTTACCGATTTGTTTTTCCAAGCATGTTTGAATCATACACTGGTAAGTAGCCCCGGCGTTTTTAAGACCAAAGGGCATAGTGTTGAAGCAGAAAGGGCCGTAAGGGGTGATGAACATGGTTGCAGCCTAGTACGACTCCTTTGTTTTAATCTGATGGTATCAAGAATAGGCGTCGGGGAAACACGAAGAATCCTGTCCTGTCGTTGCGTCAATGATTTGGTCGATGTGAGGCAATGGGAAGGGATCTTTAGGTCAAGCCTTGTTGAGGTCTTTGAAATCGACGCACAGGCGCCAGGATTTGTCCTTCTTTGGTACCATGACCAAGTTGGCTAACCAATGCGGATGTTCGATTTCCGTAATAAACCCGGCATGTAGCAACTTGGCTAGCTCTTCTAACATGGCTTGATGCTTGGGTTCGGAGTATCACTACAGTGTCTGCTTCACGGGTTTGAATCCCTTGATTATATTGAGATTGTGTTTGGCCAGCCTACGTGGGATGTCGGGCATGTCTGAAGGGTGCCAGGAGAAAATATCCCAATTCTCTCGCAAGAATGTGCATAGAGCGGCGTCCACTGTCGGATCCAGCTGTGCTCCGATAGATGCTATCTTGTTAGGATCCGTCGGATGCACTTGAAAGTGGTGGATTTAGATCTCTTATCGAGAATCACATCGTCCCTATCCACTGTGGACCATAGCGTGGTTAATTCTTCAGCCGCTAGGGCTTTCGATAATGCCTCGAGGGCCAGGGATGCGGTTTTGTTTTCGGCACGAAGGGCTTTGTATGGGTCGCTCAAAATTGTGATGATTTCGTTGGGTCCGGGCATTTTAAGCTTCATATATCCATAATGGGGTATGGCTTGGAAGTGTGAGAAGGTGTCCCGTCCAAGGATGGCATGGTACCCACTGTTGAAGGGGACCACGTGAAAGAGCAACTCTTTGGATCTGTAGTTTTTGGGCGTGCTGAATACCACATCCAGTTTAATTTTCAAAGACATCATGCTTCTCGACTGGGGATGATGCCTCGAAAGGTGGTATTGCTTTGCTCGACGCGTGATCTGTCCATCTGCATTTTGTCGAGCGTGTCTTCATAGATAAGGTTAAGTCCACTACCACCGTCCATGAGCACATTGGTAAGCCGAAAACCGTCCATGATGGGGTTTAGTACTAGGGCGGTGGGTGCTCGGACTGACCGAGCCTTTGGTTCATCTTCGGTCGTAAAGGTTATTGCCGTATCGTTCCATGGGCTCATTGCGGTAACTTGGTGGACTTCAGCAAGGTTGTGGAGCGCCCTTTTGCGCCGATTATTCGAAGAAAAGGTCTCGGAGACCGTGGGGACATTGAATTCGTTCATGTCCAGAGAGTATATCTCTGGAGTGGTGGTGAGGATGGCCTCTCCACTTTTTGCTACTTGTTGGAGTACCCAACATGCTCAAAGGCAATGGGTTGGGTCTATGCACGAAGTGGCATGTATCAGACAGGGCATGTCAAGGAGTTCGTCCAGAACAGACCTATGTCCCATGAAGGTTTTATTTTTCCTGCCCATCAACTGGTGGTCGGTTGACCCGCCAGGGTGTATCCATTTAGTCCGGCCCGCACACTGCTTAAAGGCAGCGGGTTCCAGTTGAGTTTTCTAGGCCCTCCATGTGCTTTCCATCGCACATTACTTTTGTACTACATGCGATAGTTCCGTGAAGCTCTGTATGTGACGTCGGTCGAGGGCATTCGATATTCCCTCGTCGGTGCAGTTATGATGAAAGACCGAAACTACGTCGTTGTCTGGGAAATCTTTGATCTTGTTTTTAACAAGTAGGAATCTGGCCCAAAAGTGGTGGACCGTTTCCTGAGGTTGCTGCCGCACATACATCAGGTCGTATATATCTGGGGGACTAAGTTACTTGGAGAATATTGATTGTAGTGGGTGGGTGCTTTAACATTTGAATCCGGCCCCACACCTGTATTTGGAGCTTGAAGATTCTCCGAGACGACCGGTTCGGGTCCGGGGAGATCCAAGGGCTCCCATGATCCTATATCTGAGCTAGAGTCTGGGAGACGTGAAGCCCCGCCTGAAGGGAGGGTACCCGGCTCGGTGGATTCGGAGACCCGAACATACTTGGTCCTCAACATAGGGAGGGAAGCATGTTCGGCATGTTCCTCAACGACCGCTACGATGTGGGTGATCCCTCTGGTCAGGTTTGAGCCCGATCCAATCATAGTCTGTTGAGACCCCTAGTGCGTAAATGCGATCTAGCAGCGCATTCAAGGATGAGATGTCTGCCGGATCCATATTTTCGGAGTACTCGAGGCCGATGCAAAGATGGTATTCGGCGGTCATAGGTGGTGTTGTGGGTTTGATGGCCGTACAAACTCCTATGGTGAAACCGCCAAGCTGGCGGGTCTGCCCAGAAGTCAGGCTCCTTCCAGAATTGATGTTGTTGTTGATGACTAGGCGAGCCATAGATCGCTTTTGTAGACAGCACGGCTGAGCTCTCAATGAAAGCACTAATGTCGGTGTCAAAACCGGCAGATCTCGGTTAGGGGGGCCCAAGCGGCACGTCTAAGGATCGATGGTAATAGGGGACTGGGGAACACAATGTTTACCCAGGTTCGGGCACTCTTAAAGGAGGTAAAACCCTACTCCTGCTTGATTATATTCGAAGAGTATACAGATAATAAGAGTTGACCTACCTCGAGATCGTGGTGGCCAAGTCCTAGATGTCTAGCATATGAATATTCTGATGATGGTAATGAGGATCGCCTCTACGGACCAATCCCTCTAGTTTATATACACATCGGAGGGGCCTAGGGTTTGTACAAGGTCGGTTTATCAGGGAAGAAAACGATACACCCGAACTCGAATCTTGCCCTATGGAGAAATCCCACCCAGACACGGAGGATGGTCTTCATCTTGATCTTGTACGGCCCATCCAACCCGGCCCATACTCCTGGGCCAGACACCTGAGGACCCCCGAATCCAGGCCTCAATCAGCCAAGAGGGGCGGCAACGTATGTGTACGCATGGCGGGAGGGGGTGCATCGTCGCACCGCGCCGCCCGTGAGCAATCAATGGAAGGCTGGTCAGCGGCAACCTTGGCATTGATTCCCCGTGGGGAACCGAGGCGATGAGGATGAGGAGGCACCAAGGTCGCTGACTCGGCGGGCCCATCGTTCTTTCATGCCAAAATGATTGCCACCGGCGCCCCCAGCGTGTCGGGTTCGGCCTGGATCGTCGACGCCAGTTTCGGGCCTAACTGGTAAAACATGGGCTCCTGGGCCATTTTTTGGGCGCCGGCGCCAAAAAAGGAGCCTGGGGGGCTATTGGGGGCGCAGCTGGAGATGCTCTTATGTGTAGTATAGCTCTATCTATCTGTTCTTCAAATGTGTGTGGTTTGGGTGATGATCATGAATGTAGCGACGTTCTCTCTGAGCTTTTATCTATTAATCTGCATCTAGCTCTCATAGCGTAGGTAGAAACATTTTCTAAGAATCTAACCACTCAAAGTCAACCCATTCCAAATAGCCACAATTTTGGCCTTCATGCAGGCTCAACATAAATGACGAAGTAAAAAAGAATTACAATTATTAATAATCGCCACAAATGAACATAGCTTTCTATTAACCCATTATTTATTGAATGAGCACTATGAACATAAATTTGTAAGTTTTGTCAGCCGTAAGCACTTGCATTTAGTAATGAACTGTTTTGGTAATCACGCTTAATGCAACAACAGACAAACATTCACATATTGTATAGAATGGATTAACTTCATGGACTTGCTATTACACATGTCCTAATTGATTACACATGGCTCAATCATCAAGAAACTAAGAATAACTAGATTGATATTACTAAGACAACTAAAAATGAATTGAAAATCACATGGCCTGCACATCCATGAAATTTCCTCCCGGTATCAGCTGACTCAAAAGCAAACCTTTTTTCAGAGGGGAGCAAGGCATCGTGCAGAGACTTCCTGTCTGGACCCCGATTCTAAGTCACACTGATCTAGCATGTATACATCATATCACTTTGTGGCCTCACGCACGATATTCCCACGGGTGCCACCTTACCTGGCCCGGGACCGTTTGTGCATTTTGGCTCACGTATATGATAGTGCCGCTAGCATCCATATGACAGAGAACCCGGGTGGCGCTAACTTACAGGAACAGGCATACATGGCCCAGCAACGTATGTGTTGATCGTCAACGTATGAACACAACTCCTAGAAAGCTACAAGGACTTGAAGGAACAACACTTGACATTTCCCCAAAGGGACAAACATAGGAACGAAGGACACATGCCGGCCAGCCTAAGTGTTCCAGAGTAGCAGCAAGCTACCATGGCTTGCTGGAAGCACTAGGAGACATTTCCCCATAAGAGAGGCTACCAAGAATAAACAACTAGGTTGTCGGATCCCACACATACCAAGCATTTCAAAACATACACACAATATGCTCAATATGTGCAAATACAACATGGCATCAAAACAAAACTCTATGACTCAAGTATTTATTCAATAGGCTTCAAGGAGCCAGATATTACAAACCTGGGTCACATGACCCAACATACATAGCATACAGGCAACGGAAGCATAACATGGCTGAGTACAAACAACTACAAATGAAAAAGGCTGAGAAGCCTGACTATCTACAAGACCCTCCAAAGGGTACAGGATCGTAGCTGAGGTAACAAGCTAAACGTCGAAGTCTACGCGAAACTACTAGTGAGACTAAAGTCTCTCTGCAAAGACATAAATTAAGCAAACATGAGTACAAATGTACCCAGCAAGACTTACGTCCGAACTAGCTACATATGCATTAGTATCAACAAAAGGGGTGGTGGAGTTTGACTGCAGCAAGCGAGCTTTGACTCGGTGGCTATCCTAAACTACGACTACAAGTAACTCTTTTGAGGTGGCGCACACGAGTCCACATATTCACCATATCAATACACCACTATGGATCCGCTCCTGTCTCCCTACGAGAACGCCATCCATAGCACTCACTCCTATCTTGCGCATTTTAGAGTATCCAGTTTCACTTGTCTATGAACTGTATAGGGAAACCAGAAGTCCTTTACTGCGGACGCGGCTATTCGAATAGATCATTTATAACTCTAAGTGCATCTAGTGCCACCCCTAGTTGGTTTTGGAGTATTGACGACAAACTTGGTTGAGGGACTAATGTGTTTGTGAGAATTGCAGGATAACACAGGTAGTAGTCCCATATTGATTCGGTTTACCTACCAGAGATGACCCCTAAAAATGTGTGAACACATTGATGACAATGGTGGTCTGTGAAGATATTCACATTGAAGACTATGACAAGAGAAGACATCGCATGAAGACTATGGAGTGCGAAGACATAGTTGTTTCGTAGTTTCCTTTTCTTCTTTGTTGAGTCATAGGAACCACCGTACTGTTAAGTGGGGTCCAAGTGAACAAAGTCAAAGTGACTGAAGTGATGCTCAACCAAATCCTATGTCTTCAAGCAAAGACAATGAGAGAAAATCTTATCCAGAGCTGGATGAGTCAGCTTTACTTGTAGCCCAAGTAAAGCTACCGCGTGTGTTTGAAATCCGACCGTTGGACACATATCAGTTCCTTAGTGACGCAGGGTCATTGTGGACAAATTGGGTCGGGATGCCTCTTGGCTATAAATAGCCCACCCCCTACATAATAAATTGGTGGCTGCTCATATTTAGTGCACGGCTTTTATCGTTTGAGAGCAACCCACCTCCGAAGCCTTTGGGAGAGTAATCCTTGCGAGGACAAAGCCCAAAACACCTAGAGCCAAAGAGTGTTAGGCATCGCTAAAGTCTTTCTGTCCGCGTGATCTGAAGACTTATTACAATTGAGGACCGTGAATCCTCCAGCCAGTTAGGCATCTCATTCTGAGCATCCAAGAGTCATTGTGGATTGCCGGTGAACGAAGTCTGTGAAGGTTTGGAAGTCTCCCTTCAAGACTTACCAGAGTGATTGGGTGAGTACTAAGTGTTCTTAGCTCAAGGGGAATAAGGTGAAGACGCGGTCTTCCGAGTTGAATCTCAGCCTCCCTAACCAGACGTACAGTTGTCACAACAACTGGAACTGGTCCAACAAATCCCTTGTCCTCTCCGAGCAACTGGTTCTATCCTTCCTCTCTCTCTTTACTTACAGTTTGTCTTCATGAAGCTTTGCCCATTTGCCCGATCTAATTGACTTCACTGTGTGAAGACTGTTTACTGTTTTGCTTCATACTGTCTTCCATCCTGATCCATACTACCTAGCTGCTAATAGTCTTCATGCTTTCACTACATTGCTTACTTGACTATGGCTTGTCTAGTGTAGTCTACCTTCCGCTGCATATCAATAGGTTCATTTCTATTGTTTATCTTCAAAGCACCCATGTTTTGAAGACTTTCATAAAAATCGCCTATTCACCCCCCCCTCTAGTCGAATACTAGCACTTTCAATTGGTATCAGAGCAAGGTGCTCCCTTGTTCTGTGTGATTCGGTTTAACCACCTGGAGTTTAGCTATGTCGACTGCAGGGATAATCAAGGTCTCTGTTGTGTGTCCTATCTTTGATGGTCAAGATTATCCCAAATGGAAAGTAATGATGAAGAAGCGCCTCCTCTCCATGAATAGTGAACTGTGGGCCGTCACAGAGATTGATCTCACCGAGACATTCGGAAGTACACTCATCTGGATATCATGGCTAAGGATATTATATGCTCATGTCTATCCAATGACGAGTTCAGGCGCGTCATGCATCTTTGTAATGCGAAGCTTATCTGGGACCAGATTTCTGATGTCTATGAGGGTCATCGAACCCGTCAAGACCCGTGATTCTGCGAGTTCAAAGAATCTCTTAAAACAATGTCTTTCGAACCCGAGCCATCAGATCAAAACTACTGCCTCATGGCACGTAGTGTTAAGGTAACCTCTGTTGATTCTAAACCTAGCTACAAAACACTTGCTAAAATTGCAACTGAACAAAAAAATGCTATGGAACATATTCAAAAGTTATTAGACAAAAGCGATGACCTGCTGGACGCGGAGATGACCCGAACTCACTCCTTAATTGAAGACATTAAAATCTTCATGTTAAGTACGAGGAACTTGAAAGTCGTCATGAAACGCTCTCAACTTCTCATGAAAAGCTCTCCTATGATTATCTTCAGAGGAAGCAAGAGCTTGAGAAATTGAGGTCGGCTCATGAAGATCTTCAAAAGGAGAACGAGTCACTCCGCGCTCAACAAATCAGTTCCGCTCAGGAAGGATTTGAACCACCATGTCTAAAATGTCTTGAGCGTGATAATGTTGTCTCTGTTGCTGAATGTTCAACTGCTGCTACTGTTGCAATATCTTCAACTGCTAATGTGGTAACTAACCCCTCTGCTGAGGATACCACTACTATTGCTGATGAGAATGTCAGGTTGAAGACATTGCTTGAGACAGGAATGTACAAAAGTCTCAAAGGGCATCAGACACTATGTGATGTCCTCAAAAAGCAGATTCTGAACCGAAACCCTAGGAAAGAGGGTGTCGGGTTCGAGAGGAAAATGAATGTTGATGGTTCTTGCTGGATGCCTGAGCAGTACCCCAAAACCACATGGGTTGCTGCTAAGGGACCTTCAGTAGATCCATCTACCTTATCTGGCTTCACTTGTGCTAACCCAATTATCATTGATGAATCCTTTGATGCAGACTATAAACTGTTCAGGAATTAGAATGGTGAAGTGTTTGTCTGGTATATTGGTACTAATTGCAGGAATGGACCACCTCTTAAGAAGATCTGGGTACCCAAAAGTTGCCTCGAAAGTCTTCCCATGAATGCCATCATGACACCACCAGGGAAGGAGACAAATCCCGGACCAAAGGCTTTGTATGGTCCAAAGGCTTTATACAGACAAATGACTCACCTGAGTCACCCTAACGCCAATGCTTTGCAGGGATACCATACTCAGACTTTTGAATATGAGTGTGTTTCGTCACACCGCTATGTTCATAAGTCTAAGAACTTTTTCTGCTTATTCTTATGAGTATTATTCACCTCCTGCAAGGCTATTTGCTAGGGCACCAAAGCCGAAGTTCTCAGATGCTGCACTTAGACTCATTGCTTCTAAGCCACCCCTGAAGATGTGGGTGGTTAAGAAAACTTAACTCTCTTTTGCAGGGTAAGGTCTCCAGCAGGAAATCAAAGGTGTCTGATGCTTATGCTGGGGACCTTAAACATCTTGTGGGACGCAAGATAAAATGCCCATGGTCTTACTATGTATTTCGTCCCGGGATTCCTTGACTATCATCCTATTTATCCTAACCAAGATCTGAACTTTCATTGTCCGCTTGTTCGTCAAATGTTTATGCTTCACAATACCCTTGGTGAAGCCTATCCCCCAAACTGTATTGTAGGATATGACACCAAAGGCTTCAGAATGGATTATGGATAGTGGCTGCACTAACCACATGACTGGTGATAGAAGTCTTCTGATGGATTCAACCCTACGCCCGTCTGACAAAAGTCACATCACATTTGCTGACACTAGTAAAAGCAAGGTATTGGATCTGGGTAGAGTTGCAATCTCAAGGAATCAGCACGTGGATAAAGTGATGCTTGTTGAATCCCTTGGTTTCAACTTAATCTTTGTCTCAATGCTTTTGTGATTTGAACATGATTGTGATATTTGGAAAATATCGTTGCCTTGTGCTTATGGAATCTGACAAGTCTCTAATCTTTGAAGGGTATCGAAAGGATGAACTGTATATGGTAGATTTCTCAGCAGGACCACAGCTGGTCGTATGTCTTCTAGCAAAAGCTTTAGAGTGCTGGCTCTGATATCGGAGGCTAGGACATGCTAGCATGAGGAACTTGTACACTCTTGCAAAGAAGAAGCATGTCGTGGGCATCGAGGGCGTCAAGTTCAAGAAGGATCATCTGTGTGGTGCTTGTGAAGCTAGGAAGATGACTAGGGCCAAGCATCCCTCGAAGACAATCATGACGACCCTTTGAGCTGCTTCACATGGACTTATTCGGCCCTACTCACTACTCTACTCTTACTACCACTTCTTGTCTCTATGGCTTCGTCATTGTTGATGATTACTCAAGATATACATGGGTACATATAATCCTCTACAAGACTGAAGTGCAGGATGTCTTCAGATGATTCGCCAATCGAGCCATGATGATCTATGGCATCAAGATCAAGCACATCAGAAGTGACAACGGCACAAAATTTAAGAACACCGGCCACAACACTTATCTTGATACACTGGGAATCACTCATGAGTTTTCAGCTCCTTACACACCTCAGCAGAATGGCATCATGGAGCGCAAGAACAGAACCCTCATTGAGATGGCTCGGACGATGCTTGATGAGTACAAGACTCCGAGGAAGTTCTGGCCTGAAGCCATTGATACTGCATGCCATGTCATCAACTGTGTTTATCTTCACAAGCTTCTAAAGAAGACATCATATGAGCTGCTAACTGGTAAGAAGCCAAACGTCAGTTACTTCAGAGTATTTGGTGCTAGGTGCTGGATCAAGGATCCACATCACACTTCAAAATTTGACTGAAAGCACATGAAGGTTTTATGCGTGGATACGAAAAGGATTCGCACTCCTATAGAGTCTTCAACCTCTTTCACTATAAAGTGGTTGAAACTGTGGATGTGCGGTTCGATGAGACTAATGGCTCAAAAAGAGAGCACCCGCAAAATGTGCTAGATGAAGTCCCTCGTGAATCTATCAAGCTCATGGGTACTGGAGAAATCATACCTTCAGAAGCTCAGGCTGAAGACGAACTCATCATTGCACCAAGTCAACCTGAAGACAATGCTCAGCCTGAAGTCAATGTTGAATCTGAAGACAATGATCTGCAAGGGCAAAATCTTCGTCCAGTTCATCCCCGTGTTGCAAATGAAGTATAGATTGAGAAGATAATTGATAGCATCAATGCACCTGGTCCACTCACTCGTTCAAGAGCAACACAACTAGCAAATTTCTATGGGCACTTTGCATGTGTGCCTGATTCCAAGCGGCACCAAAGGACTCGCATCACCTAGCAGTGAAGCGAATACTTTGATACTTGGCTTATACCCCAACAATAGGATTATGTTATCCAAAGGGCTCAACATTTGATCTGATTGGATATTCTAATGCTCATTATGCTGGTGACAAGGTTGATCGCAAGTCCACTTCAGGAACATGTCACTTTCTTGATCAATCACTTGTATGTTGGTCTTCGAAGAAGCATAACTGTGTATCACTCTCCACTGTTGAATCTGAATACATTGCTGCTGGATTGTGCTTTGCTTAGCTGCTCTGGATGAAGCAAACACTCAGGGACTATGGCATCAACATGAAGAATGTACCACTCTTCGGTGACAATGAAAGCGCCATCAAGCTTTCCAAGAATCCAGTTCAGCACTCGAAGACAAAGCACATTCAGATCCATCATCACTTTCTCAGAGATCATGTCAACAAGGAAGATATTGATATCATTCACGTCAACACTGAAGAGCAATTGGCAGATATTTTCACTAAGCCCTTGGATGAGAAAAGGTTTTGCAAGTTGCGGTGTGAGCTAAATATCTTAGAATCCTCAAATGTCCTGCAATTGGACACACATCCTAACGCTTATGCATGTTGACGACTTAGATGTGCAACACACGAAGTAACGTATATCTTCAATCAATGAAGACTTACCCTCTGAGTGTGAATACATTAATGTGGAATTTGACTACGGAGCGCCATGATAATTGTGCATCGTATCTGGGTTGAATATTTCCTATACCGCGGGTAACGCCACCACCAAATTCTTATTGAAGTGACTCTCTTGGCGTTATGGTTGGATAGTCTTTGCATTTAGTTTGTCTTCAACATTAATTTGTCCTCAAGGTTTATCTTCACAACATTAATATATATATATATCTGTTTTAATGTTGCATCCTCATTGCCTGAATACCGGAGAAGCTGAAACGACCACCCGACAATCCAGGCGTGCGTGGGAAGATGGAACAACTTTCAATGAGTTGCATGCGTGCCACGTGTCTCTCAGATGTGAACCTCCAGGGGCACCTGCATAATTGCGTTGCGCCGCCCTCCTCCTTCTTATAAATACTCACCTGTGTGGTCAATATCTATTCTTCCACCTCACCACCTCGCACAAACGCTAGCGCCTCCGCTAGCTCGCGTCGACACCAGAGACGAAGCGCTTAGCTGCCGCGACATCTTCGACGATGTCCTCACGCTGGCCGTGGACCTCGTCCTCTCCGCCGCCGCCGTTGGTGTCTTCCGCCGCTAAGTTAGGGCGCAAGAGATTGAACTGCTCTGAAAGTGCTAGTTATCGACTAGAGGGGGGGTGAATAGGCGATTTTTATCAAAGTCTTCAAAATGTGGAAGTTTCGAAGACAAACAATAGAAATGACCTGATTGATATGGAGCGGAAGATAAACTACAACAAGTAAACCATAGTCAAGTATGTAGTAATGTGAAAGTACAAAGACTAATAGCAGCTTGGTAGTAAGGATCAGGATGGAAGATAGTATGAAGCCAACCAACGATAGTAGTCAAGCAATGAACTCAAACAGGTATGACAAATAGGCAATGACTTCATGAAGACAAACTCAAAGTAAAGGGAGGGAGAGGATAGAACCAGTCACTTGCTAAAGACACATGATTTGTTGGACCAGTTCCAGTTGCTGTGACAACTGTACGTCTGGTTAGGCAGGCTGAGATTCAACTCAGAAGACCACGTCTTCACCTTATTCCCCTTGAGCTAAGTACACACAGTCCTCTCCCAATCACTCCGGTAAGTCTTCAAGGTAGACTTCCGAACCTTCACAGACTTCGTTCACCGGCGATCCACAATGACTCTTGGATGCTCAGAACGTGATGCCTAACCGGCTGGAGGATACACAATCCTCAAGTGTAATAAGTCTTCAGGTCACTTAGACAGAAAGACTTCAGTGATGCCTAACACTCTTTGGCTCTGGGTGTTTGGGCTTTGTCCTCACAAGGATTTCTCTCTCTCAAAGGCTTCGAGGTGGGTTGCTCTCAAACGACAAAAGCCGTGAACTAACTCTGATCAGCCACCAATTTATGGTGTAGGGGGTGGGCTATTTATAGCCACAGGGCAACCCGACCTGATATGTCCGAAATGACCCTGGGTCACTAAGGAACTGACACATGTTCCAACGGTCAGATTTCAAACACACACGGCAACTTTACTTGGGCTACAAGCAAAGCTGACTCATCCAGCTCTGGATAAGATTTGCTCTCATTGTCTTCGCTCGAAGACATAGGATTTGGGTTGAGCATCACTTCAGTCATTCTGACTTTGTTCACTTGGACCCCACTTAACAGTATGGTGGTTCCTATGACTCAACAAAGAAGAAAAGGAAACAACGAAACAACACAGTCTTCGCGCTCCATAGTCTTCACTCAATGTCTTCTCATGTCATAGTCTTCAATATGAATATCTTCACATACCACCATTGTCGTCAATGTCTTCATACATTTTTAGGGTTCATCTCCGGTAGGTAAACCGAATCAATGAGGGACACTACCTGCGTTATCCTGCAATTCTTACAAACGCATTAGTCCCTCAACCAACTTTGTCGTCAATACTCCAAAACCAACTAGGGGTGGCACTAGATGCACTTACAATCTCCCCCTTTTTGGTGATTGATGACAAACTGGTTGAAGTTTTCAACGGGGATAAAGTACGTGAAATTGTAAAGGATAGGATATTGTCTTCATAAGTGGCAAAGGCTCCCCCTGAAGATGTGCATATAAGTAATTTGCTTTTGGAATGCAAATGCACATGGCAGGTTGTACTTGTGGAGATCCTCTTCAACTTATGAAGATAATTCATCATGCATGAAATGATATAACTAAGAGAGTGACACGCATAATGAAAAATGGACGTCTGTAGAATGATCTAAGTGCGGAAGTTATCATCGCACATGGAAAAGCAAATAAGTAGCAGACGACCATCGAGTTTAAGTGTTACAACTCAAAGAATGAAATGTATCAAAGGCAAGAGTTGTAATCACTACGAAAAATATAAAGCAACCGCCCATATGAACCCGCTTGAAGACTATAAAACTCATATGCTTCTCCCCCTTTTGTCAGTAATGACCAAAAAGGTTTGAAGACATAGAGCATCTACTCGTCCTCATGAGGAGTAGATGAAGCAGCAGGGTGGTCGTTGTTGGTTGGCGGCGCAGACGAACTTGGTGCAGTGTCGATGCGTGTAGAAGTAGGGGGCAGTGAAGTAGCATCATCTTGATCATCAATCACTTTGGCATTCACAGTTGCCGCAGAGGAAGAATAGTCAGAGTCTTCAAGGGATGGAGTTCGACGTAGGACAGCATTCCATGGAGGAGTGGAGTCAAACTTGAATCTTTCAGTGAAGCCATCATCTTGAAGATCTGCTTCAGCACTGAGCAGTGTCAAACTCTTCCATGATCGCCGACAGGTCTCGTGAGTGACAAAGGCATTCTTGGTGGCAAGATTTTGAATGCGATGGACGTCCACCAAGAGGCTTTGCATCTGTCGCTTGAGCCAAAAGTGATGCTTGTCTTGTTTCTGATGCAGTGCTACAAGAAGTTCTCGGTCATTTAGGACGCGAGAGCGCTTCTTAGGCCTTTGGGCAATTGTGCTCTCAGTAGCTTCAGTTGGTGCACGATGAGGCAGACGAGTGTTCCCAGCCATTGGATAGACACAAGTTACTACTTGGACTCCTTCCATGGGCTGAGTGAAGCTTTGGTGTTCAGCAATTTGAAGACAAAGAGGCTTCTTGGTAGGCTCAGGGTATATGGCTTCAACTGACATATCAAGCTCTGGTAGAAAGATCAGATGATTGCGAGTAGAGGGCTGATAGTTGATAGCAGAGTGTAGCTTGATGAGGCGCATGACCCATGGAGCATAGAATTTCAGGCCAAAAAGGTTAGATCTAGACGCAGCCAGTTGCCGGAGGAAGAATTCTTGTGTATTGAAGCTGATGCCATTGAGGATGTAAAAGACCAATGCCTTCATGGCTCCTTCAAGTTTTATAGCTGATGAATGCTCTTTGATAGGCCATAGAGTCTGCCTGATGATGTGATATATTGTGCGAGGCAGATACTCAAGGTCATCAACAAAGAACTCCTTTGGGTATTCAGCGTCATGTGGCAAAGGCTTCATCATGCTCAACATCTGGCCCATGTTGGGTTCTGGCTTATGGAAGATGATCTCCAGTGCATTGCGGTGGAGTTGACAATCAGGTTTATACAGCTCTCCGGGAGTGGATAAGCCTGTAAGCTCAATGATGTCAAGAGCTTTGGCTTCATGATGAACATTTCCTGTCATCCACTCGAGAACCCATGTCTTTGTATCCCTGCTGTAGCCGCGAATGTGGAGGGTAGCATAGAATTGAAGCAAAAGTTCCTCATTCAATGTTCTTTGTCTATCACAAGGCTGAGCAGACCTGCATCACAAAAGCAATCAAGTGCTTCTTCTAAACAAGGCAGTCCAGCAATGGCTTCAATGTCGAGGCGCATATGAGGGAAAATGCGCCCTTGATCATACAGAACGCAGGAGTAATAGCTTCGCTGCTGATGGCTCTAGAAACGATCAGATGATATTCTTGGCCTTGAGTAGGGGTTCTTTGCGCTGTCAAAGAAGGTGTTGTGGCTTTTGAAGCCATTTGCATTGAAGGACCCTGTAGAGGTGGCAGTACCTGGGAACCTTGGCAGTCTTGGCTTTGGTTTCTAGACCTGAGGCCTATGCTCAATATGATAATCAAACTAAGGACCAAAGACATTAGGTGGAGGGACCAGAACGGGCCATCTGACAGTGATTAGCTGGCCATGGTTGTATGCTTGCTCAATTGTATGAGGCCTTAATGGCGTAACAGGAGCAGTGGCAACAACAGAAGGTTCAGGCTACACAACAGAAGCTTCAGGAGCAGTTGCAGCATTGGCTTCTGGCGTATTGGTTGGTGCAGGCTCCGCACTTGCTTCAGCCATGACTAAGTCATGGGCTTCATGTGTGTTGGTGGTGGCAGCCTCAAGATTTTCAACCTCCACTTGAGGAGCTGGAGGGTCTGGCACTGGCACGGTTACTTCAGGAACAGCTTCTTCAGTAATGGGGGGAGTAGGTACACGTTCTTCTTCATGTTCGTCATCGGCTGATGCAGCCGGATTGTCTTCAGCAGCTTTGGCTTCAGACACGGAGACATTCATAGTCGGAGTGGCTTCTGGAAACACTTGACGTGCAACAGATTGGTGGTGCACTTCTCCTTCTGGAACGCTCGGAAGAGGGACTTGAGGCATTGGTCCTTTGCGAAGCCTTTGTAATACTGGCGACGCCTTTGGAGATGGAGTTGGCTGGGCCTCATCCTCTTCTTCTTGCACAGGTGGCGTGACTTGTTGTTGTTGGGGAGTACTTGGGGAGTCTTGTTGTTGTGGGTGATCAGCCCATGATGCATCCTGAGCAATTGGCGTCAGAGGATGACCAATGCTGATGATTTCGCTGTTCGTGAGAATAAGCGATGATACCAAGTTGTGTTCGATCTGAGGACGAACTTCATCATCTTCAACATTGTCATGGTGACCAATGTCTTCAGCAGTGATGGGATCAACTGCATGAATGTCTTCAGCTTCATAAGCCTCTGTGGAAGCAGGCTCATGAACAATCATTCTTCGTTCTTGGTGTTTAGATGTAGGGCGAACCATTGAGATAGGTTGAACAACTAAGGGCTCTGTGGGAGCAGCCCGATTCTTCTTGGTTCTGCGCTTCTTCTTGAAGGGAGCAACATCAGAGGCTTCTGAGTTTTTCCTTTTTCTGGCTTCTGCCTCGGCAGCCCTCGTCTTCTTCAGTTCAGAAGCGGTTGGCATGACCTTTGGCTTCGAGCCAGTCATGCTGCTTGGGAAGACTATGCGAGGTTCATCCTGCCTTGAAGGTGCAGACTAGACAGTTGATAGCTTCTTCTTCTTTGCAGCCATTCTGGGGTCTATGCCAGGACGACCAAGAGCCTTGCGCTTCTCAGCCTCATTGTAGGCTAGCACACACTTGTCAGCCAGATTCTTCATGCGCTCATGAGAGCCTCGAGCTTCTTCGCGCTTCTTGTGAAAGGCTTCTTTGAGCTCGTGCAGCATGATCTTGAAGTTTTTGACATCTTGCACGCTGAGCTTGGCCACATGCTTCTTGAACTGAGCTTTCTCATAGTCGATCTTGTGCTTCAGTTCAACGATGCGCTGAGCAATAGCTAGCTCAGAAGCAATGGCGCCATTGAAGGAGACGCTGAGGCCAATGGGAAGTTGCAAATCATCAAAGCTGAGATTTGGGGTGTCAAACCACTCATCAATGAAGTTATGGATGATTGCCACATCAAAGAGAGGCAAATTATTGAAGATCTCTGCTTCTTCCTTGCTCTTGATCAGTTGCTCAAGAGCATCATCTACAAGATCTTCATTGCTGGATAGATCAATGTGCTCTTCATGCAGAATGGCAGCAGGAGTCAATATCTGATCAGTATTCTTGACGATTTTCTTTTTCCTCTCTGTCTTCTTGGAGATGCGTGATAAATCTTCAGACTG
Source organism: Triticum dicoccoides (assembly GCF_002162155.2). NCBI lineage: Eukaryota > Viridiplantae > Streptophyta > Magnoliopsida > Poales > Poaceae > Triticum > Triticum dicoccoides. Next base: position 436,908,471 of record NC_041385.1, on the reverse strand, counting down.
CACACTGTCTTCAGGAGGTGCAGTGATCAGTGGCTTTGCACATGAAGCTTTTGGAGGTGCAACTGATTGTGAAGCCTTAGTCTTCTTTAGCTTCTACGGCTTTGGAGGAGGAGCTGGGGCTTCATCAGTGTCAGCATCATTATCAGAATGATCCACTCTGGCACCTTGGACCAAGATGTATGTGATGAGGCCATCAAGGTTTGAAAAGGGGCCGATGACATTTGGTTCTGCATCACGTGAGCCGTCAGCACGAGGAGCAGAGGGACCAGGGTTGAAGTCTAATCCCAATGACTTCTTGTTTTTCTTGGCCGATGCCTTTGCGTGCTGGAAATTGCGCTTGAAGAGATTATCGTCACGACACCAGAGCAATGATGATGGGTCGGCATTTTCAGGCTGAGGTCCACGGACCATACAAGGATAGAAATCCTGTGCAATAGATTCAGCTCTGCTCTTGGGTGGAAGGCCTCGATAGAGAATATCACCCCAAGGACTTTTGATAGCATTCTTCTCAGCATATTCTTGGGTCATGAACTTGCAATTGAACCATTGTTCAGCCCAAAATCGTCAAATCCATTGGATTCGTGTCTTGCGTTGATTATAATCCTATTCAGGATCTGTCTTGTAAAGATCTGCGAGGTCATCAGGCAAATCTTTTGATGTTCCCCCTCGACGTTGTCTGCCACCCTTCCTTACTGATTTCTCTACAGCCATGAACTTCAAACTGAATGGATTCAATACGTTCAAAGGCTTCAAAGGCTTTCATTTGCTGGACAAACAGGAACTGGCTTCGGGAGAGTTAATGTGTTGCTGTAAGAATTCTGCAAACGAATGCAGACTATGAGAACCAAGGGATTCTCCCACGGACATGTACCTGTGACAGCATTAGAGATGCGAGGGAAGGGGAAGAGGTCATATGCATTCTCAGAAGATTTTGAAGATAAATCAGTTTGAAGACATTGACCTCATGATGCGAAGACATTCACTTATATGTTGAGAGTTGGTTCCAGATTTGTACGAATCCGTGAATAAGTACAAGTGAGGAATCTAACTAGATATGAAGCTTAAGTGAATATACTAGGCAGTATGCGATGCAGACAGAATAGATCTAACAATGTATAGGCAGAAACCAATTTTGGAAAATAGGATAAATCATTGAGGATCAAAAAGATGGTAAAAATAGAGTTATATTTACCACACGAAGAACTGCTAGATGGGATGAATAGGAGACCGAGAAGTTCAATCCGCCGTGCCCTAACTTGGCGATGGAGGACACCTACGGCGGCGACAGAGAGGACGATGTCTGCGGCCGGCGTGAGTACGGCATCGGAGAAGTCGCGGCAGCTAAGCGCTTCGTCGTCGGCGTCGTCGCGAGCTAGCGGTGGCGCTAGGGTTTTGACGAGGTGGAGAGGTGGAAGAAGGTTTTCTTTACCGCAGGGGACATATATTTATAAGGAAGTGTGCGGCATAGCGCAATTACACAGGTGCCCCTGTCCGTTCACATCTGAGGGGCACGTGGCAAGCATGCAACATACTCAGGGTTGTCCCACGTTCCCACACCCGCCAGTTTTGTCGGAGGGTTGTTCCGGCTTCTCCGGATTTCAAACAATAAGGATCAATCATTTAAAATAGACTTAATATTTGTCTCTGTGTCTTCTGCTGACAAGGATGCAGAGAAAACATTCGACAGTTTCAATAGAATGCATATGATTTGGACAGATAGAGTTTGAGATAGAAAGCATAGAGAGATTAGGGTCCGATCACATTCACTTATTTCAAAAGTTTTAACAAGGAAGACATAGCTATAAGTGAATGCTGTAGAGGACAGAACACTAGTATATATATATCAGAAAGCAATCAAATCAACATAGTGAAGTAAATCATGAAGATAAGTTGAAATTTGAATACAAACCAAATGCAAAGACATTGCAAAAATAACGCCATGAGTGAAACACTTCAAACCAAGAAATTTGGTGGTGGCATTACCCACCGTATAGGAAGTATTAGACCCAGACACGGCGCACAATTATCGTGGCGCTCCGAAGTCAAATTCCACGTTAATGTATTCACACTCAGAATGTAAGTCTTCATTGATTAAAGATATACTTTACTTCGTGTGTTGCACATCTAAGTCATCAACATGCATAAGTGTTAGGATGTGTGCCTGATTACAGGACATTTGAGGATTCCAAGATATTTAGCTCACACCGTAACTTGCAAAACCTTTTCTCATCCAAGGGCTTTGTGAAGATATCTGCCAGTTGCTCTTCAGTGTTGACGTGAATGATGTCAATATCTTTCTTCATGACATGATCTCTGAGAAAGTGATGACGAATTTCAATGTGCTTTGTCTTCGAGTGCTGGACTGGATTATTGGCAATCTTGATGGCGCTTTCGTTGTCGCAGAAGAGAGGTACTTGTTTCAGATTGACGCCATAGTCCTTGAGAGTTTGCTTCATCCATAGAAGCTGAGCGCAGCAAGATCCTGCAGCAATGTATTCAGATTCAGCAGTTGAGAGTGATAGACAGTTTTGCTTCTTTGAAGACCAACAGACAAGTGATCGTCCCAGAAAGTGACATGTGCCTGATGTAGACTTGCGATCCACCTTGTCTCCAGCATAATCAGCATCCGAGAATCGAACCAGATCAAATCTTGAGCCCTTTGGATACCATAATCCGAGTGTTGGGGTGTAAGCCAAATATCTAAGAATTCGCTTCACAGCTAAGTGATGCGATTCCTTTGGTGCCGCTTGGAATCGAGCACACATGCAAACACTAAGCATAATATCTGGCCTAGATGCACATAGGTAAATTAAAGAACCAATCATGGAGCGGTATAACTTTTGATCGAACTCTTTACCATTGTTGTTGGGACCCAGATGGTGTTTGGCTGGCATTGGCGTCGTGTAACCTTTGCAATCTTGCATTCCAAACTTCTTCAGATAGTCTTTGAGATATTTTTCTTGAGATATGAAGATGCCATTCCTTTGCTAAGGAATTTGAAGACCAAGGAAGAACTTCAGCTCACCCATCATGGACATCTGATATTGCTCTTTCATCATGTATCCAAACTCATCACTATACTTCTGGTTGGTGCAGCCGAAGATAATGTCATCCACATATATCTGGCACACAAACAGTTCACCATCATATGTCTTCATGAAGAGTGTGGGATCGAGGGATCCAGGTTTGAAGCCTTTGCTCTTCAGGAAGTCTTTGATCGTATCATACCAAGCGCGAGGAGCTTGTTTGAGGCCATACAGTGCTTTGTTTAGCTTGTACACCATATCAGGATGTTTTGGATCTTCAAAGCCAGGTGGTTGAGCAACGTACACTTCTTCTTCAATCTTGCCATTGAGGAATGCACTCTTCACATCCATTTGATATAGTAAGATGTTGTGGTGGTTAGCATAGGCTAGCAGTATGCGAATAGCTTCAAGCCTAGCCACAGGAGCAAATGTTTCATCGAAGTCAATTCCTTCAACTTGAGTATATCCTTGAGCCACAAGACGTGCTTTGTTTCTAACGACTTGACCATGCTCATCTTGCTTGTTTCGATATATCCGTGCTTGCGAGGATCAGGACGTTTGACTAGTTCCCAAACATTGTTCAGCTTGAACAGTTGAAGTTCTTCTTGCATAGCTTGAATCCATTCAGGTTCCATAAAGGCTTCAGCAACTTTCTTGGGTTCTGATATTGACACAAACGAAAAGTGCCCACAGAAATTTGCTAACTGTCTTGCTCTTGAGTGAGTAAGTGGACCAGGTGCATTGATGCTATCAATTATCTTCTCAATTTGTACTTCATTTGCAACACGAGGATGAACTGGACGAAGACCTTGCTGTTGCTGATCATTGTCATCATTGGGAGGATTGTCTACGGTTTGAGAATTTTCTTCAAGTTGGTTTGGTGCAGAAATGATAAGTTCCTCTTCAGGCTGTGCTTCAGAGGGCATGATTTCACCAGTTCCCATCAGCTTGATAGATTCGTTGGACGGAGCTTCATCTAGTGTACTTGGCAGGAGCTCTCTTTGTGAACCATTGGTTTCATCAAATCGCACATCCACAATTTCAATGATTTTGTAGTGATAGAGGTTGAATACTCTGTAAGAGTGCGATTCCTTTCCATAACCGAGCATGAAGCCTTCGTGAGCTTTAGGTGCAAATTTTGACTTGTGATGGGGATCCTTGATCCAGCACCTAGCACCAAATACTCTGAAGTAGCTGACATTTGGCTTCTTGCCAGTAAGGAGCTCATAGGAAGTTTTGTTCAGAAGCTTATGGATGTAAACACGGTTGATGATGTGACATGCTGTATCAATAGCTTCAGGCCAGAACTTTCTTGGTGTCTTGTACTCGTCGAGCATTGTTCGAGCCATCTCAATGAGGGTTCTATTCTTGCGCTCTATAATGCCATTTTGCTGAGGTGTGTATGGAGCAGAAAACTCATGAGTGAATCCCATTGTATCCAAATAAAGATCAAGCCCGGTGTTCTTGAACTCAGTGCCGTTGTCACTTCTTATATGCTTGATCTTGACGCCATAATTGTTCATGGCACGATTGGCGAAGCGTCTGAAGACATCTTGCACTTCAGTCTTGTAGAGAATTATGTGCACCCATGTATATCTTGAGTAGTCATCAACAATGACGAAGCCATAGAGACAAGCTGCTGTTGTGAGGGTAGAGTAGTGAGTAGGGCCAAATAAGTCCATGTGTAACAGCTCGAAGGGTTGAGATGTCGTCATGATTGTCTTTGAGGGGTGCTTTGCCCTAGTCATCTTCCCAGCTTCGCAGGCACCACACAAATGATCCTTCTTGAACTTGACACCCTCGATGCCTATGACATGCTTCTTCTTGACGAGTGTGTGTAAGTTCCTCATGCCAGCATGCCCCAGCCTCCGATGCCAGAGCCAGCATTCTGAAGCTTTTGCAAGAAGACATACGGCAAGCTGTGGACCTGCTGAGAAACCTACCATGTATAGATCATCTTTACAATACCCTTCAAAGACTAGAGACTTGTCAGATTCCATTAGTACAAGGCAACGATATTTTCCGAATAGCACAATCATGTTCAAGTCACAAAGCATTGAGACAGACATTAAGTTGAACCCAAGGGATTCAACAAGCATCACTTTATCCATGTGTTGATCCTTTGAGATTGCAACTCTACCTAGACCCAATACCTTGCTTTTACCAGTGTCAGCAAATGTGATGTGACTCTTGTCTGATGGACGTAAGGTTGAGTCCATGAGAAGACTTCGATCACCAGTCATATGATTAGTACATCCGATGTCCATAATCCATTTTGAAGCATGAGGTGTCATACCCTACAGTGCAGTTAGGAGTATAGGCTTCACAAAATGCGTTGTGAAGCATAAGCATTTGACTCACACAAGGATTATCACAGCATAGATCAAGGTTAGAACTCATAGTATGACTGGTAAGCGATTCTCATGTGAAATACATAGTAAGACCATTTTATCATGCATCCCTTAATATGTTTTAGGTCCCCAGCAATAGTATCGGACGCCTTTGATAGCAGGCTGGAGACCTTATTCTGCAAAAGAGAGTTAATTCTTCTTCACCACCCACATCTTCAGGGGTGGCTTAGAAGAAATGAGTCTAAGTGCAGCATCTGAGAACTTCGGCTTTGGAGCCCTAGCCAATAGCCTTGCAGGAGATGAATGATACTCATATGAATAAGCAGAAAAGTTCTTAGTTCTATGAACATAGTGGTTTGAAGACACATGCTCATATTCATAAGTTTGAGTATGATTTCCCTGCAAAACATTGGCGTTAGGGTGACTCAAGTGAGTCCTGTATCTGTATGAAGCCTTTGGGTCATATGAAGCCATAGGTCTGGGGTTCGTCTTCTTCCTTGGTGGTGTCATGATGACATTCACTGGAAGATTCTCAAGACAGCTTTTGGGAACCCAGATCTTCTTCATAGGTGGTCCGTTCTTGCAGTTAGTACCAATATACCTGGCAAACACTTCACCATTATGATTTTTGAACAGTTTATAGTTTGCATCAAAGGATTCATCAATGATAATAGGATTAGCATAGGTAAAGCCAGATAAGGTGGATGGATCCACTAAAGGTTCCTTTGCAGCAACCCATGTGGTTTTGGGATACTGCTCCGGCTTCTAGTAGGAACCATCAACATTCATTTTCCTCTCGAACCCAACACCCTCTTTCCTAGGGTTTCGGTTCAGAATCTGCTTTTTGAATACATCGCAAAGTGTCTGATGTCCTTTCAGACTTTTATACATTCCTGTTTCAAGCAATGTCTTCAACCTAGCATTTTCATCAGAAATAGTAGTGGTATCCTCAGCAGAGGGGTTAGTTACCACATCAGTAGTTGAAGACAAAGCAACAGTAGCAGCAGTGGAACATTCAGCAACAGAGGTAGCGTTATCACGCTCAATGCATTTTAGACATGGTGGTTCAAATCCATCATGTGTGGAACTGATCTGTTGAGCGCGAAGTGACTCATTCTCCTTTTGAAGATCTTCATGAGCCGCTTTCAATTTCTCAAGCTCTTGCTTCCTTTGAAGATAATCATAGGAGAGCTTTTCATAAGTGGTTGAGAGCGTCTCATGAAGACTTTCAAGTTCTTGGTACTTAGCATGAAGATTTTTTATGTCTTCAACTAAGGACTGTGAACGTGTCATTTCCGCGTCCAACAGGTCATCGCTTTTGTCTAACAGTTTTTGAGTATGTTCCACGGCCTTTTGTTGTTCAGTTGCAATTTTAGCAAGTGTTTTGTAGCTGGGTTTGGATTCACAATCAGGGTCATCTTCACTTGATGTTTGAAAGTAAGCATCATGTGATTTTACCTTGGCACCACGTGCCATGAAGCAGTAGGTGGGAGCAGGATCGTCCTTGTCATCAGCTTCAGCGTTGGTGTGGAAGTCATTGTCTTCGGTGTTGAATATGGACTTGGCAACATAGGCTGTGGCTATAGCCAGACTTGCAACGCCAGGGTCGGACTCCTCTTCAGACTCCACCTCCGCCTCCTCAGAAGCAGACTCCTCCTCTGAATCCATTTCCTTGCCAACAAAAGCATGAGCCTTGCCGGATGAGCTCTTCTTATGAGATGAAGACCTTGATGAGGACTTGGAAGAAGACTTTGAAGATTTCTTCTTCTTCTTGTCATCAGAATCATATTCCTTGCTCTTCTTCTTCTTCTTCTCATTGTCCCACTATGGACACTCACAGATATAGTGTCCAGGTTTCTTGCACTTGTGACATGTTCTCTTCTTGTTGTCATGAGTGGAAGCTTCATCATTTCTTGATCTAGATCGTGAAGACTTTCTGAAGCCCTTCTTCTTGGTGAACTTCTGGAACTTCTTCACAAGCATAGCAAGTTCCTTTCCAATGTCTTCAGGATCATCAGAACCGCAGTCAGATTCTTCTTCAGATGAGGAAACAACTTTTGCCTTCAAAGCGCGAGTTCGGCCATAGTTGGGACCATAGATATCTCTTTTCTCAGAAAGCTGGAACTCATGTGTGTTGAGCCTCTCAAGTATATCAGACGGATCGAGTGTCTTGAAGTCAGGGCGTTCTTGTATCATGAGGGTAAGGGTGTCAAAGGAGCTATCAAGAGATCTCAGTAGTGTCTTGACGATTTCATGCTTGGTAATCTCAGTGGCGCCGAGAGCCTGAAGCTCATTTGTGATGTCGATGAGGCGATCAAACGTGAGCTGGACATTTTCATTGTCGTTTCTCTTGAAGCGGTTGAAGAGGTTGCAAAGAACACTGATCCTTTGATCTCCCTGAGTTGAGACGCCTTCGTTGACCTTGGATAGCCAGTCCCAGACTAGCTTTGACGTTTCCAGAGCACTCACACGGCCATACTGTCCTTTGGTCAGATGACCACAGATGATGTTCTTTGCAGTAGAGTCCAGTTGAATGAACTTCTTGACATCAGTAGGGGTGAACATTCACCAGTTTTGGGAACGCCGTTCTTGACGACATACCAGAGGTCGACATCAATGGCTTTAAGATGCATGCGCATCTTATTCTTCCAGTAGGGATATTCAGTTCCATCGAACACGGGACAAGCAGCGGAGACTTTGATTATCCCTGCAGTCGACATAGCTAAACTCCAGGTGGTTAAACCGAATCACAGAGAAGAAGGGAGTACCTTGCTCTGATACCAATTGAAAGTGCTAGTTATCAACTAGAGGGGGGTGAATAGGAGATTTTTATCAAAGTCTTCAAAACGTGGAAGTTTCGAAGACAAACAATAGAAATGACCTAATTGATATGCAGCGGAAGATAAACTACAACAAGCAAACCATAGTCAAGTATGTAGTAATGTGAAAGTACAAAGACTAATAGCAGCTTGGTAGTAAGGATCAGGATGGAAGATAGTATGAAGCCAACCAACGATAGTAGTCAAGCAATGAACTCAAACAGGTATGACAAATAGGCAATGACTTCATGAAGACAAACTCAAAGTAAAGGGAGGGAGAGGATAGAACCAGTCACTTGCTAAAGACACAGGATTTGTTGGACCAGTTCCAGTTGCTGTGACAACTGTACGTCTGGTTAGGGAGGCTGAGATTCAACTCAGAAGACCACGTCTTCACCTTATTCACCTTGAGCTAAGGACACACAGTCCTCGCCCAATCAATCTGGTAAGTCTTCAAGGTAGACTTCTGAACCTTCACAGACTTCGTTCACCGGCGATCCACAATGACTCTTGGATGCTCAGAACGCGATGCCTAACCGGCTGGAGGATACACAGTCCTCAAGTGTAATAAGTCTTCAGGTCACTTAGACAGAAAGACTTCAGTGATGCCTAACACTCTTTGGCTCTAGGTGTTTGGGCTTTTCGCAAGGATTTCTCTCTCTCAAAGGCTTCGAGGTGGGTTGCTCTCAAACGACAAAAGCCGTGAACTAACTCTGAGCAGCCACCAATTTATGGTGTAGGGGGTGGGCTATTTATAGCCACAGGGCAACCTGACCTGATATGTCCGAAATGACCCTGGGTCACTAAGGAACTGACACGTGTTCCAACGGTCAGATTTCAAACACACACGACAACTTTACTTGGGCTACAAGCAAAGCTGACTCATCCAGCTCTGGATAAGATTTGCTCTCATTGTCTTCGCTCGAAGACATAGGATTTGGGTTGAGCATCACTTCAGTCATTCTGACTTTGTTCACTTGGACCCCACTTAACAGTACGGTGGTTCCTATGACTCAACAAAGAAGAAAAGGAAACAACAAAACAACACAGTCTTCACGCTCCATAGTCTTCACTCAATGTCTTCTCATGTCATAGTCTTCAATATGAATATCTTCACATACCACCATTGTCGTCAATGTCTTCATACATTTTTAGGGGTCATCTCCGGTAGGTAAACCGAATCAATGAGGGACACTACCTGCGTTATCCTGCAATTCTTACAAACGCATTAGTCCCTCAACCAACTTTGCCGTCAATACTCCAAAACCAACTAGGGGTGGCACTAGATGCACTTACATGCTCGGCCTCTCATCCAACCTCGTCTAGCAGTTCGTCAGCGGTAATTAAATCTTACTTTTTACTGCCTTTTTGATCCATCAAATCCGTCCATTTCAACCAAAAGTGGTTTCTTCACTTCCAAATTTGGATATATCTTCTCCTGCATCTCATACCATGCCAAGTATATTCACTTATGCTTCATAACTAGTTAGATTCCTCACTTGTACTTATTCATGGATTCATACAAATTTGGAACCAACTCTCTCCAAATAAGTGAATGTCTTTGCACTATGAGGTCAACGTCTAGTAAACTGATTTATCTTCAAAAAATATTCTAAGAATGAATATGACCTCTTCCCCTTCCCTCGCATCTCTAATGTTGTCACAGGTACAAGTCCATGGGAGAATCCCTTGGTTCTCATAGTCTGCATTCATTTGCAGAATATTTACAGCATCACACTGAATCACCTGAAGCCAATTCTTGTCTGACCAGCAGACGGAAGCCATTCACTATGTTGAAGCCAATTAGTCTAAATATTATGGCTTCAGAGAAGTCTGCACGCAAGGGTGGCAGGCAACGCCGTGGCAACACTGCACTCGATATGCCTCTTGATCTGTATGAACTATACAAGTCAGATCCTAAAGAAAACTACAACCAGCGTAAGAACCAGATTCAGTGGATCCGAAGTTATTGGGTTGAGCAATGGTTCAAGTACTGGTTTGGCATGCCTGAATACGCTCAAAAAGAATGTTGCCAAGTGCCCATGGGGTGACTGTCTATACCACTCCTTGGTGCCAAAGAGCAAGGCTGAAGCTATTGAACCACATCCTGAAAATGCCGACCCAATTTCTCTATTATGGTGTTGTGAAGACAATTTTTTCAAGCGCAACTATAAGTTTGCTAAAGATTCTGCTGAAAAGAACAAAAAGGATTTTGGCCTCAACTTCAACCCTGGTGCCTCCACTCCAAGAGCTGATGGGACACGTGAAGTTAATGAGAACAGAATTGGCCCCTTTGCCAATTTTGATGGGCTTATGTCTCACATTGCTGATCAGAGAGCAGTTGTGGAGCAATCTAATGGTGAAGCTGATTATGGAGATGCTCCCTCAACTCCAAAGGAGGAGGAGGAGAAGAAGAAGGCAAAAGCATCAAAGCGATCATCTTCACCAAAAGCTTCAACAAGGAAGACTCTGAAGATTGCACTGCCTGAATCCAGTGTGCGGTCTGAAGACTTATCTTGCATGTCCAAGAGGACCAAGAAGCCATTGCCCACGAAGGCCACAGGGAAACCCCTGACACTGTTTGTTGTTCTGTGCAACGAAGATGAAGCCATCGATCTGTCCAGCGATGAAGATCTTGGTGATGATGCTCTGGAGATGCTTATCAAGAGCAAGCAAGATGCTGAACTCTTCAACGATTTGCCCCTATTTGATGTTGATATTCTGAATAATTTCATCGATGAGTGGTTCGACGACCACCGCATCAGTATTGATGATCTTCAGCTTCCCATGGACATCAGCGTCACCTTCCATGGTGTCATTGCTAGTGAGTTAGCCTTGGCCCAGAAGATTGTTGAGATGAAAAAAAAATTGATTATGAGAAGGCTCACTTCAATAAGAACATGGCCAAGCTCAGCGTGGCAGGTGTTCAAATCTTCAAGAAGATGTTGCACGACCTCAAGCAGGAGTTCCACAAGAAGCTACTGAAGCTAAAGTCTCACGCGAGCGCATGAAGTATTTCGCTCAGAAATGTGTTCAAGCCCACAATGAAGCTGAGAAGCGCAAAGCTCTTGGGTGCCCTGGCATCGATCCCATGATGGCTGCCAAACAGAAGAAGCCTGCTGAGACCCAAAATGCATCAAGGCAGGAAGAAACTCACATTGTCTTCCCTGCCAGTATGACAGGCTCAAAACCTAAGGTCCCCTCAGCAGCTTCAGAGGTAAAGAAAACAAGGGCAGCTGAAGCTAAAGCCAAGAAGCGCAAGCACAAGGACGCATCTGATGATGCCCCTTCCATGAAGAAGTTGAAGACTAAGGAACTAAGTCTTCAAGGAAAGAGCATGCTGCGGCCTCTTAGCCACTCATTGTTGAGCCATCTCAGCTGCTCCTCCTGTTGCCAAAAATCAAGAACGACGTGTTGTGATCCACCAGCCTGCTTCCACAGAGGCTAATGAAAATGAACAAGCTCCAGGTGTTAACCCCAACGCAGCTGAAGACATTGGTCATGAAGACAATGTTGTTGATGATGAAGTCCTTCCTCAACTCGAACACCACTTAGTATCATCGCCTGCTCCAACGAGCAGTGAATATGTTAGCATTGGTCGTCCTTTGACGCCAATCGCTCAAGATGATTCCTAGGCTGAGCGCCCTCAAGAAGAAACCCCAGTTCATGATGAAACACCCCGTACTCCACCAGCACCAGTTACCAATCAAGTGTTGAATGGCGACAACTACATGGAGACCACACCATCACCAAAGGCGTTGCCCATGTTTCATCGGCTTCGTAGAGGTCTCAGAATCTGTCTCCATGTCAACCATCCCAGAAGAAGATTCACAACAATCCAGCTCAGTGGCACATCAAGTGTTCCCTGAAGAGAATTCTTCTGTGACGGTTCCAGTGTCTGAAGCCAGAGCTGTTGAAGACATTCCGGATGCATCAGCCGATGAAGAAGAAAGAAGAGAAGAGAGAGTTGCCACACACCCTGCCCCATATCAAGTCATTCTCGAGGAGAATGTGATTGTGTAAGACCCTCCGGTCGTTGACCAAATGGAGGTTGAGGACAATGAGGCTGCCACAAACACTGTTGAAGCCAATGACCTTATCTTGGCTAAAGATCATGTGGAGCCTAAAGCTAATGTTGTGCCTGAAGCAAATGTGAATCCTGAAGCTTCTGCGACGCCGGTCCCCACTGACGGCGATGTTCCTCCCGCAAGGCCACACACTATGGAAAGGGCCTTCAATCGTCATGGGGAGATGGTCACAGTTCGCTGGCCAATCTTGGTTCCTACCACTGCTCCCGGACCCTAATATGATTATCATGTGGAGCAGTGACCACAAATTCATAAGCCTAAGCCAAGGCTGCCAAGGCTTCCAGGTGCTGCTACATCACTAGGATCATTCAGTGTAAATAGCTTCAGGGCACACAATACTTTCTTTGACAAGGACAAGAACCCATACTCGAACCAAAGATATCTTCAGATCACTTCTAGAGCTATCAACAACGCTGTTATTACTCCTCTGTCCTCTACAATCAAGAGAGGATCTTTCCTCACATGCGTCTTGATTGTGAAGCTATTGCTGGGCTACCCTGTCTTGAAGAAGCTCTGGACTGCTTTCGGGATGCTGGTCATCTGCAATTTGTCACTGCCAAATAGCACTGGAATGAAGCACTACAAAAAAATACATATCCGTGACATTTTGGGCCGAACGAAACTTTTTTTTGTCATACTTATGACACTTCTATGACGATAATTGTGACAAAACCCGGTATCATCATAGATGTGTTGGGCTCCTACTTCTATGACAAAAAATCATGACAGCAAATGGGCTTTTCGTCCTGGGCGGGCCGGAGACGCAACTGCATGACATTCTTTGGGCCGTCCATGACAGAAAAAACCATGGTAGAAGCGAGGGCGAGGAAACGGGGAGTTCCCGGTTACGGTGGGTGGTCGGGGGCCGAGCGATGCGCCATTCTCTCGTACACGTACGCGTGTGTGTGCGAGGCATTGGCTCTAACTGAACCCGAGTGAGGCGTTGGGCTCTAACTGAACCCGAGCGAATGCACTACAGGCTACGCATTACTGAACCCGAGCGATCAACAACGCAGCTATTACTCCCTTGTCCTCTACAATCAAGAGAGAGTCTTTCCTCACATGCGTCTTGATTGTGAAGCTATTGCTGGGCTCCCCTGTCTTGAAGAAGCTCTAGACTGCTTTTGGGATGCTGGTATCCTGCAATTTGTCACTACCAAAGAGCACTGGAATGAAGACACTACAAAAAAAGACACATCCGTGACATTTTGGGCCGAACGAAACTTTTTTCTGTCATACTTATGACACTTCTATGACGATAATTGCGACAAAACCCGGTATCATCATAGATGTGGTGGGCTCCTACTTCTATGACAAAAAATCATGACAGAAAATGGGATTTTCATCCTGGGCGGGCCGGAGACGCAGCTGCATGACATTCTTTGGGCCGTCCATGACGGAAAAAACCATGGTAGATGCGAGGGCGAGGAAATTTCGGGGAGTTCCCGGTTACGGTGGGTGGTCGGGGCCGAGCAATGCGCGTTTCTCTCATACACGTACGCGCGTGTGTCCGAGGCATTGGCTCTAACTGAACCCGAGTGAGGCGTTGGGCTCTAACTGAACCCGAGCGATTGCACTGTAGGCTACGCGTTACTGAACTCGAGCGATCGATCGATGGCTGTTAACTGAACCCGATCAAGCGATTCCTTTGCTACTGCTGCTAACTGAAGTCGATCGATGCTGCCTCTCTGGATGAACAGTGAGTGTTGCGGGGGGTGGATGAACAGTGAGCGGTGGGAGTGGATGAACAAGACCCGTGGCGTTGCCTCTGGATGAACAGGACCCTGATTGATTGAGCCGGTTGGGGCTGGATGAACAGGACCCCGTGGAGGGCTGGATGAACAGGACGACCCTGTGGAGGGCTGGATGAAAAGTAGATGGTGGAGGGGTGGATGAACAGTAGCCCGTGGAGGGATGGTTGAACAGGAGCCCGTGGAGAGGGGTGGTTGAACAGTAGCCGATGGAGTAGCGTGCGGTGGAGGCTGGATGAACAGGAGCCCGTGGATGAACAACCGCAGGTGAAGACTGGAGGAGGTCGACGGTGGATAAACAATAGCCCGTGGAGGATGGAGGAGGACGACGGTGGAGATGAACAGTATCCCGTGGAGTCCCGTTTTGCGGTACGCCACACCCCTCCCGATGAACAGGACCCCCGTTTCGACCGTAGCGCGCCAACACAAGTCCGTTTCATCCGTTTTGCGGTACGCCACACCCCTCCCGATCAACAGGACCCCTGTTTCGACCGTAGGAGGTCCGTTTGCTCCGTTTTCCGGTACGCCAGACCCCTCTCGATGAATAGGATCCCATTCGAACGTGGTCGTCGAACACAAGGCTGTTTCCTCCGTTCTGCGGTACGCCAGGCCTCGTTTCCATCGCCTGTTCCATCCAAGCCCTCCCGATGAACACGACGACGCATCCCGTTCTGACCCAGCCGGTTGGCTCCCCATGAACACGATGACGACGCTGTTTCTCCGTTCCGACCCAGCCATGTACACGAGCCCTGACCGTACGTATGCGCGAGTAGGCATTCGAGACCCCGCCCGTATGTACACATACGTGCTCGTATTTTCTTTCTTGCACACTGGCCACTGTACGTATGTGTACATGCTACATGCGCGCCTCTACATCGACTAGTATATATGTACGTACACGTTCGCGACCAGAATGACAACGCTACGTACGCTTCGACGAGGTGGGTCCCAACTGTCAGGCACTTCCTTGCGTGCGAAGATGTAGCTGGTGGGTCCCAGCAGTCAGGGGGCGAATCATTTTTTTTCGGACGCACTTCCTTGCGTGCGAAGATGTAGCTGGTGGGTCCAAGTAGTCAGGGGAGTGAATCGTTTTTTTGCCTGGACGCACTTCCTTGCGTGCGAAGATGTAGCTGGTGGGTCCCAGCAGTCAGGGGGAAACGTTTTTTTCGCGAAATACAGTGGCCCATCCGGTGGGTCCCTGCTGTCAGGTGGAGGTATCATTATTTTCCGCATAATAAGGAGGCACTTCCTCGTTGTGGCCGTGGACCCAGCTGTCAGCCTCTCCACGTACAGTCCATGTCCGATGGAAGTCGTTCCTTGACCATGTTGACCACGCCGCGTCGAGAGCACCAGGGCGATGGACGACGGAGAGGCCTAGGAAGGGGACGACGCGGAGCCGGGGAAGACGCGGCAGTGGATGCCCACGCGGAGAGGAGTACGAGGGTCCACTGGTCCGGCTGTGGTGTGAGGCTATCGTCGCTGCAGAATAACAAGAGGTGTGGGTGAGTAGAGGGATGGCCTGGCCAGCGGTGGGAGTAGTAGGAGGCGGTGAGGCCTCTGCGGCATCGCAGCTACCCACGGGAGGCAGGAGCCTGCGGCACGACAGCGCTGCTTTGGGCGGTTGGAGCAAAAAGACCAGAGGTTGAAGAAGCACTACGGTCGTTGGATGGACACCGTACGGTCAGTTGAGCTAGAATCATGCATATTGACTAAGTTGACAAAGCCCTCCGTCCCCATCAACTTAGTAGGCCCACTATACTCGGTCCCAGCTAGCAGGGGGAGTATTCATTTTTTGTGCGTAATAAGGAGGCACTTCCTTGCGTGCGAAGATATAGCTGATGGGTCCGAGCTGTCAGCGGCGGTAACGTTTTTTTCACGAAATACAGAGGCCCTTTCGGTGGGTCCCAGATGTCAGGTGGAGGAATCATTATTTTGCGCGTAATAAGGAGGCATTTCCTTGCGTGCGGCCGTGGACCCAACTATCACCCTCTCCACGTACAGTCCACTTCAGATGCATGTCGGTCGTTGACCACGTTGACCACGCCACGCCGAGAGCACCAGGGCGGTGGACCACGGCGAAGCCTAGGAAGGGAAAGACACGGAGCCAGGGAAGACTCGGGAGTTGTTTCCCACACGGAGGGGAGTACGACTGTACGAGGGTTTACTAGTTCGTCTGCCGTCGCCGGAGAATAACAGATGGTGTGGGTGAGTAGAGGGATGGCTAGCCCAGCGATGGGAGTACGGTGGGGCGGTGAGGCCTGCGCGGCAGCATAGCCGGCCGTGGGGAGGAGGGAGCAGGCAGTCCCGCCGACGCTTGTTTGAGCGGCTGGAGCAGGAAGAGCAGAGCTTGAAGAAGCACGACGGCCGTTGGATGGACATCCAACAGTCACTGCTTGTGCGTCAACCTTTTTTTTAGGAAAGCCTCAAATTTGTGGAAAACAGCATACAGCCCATCTGCCATTATTTCAAATAATTTACAGCCCATTTGCTAATTCTTACGGGTTTTTTGGAGCCCATATTCTTTTTGTTAGCATTACAGCCCATATTGTGGCCACGGTTAAAAAATTATACGAAATTTTACATATGTCGGTGCGGTCTGAACTGTTTTTAATCCTGAAATTTTGAGTCACATTCAGACTGGTTTTAAAAATAAATGTATATCAATATAAAATCCAATAAATTGTCCACGCATAAAAATCAATGCAATTTAAAATCTCGAAATGAAAAAAAGATATTTGAAACTAATTGCCGGTTTGATGTGTTTTAAAAATGTACAGCCCATTTCTCATTACTGATAGGCCATTTTCCAGGCCAGCCGAATGAAGCTCTCCTCATCTTGAAAGAAGATTTGAAGCCCTACAGGCCTGATAAAGTGACTTACTTGACAAATCACAAAAAAACTGGGCTAGCCATTTTCAGAAAGAAAGAAAAACTTCTGGGCTGGTCTGTGGTAAACAAAAAAGAAAAGGTTGTCTAGACAGGCCAGAGTGTCCCGCACAGCCCAGTTGACACCCTGCTTTCGTCTCAAAAACAAATTAGATAAATGCCACTCCAATTATGGCGATTCATAAAAATGCCACTGCAATTTCCAAACTTTGAAAAACGCCACTGCAGTTTGCAAACTTTGAAAAACGCCACTCCAAACTTCGAAAAATGCCACTAGAAATGGCATGAAATGGCATTTTTCAAAGTTTGGAAGTTGCAGTGGCATTTCTCGGAAACAACAGATTTGGAGTGGCATTTATCAAATTAACCCAAAACAAAAATAACTGGGCGAGCTGCTGGGTCCCTGGTGTCAGCCGCTCATTGTGCAATTCTCTCGTTTATTGACTACGTTGACAATGGCATGGGACCCAGATGTCAGAAATTCACTAGGAGGGGCCATTTTTTTTATTGGCTTGAAATAAGGAGGCACTTGCTTGCGTACTGCCATGACCTTGGCGGGTCCCTGCTGTCATCCTCTCCACGTACAATCATCTCATGATTGTGTACGCGTTAACTTGGTAGGCCCACAAGTCAGCCTCTAAACCCGTGGAGGACAAATACAGCCCATTTAAAAAAATAACAGCCCATTCCATACGTTCAAACGGAAAGTTCAACATTCAGAGCAAAGTAACAGGTCTTATCCACATATAGAGTACTGAACTTCCACGTTGACAACCTCATAGCCAAGTTAACTATCTACTCCCACTAATACTAGTAGCGTACAAGTACTAACTTACTCTTAGCTAACTAGACGATGCCGGCCGCCATCTGTGGTACACGCTAAATGCCGGCACCAGCATCCTGCGCCTCGCCTCGGACTTGCAAGAGGTGCGATAGGGCACGTTTTCTCGCGCGCGTTGTCCCTTTCCATGCCGACGTGGTCCACCGTAGCTTCGGCTTCCAAGCGGGAAACCCACTTGACGAGCTGGTAGTAAAAATCAGTGTCGTGAACGCGTGCGTGCCCGACAGCCTCCAGGGCTATTTGTCGGGCACCGGCCTCCACGTAGTCGGCCCAGTTGCGGGCGCTCTGCTCGCGACTCAGAGCATCGGTGCGCTGCTCCTCCATGTCCCGCTGGCGGCGCAAATCGGCGATACGCCGCTCCTCCGCCAGGCGGTCGCGCTCCAACAATTCCGGCTCCTCCGCCAAGCGGTCGCACTCCAACAACTCCTCGATCTCCGCATTGCCATCTAAATACAGATAGAATGCCTCCTCCCTCCATCTACCTTTCGGTGAAAAACCAAACACTAGTTCCGGCGGTGACCGCCTCCGGCGTCGCCTACCACGGACGGGCAGGGGCATGGCGGACGTGGCGAGCGACGTCGGGCCGGTGGGGGCTTATGAGGATATGGCGAGTTGGGTCACGGTGCCACCGAAGAAGGCCAGGAAACAGTACTTATAGGCGGAAGGTAGCGCGACGATCATCGGAATTCAATGCATAATGGCTTAGCGCGCCAGCTTGCTCTGGAAAACTAGAGAAACTGAAAGTATGAATGTGCCGTTGCGTCCCGTCTGGGGCGCACGCGGGCATGGCGGTCAAACGAGTGCACTCGAATCATCTCCCTCCTTTTCAATAATGATTCCACGGATTTAAAAATCCCGCAACAATTAAAGCGCATCTTTTTTCGCATCAGTTAGCTGCCTTAATTACGGCCGGCTGCATGTAGGCACTCAAAATCGATCGCAGCCAGTATGCGGAGCAGCATGCAGCCACTTAAATCGCTGGAATTAATTAGGCTTAAACTTCTGCATGCTGTTAATTATTGCCATGCCTTGGTCTTGCTGCTTTGCTCACGGGACTAATAAACCCGGACGGAGGGAGTACCTTGGTTGGTGAGAGGTTTGAATTAAGCCATGCAAACTGGAAAGGAGGTACTAGTACATGCGTGATCCGCTATTTATTCGTGTAGGATTGAGTAGGTCGTTTCTTGAATTGAGCCCTGCAAACCGGAAAGGAGGTAGTACGTGTGTGATCCGCTATTTATCCGTGTAGGATCGAGTAGGTAGGATAGTGTAGCTTGTCAGTTTCTTCAGAGGTAGGCATTTTTATTCAGAAAACTGCCACTTCGGATCTTGCATCGCAAATAAAACTACCAGGAGCGCATTAGTAGGCTAGCTAGTGATCGATCAATAACTTGTAAACACTGAGCGAACAGAAATAAGTAACTGTTAATGCATCTCAATGATTCACAGATCATATACAAATATGTAGCTCCAAAAGCAAAGATCGGCCACTTCGGATCTTGCGTCGCAACTAAAACTAACTAGCACGATTCCCATACATAAGATCAACATGTTAATGCATCTCAATGATTCACAGATCATACAAATATGTAGCTCCAAAAGCAAAGATCTAGAAAAAACATCTGTACTTCCTACTAACATGGATGCTTCTCTTGGCCAACATTCAGTACAGACTGGAAGACAAATTTGTTTGTGAAGTCTACAATTCCTCTTGCAAACGTAAGTGGTTTCACCAACAGCTGGAACCATGAGAATGAACCACACATGATGGAGGAACATCCACTGCAATATGATTTGGTCTTCTCTCGATCACACCGTAAGACTATTTTCGAAATAGAAACTTTAACTTAGGCAAAATGATGCCAATTGTATAATTAGACCAAAGCAATGAAGCACCTAGTGTTGGCTAATAAATAGTACAGTACTACTTTTCTGCAGTCCATGAAGTGACTATCCAATCTTTCTGTGTCTATTTTCAAATGGCACTGCATGCAGTGACTATACTATTCTCTTGTGCAGTTCAACCAAAATTGCGGACACTCTGTTTGTTTACCAAATAACAACGGGCAGACATCTCTGTCTACACAAATATCAAGCAGCTAGTAAACATATACCACACCATGTATTTTCGGTTTAAACATGTCTCTTCCGCTTAGCATCTGTCATGTTCTACACTGGATAATCAGATACAATTATGTTTTGCCCTGGACAATTTCATACTGAATTGATTTGCTGGTTCAGAGTAGAAATATAGCTCCTATTCTTCATCAGACCAAGGATATCCATGTTCACAGTGATGGAAGAGGTGAAAACGATACAACCAAAATTGAGCATCCAATCATTGAATCCTGTCCTGCACCTCCAATGTAGGTCCCCCCTGCCAATAAATTCACATGTAAACCACTAGTATTCCTATCTAATGACAGTACAAAAAGAGTAACAAGATAGTAGCAAACCATGTACCTTCGTAATGAACAGCTCATAATGCCACCAATTGGATATAAAGGTTTGGAAAAACATGCTCCTAATATTGAACCAGTTGGACTTTTTGTGCAGTTCCACTAAAATCGAGCATCCATGTTTGCATAGATATTGAAAGTGTGATTACTATAAAAGTGGCACTAGTTTAAGCATAGACTCACAAATATAAGCATTCCAATTTCTTAATGGGAAAAGGTAGCAAGATTGTTTCTAACCACCTGTTTTAAGGAATAAATAAAGCAACAGCGGCTGATGTCAGGAAGGCATACATAGTTTTTTCTGAAAAATTGAGCCATTCCTGACCTTTCCTCTTCTTTTAAGCATATTTTGTGCAGTTCAACTAAAATAAAATGCCATCACCGCCTTGACAATTCAGTGACACTATACAAAAGGAAATGACTTAACATTACATCATGATGTCAGGTATGTAGTCGACAGGCATTAGAGACAAACATACAGACCTCCTCCGATAACATAATGAACATTAATTTTAACAAAGGTGTGACTAGATTTACCGGGATAATTTGAGTGAACTCTACACCCTCTATTCCTTAATATAAGATGTTTTCGCAGTTCAATTTAAAGTACCCAAACGTCTAGTATTTAGAAAAACAGGTAGTAGTTTTCTTGAGCACATATCTGGGAAAGCTTGCCACACTTTACTTATGTCCATACGCTAATGCAACACCATTCGAATACTACAAATATACACTAATCCAGTGGCTAGTGCAACAATAGAGTAGTTAGTTTATTACAGGGTATAGTACAATGGTTTTACTGAACAGATTTCAATAAACTCTAGCACTGGAAGATTTCTATAAGAATTAACAATACAAAATGTAAGGTAACAAGTTTCAGCATTGGTATACTAGTTGTGCATGAGCATTAAACTAAATACAAAAGTCTGAAGGTAACTAGCATTATTAACTAATGATAGTATAAAAAAATTGTAAACCATGTACCTCCAAGGTAAATATCACTTTGAACTCGGGGGGGCCTAAAAAATTGCTATCCCAATCTTGATAATCGATCAAACATAAAAACTTGATCGAACGAATCAAGAGAACAGCCGGAGGAGGAGGTGCCCACTCTTGACCTTTCCTCTTGTATTCATAATTTTTTGTGCAGTTTAACCAAAATAAAATGACATCAGCGCCTTGGCATTTTGGTGACACTGTACAAAAAACTTAACTTATCTCATGAAAGTGAGGTATGTAATCTATAAGCATTAACAGTGCAAAAATCTGAAGGTAGTAACAAGTTTCATCATTGGTATACTGGTTGTGCAACAGCATTAGAATGCCTTAGCTGAAAAATCTTTAATACATCCACAATCAATAGCTAACCCTGAAATAATCCGGTGACATTAAATGACATTGCTTAAATTTATTGGTGGCATTAGACTGAGAGCGGCATTAGTTAAATGTGGCATCACTTTAGCAGTAGCATTGCTTGACTTGACTGCTGGCATTATACTAACAGCAAAAGAAAGTGGCAATAAGAGCATGGGAGGCCCATTCGGACTGTGGGCGCACCAGTACGATGTACCTCAACGGACGCAGAGTGCTGAGGGGGGGGTATGGTTGCCCAGAGCAACAAATATCCAGGCAGCATATGTGGATTACGTCCCATTTTTTGTTCTCTTTAGCCACCTTTTTCCTATGTGAGGACAACAAACCGATCGACCTGGTCATTCTCTATTGCGTTGTCATGTCTTTCTACCCTTCTTCAACCAAGAGACACGAGACTCGTTCCTTAGCTACTAATTTTCCCCTTTTCAACCTAGATGCGGGTTCGATGCCTACTCTCTTGGACAGTATAGTCTCCCTTCCTTTCCTTATTCAACCCAGACATGGATTAGTCTGCATGAAGTAGGGTTTCCTTTAATAGTGCAAATTATGGTTTTCGTCTGCGTGGCCAGCAGAGCAGAGGATAGCAAATTGGGAAGATGGTGGAGTGGAAAAAGATCCACATGCAACAACGTGGCAGATGGGGCAATAGAACAAGGGTTTGGTTCGAAAAGAGGTAGCATACCTGAGGGTCGGCGGGAAGTGGCTTCACTCGTGGTTGTCGTCCTTCGCACACACTAAGCCAACGAGCTTGGGGACGGAGGCCATCCCGCGCGGGAGCTAGGTTTGAGAGGACGGCCTTGCCGTCAGTGCGTGACCTCGCTCGCCGACGACGAGTGCATCAACACTGCACGTCCTTTTCTTCCCCGGCGGATCTGTGACCACGGGTGAGGAGGGAGAGAGAGGCCATCTTTTTTAGATCTGGAGAGAGGTTGGTAGTGTGAGAAGCAAGTGGGCAGCCCTTAGCAAGAAAGCGTTGAAGCTCCAGCCTATATATCTTTTTATACTACTAGTACTGGAGGTGGAGTAGTGGTAGAGTAGTTTATATTTTCTCTGTGTACAGTACCAGTTAGTCGTGCTTCCAAACTGAATGGCACGCCATTAAAAAATAAAGGTCGATAACTAATGCGGCACCGCGGGCCAACGCGGCCAGATCACATTTTGCACGAGAAATTACACACCATGTTTCGTTGACATGTGGTCCCATTCCAACATATGAGTGAGATAACGGCGAGTCCTTTTCTACTAGTATTCCAGAACAGCGTGTAGGCCGGTGCGCCTCTTCGTGAACCGTGGCAAACTGGCAACCGTCCACCAACTCTTCACCTTTCCCTCTCGATTTGGAACTGCTGTCGCATGCTCTTCCTCTCCCTCCTCCATTTTCCTTCAGCCCTTCACCCTTTCTTCTGCCATTGTTCGATCATCTTCTCCATGGAGGGAATAGGCCGGAAACGACCCCGTTATTCTTGCCCCGATCTGAAAGATGACGTGGTGGAGGAACTCATTGATCGGTGCGACGTCATCACCTCGGCTAGTATGGCAGGTTCGTTCAAGACCATTCTCGACTCAACTAATAACATCATTACAAGGAACCCAAGAGTCAAGGAGCGGCTTGATCTCCCCTATCTTCTTCGCCGTGACCCTGATGACTAGCCCGGGGACGACGGAGGCCTCGCCTTGTGCAAGTTGATGCCGCTTGATAATGATATGTATGATGTTAAGATGCCATCGCTTGAGGGTAAGGCTTGGGCAAGCACAAATAGAGATTGGGTTGTTTACATTGGGTCCAACTGCGAGTGGGAACTTGTGAATGTGTACACTCGTGACCGGGTTCCACTTCCAAAAATCTCAGCAGACTGCCCAGAGGTTGAGCAAACCGGTATTGTACGCACATTCAAATACAATCATGGTGACTGTCTTCTACGGAAGATAGCAATTTGTCGAGTTCCCAACCGCTCTTGGAATTACAACAACTATGAAGTTGTTGCTATCTTCGACAAGCTTGTTGCCGTCCTTCGTGGTTCGACTGGATGGATATTGCTCAAAAATCAGTTATTGTACACGGATGAGTATTGTGATGAAATTCAATACGAGGGCCTTGTGTTTGCTGCCACCACTCGTGGCACTGTCTTTGCATGGAATCCTTATGCTTTCGGTACGTTTGTCTTCCACCGTAATTATAATTGTTTCATCCACATGCATGCGGGTTAGCAAGTTTCCCTTTACTAATTAACCTTCTTCTTGTGTTTCCAAGGTCCTGTGAACATTCCACCACCTATACTTGAAAATTTTATAACCAAGGGGGAGATGACAATGGTGATGATCACGAGCATGAGGACGAGCAGCGCCCATATACTCTGTGGCGCCCGGCAACTAATTCTGATGGATCACCTCTTCTTGTGTGTCTACAACCCACTGATGATGTTACTACTAAGGAAGCAGGTGTAGTCTCCCATGGTCGCACTCTCCGGACCTATTCCAACACCCGTTGCATGGTATTCAGGATGGATACTAGTGTGCTAGCGCCAACTCCTTCTCCCTGGTACAGAATTGATAGTCTTGGAGAAAACTCGCTCTTCCTTGGACAAAACTATCCAATGATGGTGAAAGGTGATCCAACTGCTGTTGACACAACATTACTACCATTTATGATAAGCAATTGTGTCTATACCTCGGACATTTGGGTGGTTCCCTACCCTGGTACTGATATAGTAGGTCACTTCAGCCTGGATGATCAGTCTTGCATTGGTCTCGAGATCGACAATGGATGGCCCGTCCCAGAGAATCACTTGTGGTTCAAAGCAAGCGTTTCCAACGCCGAGGAATGGTTGAGTTGAAGTTCATTTCATTGCTTGTTATTTGTTGTGTGCTGAAAACTTTAGTATTTATAATGTATCCTTGTTGTCGATATGGGTTAATGACCTATTGTATGTAATAAAATGATATGCCTGTGATAAACTTACTAAATTTATGAATGGCTTTCGAGTCGCTTCTCTGAGTGAGTGGTGCGACGAGGCAAAAAAAAATTCCGAATACATAATTGTACGTGCATTGCAACAGGTTATCGGATGAGGCCAATCAACAATAGTAGTACACTATTTGTACTAGCTTCACACGCTTTGCGCGTCGGGCGGGTGTTTTTACTGTAGCATTATGTTAATGTGTTTGCTGTACGTAACCAGCACCTCGAATCCTCGATACTAGTACTATATAGTAAGTAGTAGGAGTAGTACGGTGGCATGGGCCAGAACAAGCATTCACGTCTAGGAGTACGGCACACGCCACCACCACGACATCCATCTGACACCATATTATTTCTTGGAGTCCGTGCTAGAGCAATCTCTTCAACCTCGTCGTTTCTCTAACTTCAGCCATCGCGCGGCAGGCGCAGTGGGGGTTTGCTGATAGTCGGTTTCCTCAACTGCGGTCCCACTTGTAAGGCCAACTCCAATGCACGACCCCAAAGGGACCTCCGTTTTGCACAAACTCCAATGATAATTTTGACTAGAAAAGCAAGACCAAAGAAAACAAGAATCACAAGAATACATTTTACTACTACTAGAAGATATCCAACTTCCATAACTGCTCCTGTAAGTTGGATTAGTGCCTTCTCGATGCATTCATTGTTGATCTGTGGAGGCTCGATCTTGCGTGCTTCTTTCTTCTTCGAGTGTAAAGAAGTAGATGTTGCTTCCTCGCATCCTAGTCTCATGTCTAGCCTCTAGTAGGAGTATCAACAAGTGCACTAGTCTCATCTCTAGCCTCTATGCTAGCTAAAAGTGCTAGAACATCTATTAAATTGCGCTCTATCAATATATCGATGTACTCTTCTTCCCAATACCAAAACTTGCATCCATTCTACTCCCTTCGTTCCACAATACATGCCTTCTATTTGTCAAAATATAGATGTATCTAGACATATTTTAGTATATAGGTACATCCATTTTTGGACAAATGGAAGTCAAGTATTTTGGAACGGAGGGAGTACACAATAAAAATTTTAAGTTAGCACAACTAGTCTAATCCGAGAGCACAACCGAAGATTTGGTCGGGTTCTTCCTCCTTTTGCCGACACGTGGGACATCCAGCATCCAGGTCATGTCATGCAAGAAAATAGAGTGGTAGTTGAAGCCACGTCATGTGCATCTTGGGTTAAACTGTAAATAGAATCTTACTACTCTTGAGTAACTCCAAAAGCGGCCACCGAAGATCTTTATTGGATTTGTTTTTCATCACCAGCACGTCGAGGTGAAAGATATGCAGGTTCAGTGGGTCTCCTTGCGTTTTCACTGACATGTGGGACCGCATGTGAGCAAACAGACGATGGGCTCCGCGCGTCCGCTGGCTGGCTGAGAAGAGAGATAGAGG
Organism: Triticum dicoccoides; assembly: GCF_002162155.2. NCBI lineage: Eukaryota > Viridiplantae > Streptophyta > Magnoliopsida > Poales > Poaceae > Triticum > Triticum dicoccoides. Next base: position 436,882,511 of record NC_041385.1, on the reverse strand, counting down.
AGGGCTGAGCACGGACTCTAGGAAATTTGTTCGACGTACCTCGATATAGGCTCGATATAGTGGGGTGGCATGGGACATAACTAGCATTCACGTCTAGCAGTACGGCACACGCCACCCACACGAGTCCCATCTGACACCAATTTTGTTGGAGTCCGTGCTACAACCATCTCTTCTCCCTCCTGTTTTCTCAGCCATCGCGCGGTGGGCGGGGTGGGGGTTTGCCGATAGTCGGTTTTCTCAACGGCGGTCCCACTTGTAAGTGAAAATGAAATAGCGCACGCATTCCCCCTTGAGCGGTGTGCCGGACCAACCGTGTGGGGGTGCGACGCGAACACGGCAGACTTTTCCTTTTGAACTCGTAACTTGTAAATTTTGATTCTACTCCATGGCGTGACCGATAGATAGAAAATAACGATTTTGCCTAGAGTAATGAGAAGTTTGGTTCTGGAGCCGTTCATGCATGGAGTACGTACGAAAATTATGAAGTTGATGCGAAAGGTAAGATAATTACTATTAGTACCATATACTACTACATGGATTTGATGGAAAGATAAAAATATATACGGATCCATAAACGACATCCTCACGCCCTAGTGCACCGGGTCACCAACCGACGTGTGAGGAGCAGTGGCGTTGGTGGCGAGCTCAACGTGCTTCTGAACAATGCCGTCCAAGGTTGCCCTGCGGTCCAAGAAGGCCAGCATCCTATCGTCCTCCTCTTGCATGTAGTAGTCCTTGTGGACGATTTGCGCATAGACGTGGGTGATTATGTCGATGGTGTCTTGCTGCGCCAGGCGTTGCGCGGCGAGCGCGACCTCGAGGTGGACATTCTCCGGCGCGACGGCCGGCAGTCGCAGGGCCACCAGTGCATCGAAGAGGTTGTCACCATAGTGGCCGTTGAGGGTGGCAGGCATCGCAGAGCCTCGACACGTCAGTTGGAGGCGTACGTCAAAGTCGTCTACGAGCTTATTGACGATGGTGAACTTGTCGAGGAAACTGACGAGGACCTCGTCGAATAAGGAGACAAAGTTGTCGTCCAAGCGGCCCCTCGCCCTGGCAGCCTCAAGCAATACCTGGAGATGTTCCTCAGTGCCGGGCCGCAGTCCAGCGTCATGGACCATCTGGCATAGCCGGCTGATGCTCGCGCTCATCGCCTCCATGGGTCTAGCTTAGCTTCTAGTCAACTGATCTTGCGATTCGAGTGATCAATCTTGCCCTTGGTTAGCAGCGTAGGTGGGTAGGATTTCGTACTACTCCTCGGCCCTCTACTACACCTGCCTTTGGCTATATGATAGGTGGGCCAGCCACCCCTTGGGCCCACGTGTCATTCACCCAAAGGCAGTTGCGGTAAGGCAATGAAGTTGCGTCCCCCTCCGTGCCGGTGTAGTATAGTCATCTCACCGGACCTCTAGTTGGGGCCAAACGAGAGAAGTTTGATGTTTACTGGTTTATTGGTCCCCTTTGCATTTTGCGCCAAGTTTTGACCTTTGATTTAACTAATAAAATGTTAATGCATGTAAACAAAAATTTTGTGTAAGTCACCTTACGAAAACCAAATAATCCCAAAACACTTAGGCACAGTGCATTAACTCCCTCCTTGTTTCTTATTTCGTGACATATCAACCAATGAGAGATGTGGGCCGTGCATGCTTTCAATGACTTGAGACTACCCAACATGACAATGCAGTGTTTAGTTCATTGCATGTAATCCTATTACTCTAGTTAGCAAAAAGACATTAAGTTCTCTCGCAGATAGGAATAAAACACCACGTATTTATTTATAGAGGGATTAGTACATTTTTTGTGACATGCATTACTAGATATTTCTAGTTAAATACTAAAATCCAGATGGACATGGTAGTACTCCTAAATCCATACGGTGGTGCTACTAGTACTAGTAGTAGTACTACCAATATAGTAGGAGTACTAGCACTGTACTACACGTTGGTCAAATTATTACGTGTTGCTCCTCACAGTGAAGTGACAAGACCCTGCGGCGGAGATGACACCTGAGTATAGGCGCCGTGTTCGGCATACCATAGTCAGCCTCACCATCTGCAGTCACTATCATCATGGCTGTAGAGCTAGCCTGCTTACAACTAGCCCTGTTCGACATAATTTCCCGTGCGTAGATGCCCGTGCATTGCACGGAATACCAAGATTGGGGGTGGATGGCGCCGGCAGCGGCCATCGCGCCAGATTTTTCCACGGCCTTCTAGATGTGGTGGGGAGGAGATAAGGCTGATTGTGAGAGACGAGGAGTTGTTTGTAAATAGGGAACAAGTGCGTTCATCTTTTTGCAAAAATGGAGAGGCTTGGTTTGTATGCGTCAGATCTAGATCCGACAGCTATTGGTGAAAGATGGGAGGCACAACATCATCACCAATTCAGGACCTGTTTGATTCGCAGCATTTTGAAAACGCAGGAATAGGACACAGCAATATTACAAGTTTCAAACTGATATTACAAATGTTAGGAGTAATGTTGCACCTACGAAGACGGAATTACTAGGAAGTTTACATAAGAACTTTCGTTACTTTAGGTGGATGCAGCATTACCGTACAAACTAAAATCCACCGCCCTGACAAGTCACTAATGGGCAAATAAGTTTTCGAGTCTCTAGCCACTTGATGTTTCAAAAACAAATTCAGCTTCTGCGGAGACTTTGTCATTTAGGCTTAGACGCTTGCGGTGATCAGCACGCCATTCATTGTTGTGCCAGAGAACGCCAAACCTCATTACCTTGAGCACACTTGCCTCTAGAACAAAGAACCTGGCCAATTTAATCTCAGATGTGCTGCCTCGGTAGTTGATCAAATCAATCTCTGTAAGATGGAGAGCAAGGCATTCGATGAGATTGTTATAGTGCAGCACATTTTTCACTTTCGGGTCTTTTTTTATCTGCAAAAGAAGAGAACATATTAGAGCAGCTGGATGTCTAAGATTGTTGTGTCATCAAGAGGTACCAATATCATTCGCTCATACGATAGGGTTGGCTGGCTAGTGATATTTTTTCACTCTCTCTCTCTCACTCTCTGTTTTTGTTTCCTCTCATTTAACTAGGAGCACGTGAAGAGCTTGGGCATTTGTTGCCTTCTACTATGTGGTCGATGCCATATTTCGCAAAAGTATGCCACATAATACACATCGATGTCAAATCAAAAGATTTTGGCACCGCTCTCGCGATGTGAGAGACTTGGCACCGCTGTGCACACAAACCCACATGTATAAACAAATCAATCAAACCAACTACACCAGCCTCTCACTCTCCCAAACAAGTGTTTTTTTATTGCCTCAGTCCTTCCTCTCTCTCCCACACAATGTTTTTTCATTGCAAGAGTTAATTTGGCACCGGAGCAAAGTAGGTGATCCAGATTGGGGCACCAGGTGAGCAATGGAGGGGCATCGATGCTAAATGCATCACAAGTGAATTTGGCACGTGTTTTGGCCTACATAGCCCACTTTTGTACTCCCTCTGTCCCAAAATTCTTGTCTTAAATTTGTCTAAATACGGATGTATCTAGTTACATTTTAGTGTTAGATACATCTGTATCTAAACAAATGTAAGACAAGAATTTTGGGACGGAGGGAATACTACCTCGTATTTAGTATAAAATTCTGACCATAGATTTACCTAAGAAAATGCCAATGCATGTAACTAAAAATTACACCATTTGAAATTATGTTCAAATACAAATCCAACGATATAGTTCTTAGTGACATGCATTAACATTTTGTCAGTTAAATCTATGGTCAAATTTTGATACTACAAAATTGGAAGAGTAAACCAGGACGGAGGTAGTACTTGCTCTTAGGGTAACCATAGAGTTACTGGAGTAGTCTAAGTTACTTTCCACTATGACTAGCCTAGGCTACTATAGTAGTACAACATAAAAACGATGCAGGTGATCACGTGAGATAAATACTAAAAACATTTCTTTCGGTGCAGTGCGTAGATGCAGTTTTGAACACTACACTTGTCATCGTAATTTGGGAAAATTACGAAAAAAATTGAGCTACGTTGTGATTACCGTTTACTTATAGGAAAGAAGTTTCACCTCGATGAGTAGCTTCTCCGTGCACGGAAAACATGTAAGGAATCCAACAACTTGATCCAGATTGGGGCCGATAGATTTTAGTGCCAAGATCTTCACTGTGCGCATGGACTGGGTCAAGCTTGTGGGAATCATTTCTGAAAGACGGTCGTAAATACATCAAGAAGAAATTTAAAAATGTGAATTCCAAGAAGGCGGAGAAGAAGATGAGTGTTGTACCTGAACGATTATGGATCCAATAAAGAGTTCGGAGAATTTGGCAGACGAGTACACCAATGCTGTCAATTTCGGCGCATCAATGACCCTGATTTTTGTTGGACCTTCTAGATCCGATACAAGCAATCTCTCAAGGAAAGGCGCATTCTCAATGACCATAACATGGAACAGCTGGAGTGATCTCTTCCCAATTGATGTCTTGTTGCGGGGCCAGCAAGACACATAAATCCATCGGAGATTCGTCGAGGCGATGTGGAGGCTAATGAACCCATGGATCTGCTCAAGATGAAGGCACTTGAGCGTAGTACAGCTGCGGAGCAGATGCTCCACAGCCTTCTTCGAGATGACAACGTCGAAGAGGTCGAGCTGCTTGAGTTGAGGGAGAAGAAGGGCGGGCGCGACATTAATCTGGGGAAGATAGCAGGAGCTGAAGCTGGCACGGCGCAGCGTTGGCGTGAGGCGGAGCAAGGCAGAGAGCAACATCGTCTAGCTTCAAAGCTGAGCTCCTCGAGCTGATCTAGGGCGGGGGATAAGAACCACTCATCGAACTTGGGTTGGACCTTGCAGTTGGTACTGAACATGCGGATGTAAAGGCGTCTGGCTGGCCTAGGGTGCGATGAAAGGATCTTGGAGACTGCGGCCATGCGTATGCAATCCCCGTCGCAGAGGCAGCTATCGACGGTGAGGTTGAGGGGGACGCAGTGCCAGAGGGGGCGCCACCGCCAGGAGAGCAGGGCGGTTCGCACGGCAGATTTGGTGGGGAGGAGGCCGATGATGACGAGCAACGTGTCTTTGGGGAGGCTGCTGATGAAGTCCAGGCTCGCCGGATGCGGTTTTGGCTCGAGCTGCCTCTGCTTGTTGGCTGCCTCACCGTCCATCTCAACCGGCGGTGACGCCGGTGTACACGTGTGCTGGTGTGTGTTGTGTGTTGGGTGTGTGCAAGTGTGTCCTTCTGTGCATGCTGCCGCACAGTGGTGAATTGTGCGCGAGTGTGTCCTTCACGCGCAAAAAGTGTGTCCTCAATGCGCCCTCAATTTACTAGCAAGCGGGGTGCTACCCCAAGTGGTTTCAACTTTGTTTACTTCACCGTGTGTTAGATGGGCCTCTTGTTTACGTATTTTCACCCACTGCCACATGGGCCAGCACACGAAGATACAGAACACGAGCTGACAAGGCAGCATGTGGATTGGTTGGCCAGTCAACTAAACAATATACAGAGCTATACGCTGACATAGTGAGCGTATAATCCGTCGGTATAGAGAGTTCGAGTGAGAGGGGAGGACCGTGAGAGATAGCAGAGAGAGAGAGAAAGAGCTACTCCCTCCGTTCGATAATGTAGTTCCAACATTTTTTTAAAAGTCAAACTTTTGAAACTTTGACCAAGTTTATAAAGAAATTACTTATATCTACAATACCAAAGATAAATGATAGTATGAAGTAAGTACATGTTGTGATGAATCTAATGATCATTCTAGATGTAAATGTTTTTCTCCACATATACCTGGTCAAACTTTTCTGAGGTTTGACTTTTCAAAACATCCATATGCTTATGGACGTGAAAGAGTCCCTAACTAGAGAGAGAGAGAGAGAGAGAGAGAGAGAAAGAGTGAGTGAAAAAAGTGTGTGTGTGTGTGTGTGTGTGTGAAAGAGACATGTACAACACACAATAAAAGTAGAGAAAAAGCGTGCGTGTCTTATGCAAACATATCACACATGCATCTTCAACAACGGAGGCAAGGTGAGGAGATAGTGTGTGGTTGTTTGGAATTGAGAGAGCAAGACCCCTAGCACGTGGCCAAGAGGGGTCTGAAAAAACAAGGGAGAGAGGTCGAGAGAGACGTACGGAGAAAATGCAGACATGGGGAGGAGAGAGTGTATGTTTGTCATAGAGAGATCCCCTGGAGATCGTGATGGGACTACATGTGTGGGAGATCGAGTGACAAGATGTGTGCACGATAGAAGATGCCCTGAGAGATATCGAGATAGACGTATGGATGGAAGGAGACAATACGTGTGTTATTGATGGCTAGTAAGAGATAATCATACTTAGGAGGGGGGAGTGCTTGCGCCTATGATGGAGTGAGGGATTATGGTACTTAGGGGGGTGTGTGTCACATGGAGAGAGAACAAGGGCGGAGAGTGTTGGATGGGTCTATATGTATAGCGCGAGCAAGACATGTGTATGTGTGAACCAGGGAGATATAAGGTCAGTTTGGCTTGCGTCCTGAGCATCTTTTGCCTGGCCTGGGGTTGTGGCTGGATTTCATGCACGCTTGTTTGGTTGCTACCCTGTGAAAAAGAAAGCCCGCCTGGCCTGGGTTCCCTTGCACTTTAATTATCCTGGCTGGACTCCAGACACTGCAAGTAGCCTGGCCCAGGCGACCAATTTCGAACGCCTGGTCGTGCCTGGTCATGCGGCCACGAGGCTAACAACAACATGGACGGATATTAGCATTAAATAATTGCTGCATGGATTGATTGATGGGACGTTGATGCTTTGCCTGGCCTAGGCATGAGCCAAATGCTTCAGCACCACACAAGCCTGGACAGGTAGAAATATTTTACATCTCACGTCCACACCAGGCAGTACTGGCCATCAAGGCATGAGGGTCAGGTCACGAACCAAACTGACCAATAAAGTTTGAGAGAGATTGAGGAGCCCCGATAAGGCTGAGTGGTGTGTCAGATAGCTGAGAGGGGGAAAGAGATATTCCATCACACAATAATGCAGTGCATGTAAATTTTTTAGAAGTCAAACTTTGGAAACTTTGGTCAGGTTTACGCAAATGTTATTTATATCTACAATACCAAAGATACATCATACAAAACTACATCTCATGGTGAATCTAATGGTATATGTTTGCCGTACTAGATGTAATTGTTTTTTCCGCGTACATGGTCAAACTTTGTGATGTTTGACTTTTCAATAAATCTATATGCTATGGACCGAGGATAGTGCCTAAGTCGAGACAGATCAAGTGCGTGTGAAGGAGAATGAGTAGGTGTGCAAAAAGAGTATGTGTGTGAAAGAGAAAGTGACAACAAACGATAAATTAGAGAGAGTGTGTGTTTTTTCGTTTCTTATGCGAACATATCACGCATGCATCTCCGAGATAGAAAAGCGAGGCGAGGAGATACACGAAGATAGCTAGTGTGTGATTGTTTGCAACAGAGAGAGACACCCCTGTAGCACATATCCAACAGAGGTCTGGCCAACAAGGAACAAAGGTCGAGAGGGACACATGGAGGACATGGATGCATGGGGAGGGAGAGAGGGTGTGTTTGTGATAGAGAGATCCCCTCGAGATCATGAGGGGACTATATGGGTGGGAGATCGAGGGAGGTGCATGCGCGATAGAAAGATGCCCTGAGAGAAATCGAGATAGACCATGCACATGTTTGTGATCGAGACTAAGATTAGCTAGTCATATACATATAGGGGAACTGCGTGTGCCTATAATTGAGTGAGAGACCACCATACTTGGCTAGCTAGGCATGAGATTGTGTGCGTGTGCGTGTGAGATGGAGAGAGAACTAGGGAGAGAGATAGGGTTTTAGATGGGCCTAAAGAGTGTGAGTGAGATATGCATGTGTATGTGTGACCCAGGTGGATGGAGAGTTTGAGAGAGGGGGGAGAGCTCCGAGATGACATAGTGGTGCGTGAGAGAGTTACGGGCAAAGAGCCAAGGAATTTGTGTGCGTACGATGAGTGCACCCAAGATATCTAGCTTGGACTAGCTAGAGTATCATACATAGTGTGCGAGAGAGACCTATAGATGGTGTATATATGCATGCGAACTAGAAAGACCCCCCCCCCACACACACACACACACAAATAGAGAGAGAGAGAGAGAGAGAGAGAGAGAGAGAGAGAGAGAGAGAGATGGAGAGAAAGGGAGAGGGACCAACAAGGTTTTTGTGTGGATGCGTGCAACAGAATTGAAGATTGTCGGCAAGAGAGAGAGAGAGAGAACAGGAGTCCGGGAGAGGGGGAGGTCGCGTTTTATGCATCAAAGACTGATATAAACCATGTTTCGATATAAACTTGCATTCAAATATTTAAATTGGAGAACATGTTGTCTGCAATCCGCACATGAACGGATATATGCGTATATCAAACAAGTTCATTAATTTGACTTTCAACATGTTCATGGAGTACTATAATACTGTACAACATGCTACTCAATTGAGGTGTTCAATTTTGGATTTAGTTCACTATTTTGACCTAGTGAACGAGATATTTCATTGAATCGAGATATTTCATTTTGGGTTTGATTCGCATTTTTGAGTGGGTCAACTATTTTTCATATAGTAAATCGCTAGCAACGAGCATGTGAAAACACATTACTCCCGAGCATCATCTCTCCATCTAAAAAAGAAGTGGCAAGCTAATATTTCAAAATTTGATTCGAATGGACTTGGTAAGGTAGACGTGGATGCTCGTTCTCCCAAAATTTGAACGAACCGTTAAACATCCTCTTTGCTCGGTGGAATTCGCCCGAGCAAATAAATGGGAGACGCGAAATTACCGTCCTATGTGGGACACACATCAATTGGCCCTTTGTACATCGAGGGTAGGTTTATAACTTCATCCAAGTGCGCCTTCTCCTCGGTCGAAATGACATGTGCCGAATAATTCATAAACCATGGTCGGCAAAACACGCTCTCCTCGCCCGAAATAGCTCGCGCCCACTATTTCAAAACACTCTCTCCTTGCCCGAAATCGCTCGCGCCCACTATAGTTCAAAACACGCCCTCCTCGCCCGAAATCGCTCCCGCCCACTATTTGGGGAGAAGCAAAGTTACTCTACTATCCCCGACCCTTAGTACACAGACCCAAGCCGAGAATCCTAAAGGCAAGGATAGAACTGTCACTCCCCCTCACATTTCAGACAAATGCGTCCATAAGACATGGTTCCACTCCCCTACCAATCCCCTCCCCCATTCATACCTCGTGGGCGCCAAATCACCTTCTACCCGGGAAGCTCCCTTCTCCCGAGCCGTGAAACCTCAGCCCCACCTCCATGGCGCCCCCACCGCACCAATTTCACAGCCGCCTCCTCCCTAATGCCAGAGATGCTGTCCATTTGCCGTCGTGCACTGGGCCGTGTGCCTCTTACTCCGTGCTGCTCGTGCTGCCTCGACGACGGCCGCGTGAACCGTACCGGAGCCGATTCACCCACATCGTTGTTCACGGCGCCAGAGCGGCTCCAACTTCGGATCCGTCCAGAGTCCTGGTGCTGCTTCCCCGTAGCCGTCGACCGTCGTGACATCGTTGTTTCCCTGCCGCCGGTCGCCACCGCAACCGCGCCGGCCTCACCGACTCGGCACCTGGACGTGCCTACTTCACCATGCCGCCAGATAGGTCGCACCCTCATCTCAAATCACTTTATTTAGGCGTTAGTTGTCTGAATTTTTATTCTTGGACAATAGATTCCCAATGGGAAGAAGCACCCCTCGAGGCGGCAGAGCTCCTAGGCTGCCGGTTGGCTGGTGTCTAACGTAAGGGTGCGGGGCCGCAAGTTCGCCGCGGAAGCAGCGCTTAGATGGCTATCTTTTAGAGTTGCGTGGGTTGAAGGTACTGCCGCCGCCGGATCTGGATGACGGGGAGTCTTTGTGGATTGGCCTGGGGGCGGCGCAACCACAGCAGTGCGGTGGGGCGGGGAGCAGGGTTTTGGCCGGGGCCACAGACGGCGGAGGCAGGCTGCTCTGCCGTTGGTTGCTGGCTCTTCGGGGAAGATTCCAAACAGTGTCAGCCGGGAGGCACAAGACGGCCATCAAGCCATCCGGCGTAGATCGGACAGTACCAAAATAAAGTAAAATCGTGTGACCCCAATTTAGTCTTCAGTCAATAGACATGTGACCACTCTCGTACCTTGTTGTTGATCTCTTAGTGTATTTCTTCAGTTCAAAGAGATATGTCCTTCTTAACATTATGCGTTATCTGCATCTTCAGACAAACCATCTTCCGACTCACCACAGCTGCTCCAACAAGGGAAGCATACACCAGAAGGGAGCTATAGTCCCCACTCAACAGTTCCCTGCATTGAATGCGCGTGCCCGAACAACTGCAGGGCCATCGACAAGTCAGCACATGATGCTCACTCCTATGGATGGCAGCCAGATAGGTTGTACCCTCATCTTACTAGTGTGCAACATTTATGGCTTTGTTATTCATCTAAGCATGGAAAATAGATCATCACATTTCACTCTATATTCATGCTGATCTCTTACGGGTCTTGTTCAGGAGTTAACATTGTTCCATAGTTCAGCTAAGATACTTGTTCTCTAGGTAACGATGTTCCATAGTTATCATCCATCAGCCAATGCTATCCCACAGGCTGGTGATTATAGTATTATACCACTTCTAGTATTACCTATGTTGTTCTTCAATACTTTTGTGTGCCATCTAGTTAATCTCGAGTACAAACGATACATATTCTGTAGCTTTCATTTGTGTTCTCCCTTTAGTTTATGAGACCTGTTGCTACTAGTTAACCCCAGTCCTACTATTTATGTCGTCTTCTACAGGCACTCATTACATAAATCTAACTACTAGTTCTCTTCCATGCATGTAATATATAATTGCACACACTGATATATCCACAAGAACCTCGCGGAGCAATGTAAAGGCCAATAAACTTGATGTCAATGATACCCAATATGATGGAACATGTAAAGGCAGTTCTTCAGAAGACTTGCAGAAAGATGATGAATCATCTTCACCCCACAAGGTCCTTGCTCTAACTTGGCATGTCCTATGGGTACAACATGCATATAATTTCCTGGAGTGTATCTACTCTGTTGCAATGCCATGTGCTTAGCATGCTGATCATGCATGTAAATATGGCATGCCTTCCTGTTTTTCAGTACATATTCCATTCATGATAACATGTTTTCAAATTCAAGTACTGTCATTCTACTCTATCACAATGCCATCTGCTTAATTTGGACATCATGCTTCTGAATATCTTATGCATTGTTATTCATCAGTATGTACTTCATTTGTCTACCATACCATGTTTTTTACATTGAAATGATGTTCTAGTGCTCTGTTGCAATGCCATCTTAGTTTCCCAATCATACACGTGTATGTTGCCTTAGTTATTTTTGTACGTATTCCGCTAGCATACAGTTTTACATTCAACTAGTGTGTTTTTTTGCTGCGTTGTCCTGTCGTATCCCTAGCTCTTACACCATACTCCCTCCGTCCGGATTACATGTTGCCGAAATGGATAAAAAGGATGTATCTAGAACTGAAATACGCCTAGACCCATCCATTTTTTTCTGGATGGAGGGAATACATGTCAATATGTCATGCCTTTCTATTCTTCAGTACCTATTCCATCTCTCTATTGTAGCATGTTTTATAATTAAAGCACCATTCTTCTATACAATGCATGCAAGGGGAAGACGACTATGTTAGAATCTGAAGGGTTACAAACAAGGCCTTTGCAAAAGATCCAAATGCCAGGAGATAATAAACCAACTCCAGTTTTTATAGATACTGCTCCAGCATAGAGAAACCCAACTCCTACTGATAATAAGAAGATTCCAGTGGCCAAAGAACTAGTCCGCTCCAGTCCAGCAAAAATATGTCAACTCCATTCTAAGAAGCGTGTGCGTATCCTTGCATCATGAAATTTTATAGCATGATGATCATATTTTCTACATGTTTCTTACCCATCTCTCTTTTAGAAAATAAGCTTAACAGATAGAAGAATTTCTGCAATGGTATCGTTTATGAGGAAAGATTCTTGCAGGAATTCTCTGTGCTCCAATGTAGATGTAAGTACTTGTTGTATATCAATATTTTTACATAAGCATGTATTTTGTTAATCGGCGTGAATCCAACCTTTATCTAATCTAAATTTAGTTGTAGCAAAATGTATGATTAAAGGCCACAATGTTGTTTTTTGTAAGGAAAACTGCCTGGTAGTTTTGCATCCTGAGATGCATGAGTGTACTATCTCATATCAGTGGGTTTGAATACTTTGGTTCTGCAGTGGGTTTTCAATGTTTTTTTACTGTGTTGTCTTGTCGTATCCCTAGCTCTTACATCATACTCCGTCCGTCCGGATTACATGTCGCGGAAATGGATAAAACTGGGTGTATCTAGAACTGAAATACGCCTAGACCCATCCATTTATTTCCGGATGGAGGGAATACATGTCAATATGTCATGCCTTTATATTCTTCAGTACCTATTCCATCTGTGATGTAGCATGTTTTATAACTGAATCACCATTCTTCTATATAAGGCATGCAAGGGGAAGACGGCTATGTTAGAATCTGAAGGGTTACAAACAAGGTCTTTGCAAAAGATCCAAATGCCAGGAGATAATAAACTAACTCCATTTTTCATAGATACTGCTCCAGCACAGAGAAATCCAACTCCCCCTGATAATAAGCAGATTCCAGTGGCCAAAGAACTAGTCCGCTCCAGTCCAGCAAAAGAATGTCAACTCCATTCTAAGAAGCGTGTGTGTATCCTCGCATCATGAAATTTTATAGCATTCTGATCATATTTTCTACATGTTTCTTACCCATCTCTCTTTTAGAAAATAAGGTTAAACGATAGCAGACTTCCTCCATTGGGATCGTATTCGAGGAAAATATCTTGCAGGAATTCTCTGTGCTCCAATGCTGATGTAAGTACCTGTTGTATATCACTATATTTTTACATCAACATGTATTTTGTTAATCTGCGTGAATCTAACCTTTATCTGATCTAAAATTAGTTGTAGCAAAATGTTAAAGGCGCCAATGTTGATTTTTGTAAGGAAAACTGCCTGGTAGTTTTGCATACTGAGCTGCATGAGTGTACTATCTCATATCACGCACATTACTGAATTGTAGTGCTTCTCTGGTTGCCCATTCATTCATTGTGTCAATGTTGCTTTCGTATTACCTTACCTGGATGATGATAGCTATGCCAAATTGTGTTAATTTGGTGTAGGCTAGTTTCCCAAACGTTCGTTGTGTCAATGTTGCTTTCCTATTATCTGACTTGGCCAATGATAGCAATGCTAGTGTGTTAATTTTGTGCAGGCTGCTGAAGATAAGAAGACAAACTCTGAAAACAGCAAGGCAACCCCATTGTTTCTTTCCAGTAAATCTAGGCCAGGTAATATGGCAATAACTCATGATTAATCTGTTTGGTTCCCGTCCTAATTTATGTTATGATGCAGTGGTCAAGACACTCTCCACTATCAATAATACAAGCATGCCAAAATCACCATCTGAATCTGTTCAGTATCCTCTGTCTCGAATGCAACGGAATAAATGTATGTTTGTGAACCAAATAATGGCTGAAGCAATGATGGAAATGGTGGATGAATCAGAGGTGCAGAGTCGTGCGACACAACAACTGATCAATGTTTTCAGAGACAGTGTAGCAAAGCAGCAAGAACTTGCCCACATGCTTATGGGCGTCATCTGTGCTGAGGTTGCAGATTGTGACGTTGTAGATGGTTAGGTTCTGCTCATTTATTTGCACTGGCATCAATCTTTGATTGCCCGGTTGATGTAATTTCCTATAATATATGCTGGATGTGCAACGTTATTCCCTGTATGTCGTACCTTTGCTTGATCGGTTTTGGTCCTGTGCATAGTTGCTCGTCGTAATGGGCTCAAATTATCTAATTTGGCCTAAAGACATGTACGAACTTTAGTGGGCCCATTAAGTTAATGGGCCATTACTAGGCTGAAAGTTAATGGTCGGCCTGCCTCTTACCTCCCGGGTCGTTAATAGGCCGACATCGAAACGGGCAACAGGTGGGCCCAATTTATTTCACGGGCTGTTAACAGGCCATTACTAAGTTTGGGCTACATATGCCCAACTATACTGTAGGCCTTTAGTAGGCCGAAAGAGACAGCGGGCTTGTACTGGACCATGAAGAGCATGGGCCGCTAAGAGGCTGAAAGTCAGGTCGTATTGTAATTGGCCCAACTGTGTTGTGGGCCTTTAGCAGGCCAAAAGAGAAACCGAGCTGGTATTGGACCATGAAGGGCATGGGACGTTAAAAGGCCAAAACTAAGGTCTGACTACAAATGGTCCAACTCATTTATGGTCCGTTAACAGGCCGAAAGGCACACAGGGCCGGGAATTGGCCCAACACTTAAATGGGTCGATAAAAGGCCGAAACTCAGGCCCAACTACAAATGGCCCAACTGATTTATGGGCTGTCAACAGGCTAAAAGTGACACCGGGCCGGAAATTGGCCCAACACTTAAATGGGCCGCTAAAAGGCCGAAACTCAGGTCCGACTACAAATGGCCCATCAGATTTATGGGCCGTCAACAGGCTGAGAGACACACCAGGCCGGAAATTAGCCCAACATTTAAATGGGTCGCTAAATGGCGGAAAGATGTACATCCTGAAAATTGGCCCATCCATTGAATGGGACGTTAATAGGCCGAAATCTCATTGGGCCGATATTGAGCCCAAATATATAGCGGGCTCGAACTGACGATGGGTTGCAATGGTGTCAAATCTTTAACGGGCCATTGACAGGCCGAATTAGCACATCTCGTATGGGTCGTGGGCTTAAATGGACCTCACACAAGTAGGCCTTATATGGGCCGGCCTGCTATTTTTTACTGGGCCAGCCTTTTTCACCAGAATGGGCCACTGTTGGGTCGTGCCATGTGTCGACCTATCATAGGCGCCTCCTGTCCAATGAGTGGATGGCATCTATCCCAACGGTGAGGCAACACGTGTTTCCTGCGGCCAATGATGATTTTACACGTGGAAAATCCCCATTGGTCCGGGCTGTTAACGAGTTATCGGATCCAAAACCGGACCCGATACCTTAACGGCGTTCCGTTACGGTGGATGCCACGTGTCGGTCACCCTTGACGAAAGCACTTCTGTGACGCGCGATTTATCGTCAGGGAAGTGGACACTTCCGTGATGATAATTTTGGTAATGTCATGGAACACTTCTACGAAAGCACAAGTATGACTATATTGATTCTGTCATAAAATCTTCATGGATGTACATGCATGACAGAAAATGTGACCTACTGTGACAAACACGTATCATCACGGAAGTGTATTTTTTTGGAGTGAGAGCTTCTGCTGCAGTTCTATGCTACTCTTCACATTCGTGGCTACAACAGGGATCCGAAGACATGGATCCTCGAGTGGATGACAGGAGATGTGCACAATGAAGCCAAATCTCAAGACATCATCGAGCTTACCTCCCTGTCCACTCCAGGTGAACTGTATGAGCCTGGTTGTCAGCATCATAGAGAAGAACTGCAGAGCATTTTTCAGAGGCCTGAACCCAATATGAGTCAGATGCTCAGCATGATGAAGCCATTGCCTCAAGATGCAGAATATCCCAAGGAATTCTTTGTCAAGGACCTCGAGTACTTGCCACGCACAGTCTATCATATACTAAGGCGTACTCTATGGCCAATCAAGGGACATTCTTCTGAAGCCAAACTTGAAGGAGCGATGAAGACTTTGGTCTTCTATATTGTCAATGGCATCAGATTCAACTCCCAGGATTTCTTCATCGGACAACTTGCTGCATCTGGGATTGATCTGTTTGGTCTGAAGTTTTATGCTCCATGGGGGATGCGCCTGATCAAACTTCATTCTACTATCGACTATCAGCCTTCAGCATGCAACCATCTTGTTTTTTTGCATAAGGTTGATCTGTCAGTTGAAGCCATCTACCCCGAGCCTGCCAAGGAGCCTCTATATCTTCATAATGTTGATCATCAAAGCTTCACTCAGCCAATAGAAGGAGTTCATGTACCAACTGCTGCTATTCCTGCTTATCCTCTGGGTGGTAATGTATGTATGCCTCATCGAGCAAATATCGAAGCCACTGCCAGTACAATTGCTCAACGGCCTCGGAAGCGTTCTTGTGTACTCAATGACCGAGAGGTTCTTGTGGCCTTACATCAGAAGCAGGACAAACACCACGACTGGCTAAAGCGTCAGATGCATAGTCTCTTGGTGGATGTCAATCGCATTCGCAACCTGGCCACCAAGAACTCATTTGTTGCCCATAAGAATGCGCGGCGGTCCTGGAAGAGCCTCACTCTATTGTGTTCTGAAGACGATCTTCGTGCAGATGGCTTCACCGAGAGCTTCAAGTTTGATTCGAGGCCTCCACCAAATGCAAGTTGGCGCCTCACTCCATCTCTTGAAGATTCTGAATATTCATCTTCCACTGCAACTGTTGTTGCGAGTGTCGTTGATGAATAAGACGACACCACTTCACCGACCATGGCTACATTACATCTTGACACTGCATCAGGCCCTTCTGCACCACCAAACTCCAACGTCGACCCTGCTCCACCATCTGCTCCTTTTAGGAACGAGTATGTTTTATGTCTTCAAACCTTTTTTGGTCATTACTAACAAAAGGGGGAGAAGCATATGAGTTGATAGTCTTCAAGCGGGTCCTTATGGGTGGTTGCCTTAATTTGCCAAGTTTTTACAACTCTCGTCTTTTGATACATTTGGTCCTTTGAGTTGTAACACTTAAACTCGATGGTCGTCTGCTACTTTTTTTGCTACTCTATGTTGCGATGATAAATTCCGCATGAAGTCATTTTGCAGACGTCCATTTTCCATTATGCATATCATTATCTTCATTATCTTCACACTTGAAGATGGCCTCCACAAAGCAAAACCTGCCATGTGCATTGGCATTCAAAAGCAAATCATTTATATGCACATCTTCAGGGGGAGCCTCGTCATATGTATGAGGACAATACTCACAACACTAAACTTTCACATAATTTTATCCCCGTTGAAAACTTCACCCAGTTTGTCATCAATCACCAAAAAGGGGGAGATTGTAAGTGCATCTAGTGCCACTCCTAGTTGGTCTTGGAGTATTGACGACAAACTTGGTTGAGGGACTAATGTGTTTGTGAGAATTGCAGGATAACACAGGTAGTAGTCCCATATTGATTCAGTTTACCTACCAGAGATGACCCCTAAAAATGTGTGAACACATTGATGACAATGGTGGTCTGTGAAGATATTCACATTGAAGACTATGACAAGAGAAGACATCCAATGAAGACTATGGAGTGGGAAGACATAGTTGTTTCGTAGTTTCCTTTTCTTATTTGTTGAGTCAAAGGAACCACCTTACTGTTAAGTGGGGTCCAAGTGAACAAAGTCAGAGTGACTGAAGTGATGCTCAACCAAATCCTATGTCTTCAAACAAGGACAATGAGAGTAAATCTTATCTAGAGCTGGAAGAGTCAGCTTTACTTGTAGCCCAAGTAAAGCTGTCGTGTGTGTTTGAAATCTGACCGTTGGACACGTGTCAGTTCCTTAGTGACCCAGGGTCATTTTGGACAAATCAGGTCGGGTTGCCTCCTGGCTATAAATAGCCCACCCCTACACCATAAATTAGTGGCTGCTCAGATTTAGTGCACGACTTTTGTCGTTTGAGAGCAACCCACCTCCGAAGCCTTTGAGAGAGTAATCCTTGCGAGGACAAAGCGCAAAACACCCAGAGCTAAAGAGTGTTAGGCATCACTGAAGTCTTTCTGTCTGCATGCTCTAAAGACTTGTTGCACTTGAGGACTGTGAATCCTCCAGACGGTTAGGCATCGCGTTCTGAGCATCCAAAAGTCATTGTGGATTGCCGGTGAACAAAGTCTGTGAACGTTTGGAAGTCTCCCTTGAAGACTTACCAGAGTGATTGGGCGAGGACTAAGTGTTCTTAGCTCGAGCGGAATAAGGTGAAGATGCGGTCTTCTGAGTTGAATCTCAGCTTCCCTAACCAGACGTACAGTTGTCACAGCAACTCGAACTGGTCCAACAAATCCCTTGTCCTATCCGAGAAACTGGTTCTATCCTTCCTCTCTCTCTTTACTTACAGTTTGTCTTCGTGAAGTCCTTGCCCATTTGCCTGATCTAATTGACTTCATTGTGTGAAGATTGTTTACTGTTTGCTTCATACTATCTTCCATCCTGATCCATACTACCTAGCTGTTGATAGTCTTCGTGCTTTCACTACATTGCTTACTTGACTATGGCTTGTCTAGTGTAGTCTACCTTTCGTTGCATATCAATAGGTTCATTTCTATTGTTTGTCTTCAAAGCACCCATGTTTTGAAGACTTTCATAAAAATTGCCTATTCACCCCCCCCCCCTCTAGTCGAATACTAGCACTTTCAATAACCCTGTAGGGGTGTACTTCTTCACACACACTCTCACCACTTACCGCATGTACACGCCATGTATCTCGGCAACCTTCAAGCGGAAGCCTAGCGAGGGTGTCGGTCATGACCTAACTAACCACACAAGTCCCTAGTCCAGGTTTATCGCCTATTTAGGTTCCATCCGCAGGGAGTCCGGCCGAGGTTTCCACTACGGCCTCGAATGAAGTGTGCATGGTTCCCGAGGCACCAAATGGGCATCTCAGTACTCCGTGCCACGTACCTACCGCATCACAGCCCACCCCTAGGGTCAACCTTGTGCACGGCCTCCAGTATACTACAAACACCAGAAACTACTTGCAACTCCTGGACAATGGACAAGGGCGATTAATAAGCCGAGAGAGTCAATTAAAGATCCCAATGTGTGGTAGTAGTTGTTCATGGATCACAAACACAAAACTCAGTTCCTGAGGACGGTTTCAATGAGAGAACCCACCATGTACTCCTACATGGCCTCTCACCGCTACCTTTACCAAATCGTGTTCACACACTTAGCTCTCAACAGTAGGACACATTCACAACTTTCCAATTCATCCCCGATGAATCAGACCTAACACAACTCTAAGCAATAGCAGGCAGGATGAACAATCATGAATGAGTAGGCACATCATGGCTCAAACAAATCCTACTCATGCTAGTGGGTTTCATCTATTTACTATGGCAATGACACACCATGCAGAGGAAAGGGGTTCAACTACCACAGCATGTAACAGATGAATCGTTGTTGTCCTAATGCAGTAAAAGAGAGCAGGAGCGAGAGAGTGGGATTGTATCAGAATGAACAAGAGGGTTTAGCTTGCCTGACACTTCTGAAGATGATATAGCTCTTCATCGGTGTCATCGAACTCATCGTCGGAACATACGTCTACCTAGGGGGAACAACCACCGGCAATAAGAGGGAACACAATCAATGCAATGCAACAATATGATGCATGAAGGTGACATGGCAATATGCTATGATTTGAACTAATGTAGCTAGCTACGATTTAAATGAAGTTGGTTTAAACCCAAGATTCAAATTCAAACTCCATATGTGGATATTCAAATGTCATTTATTTGATTTGCCCTAAACAATAGTCATAAGTTGTTCTAACATGCATGAAAATGGTACAGATGGAAATATTGGATTTTTCTGATCATTTTTCATATATAAATTATTTCATTTGGAGTTACGGTTGAATTTATATGAATTTTTGAAGTTTATACTATTTTTTGGAATTTTCTGAATTAGTTTTAATCCAGAAAATCCTTTACTGCGTCAGCACGGTGTCAGCAAGTCAACTGAGGCTCACTAGGGTCAAACCTGACCAGTGGGTCCCACAGGTCAGTGTCACAGCGCTGGCTTGGGTCACTAACGGGTGGGGTCGGTCAAGGGTCACGTCAGCAAGGTCAACGATGTCGTGTGGGGCCACGGTGGTTAACTATAACTAAACATGAATTAAACTGGGGTTAATTAAGGGTGTGGGGCCCATGTGTTAGTGGGTCAGGGGGGTAATTAAGCCGGGTAATTGGTCCCTAATGACGATGCCACGTCATCATGTCAGAGACCAGCCGGCGGCGACCACATGACACAACAGGGGCTCGCCGGACTAGCGCTAGAGGCGTCGGTATAGCCCTTCCTCTTGCGCATCCAGAGGGCCAAGTGGGAGGTCGCGGGGTCACCGGAATCATGCCCGACGATGAGCTATGGCGGCGGCCAAAAACATGGCAC
The DNA here is from genome assembly GCF_002162155.2 of Triticum dicoccoides. Classification (NCBI taxonomy): domain Eukaryota; kingdom Viridiplantae; phylum Streptophyta; class Magnoliopsida; order Poales; family Poaceae; genus Triticum; species Triticum dicoccoides. The sequence continues at coordinate 436,862,325 of NC_041385.1, read as the reverse complement.
AATGGGGACGTCGCTGCGGTTGATACGTCTCCAACGTATCTATAATTTTTGATTGCTCCATGCTACTTTATCTACTGTTTTGGACTATATTGGGCTTTATTTTCCACTTTTATATTATTTTTGGGACTAACCTATTAACCGGAGGCCCAGCCCAGAATTGCTGTTTTTGCCTATTTTAGTGTTTCGAAGAAACGGAATATCAAACGGAGTCCAAACGGAATGAAACCTTCGGGAACGTGATTTTCTCACCGAACGTGATCCAGGAGACTTGGACCCTACTCCAAGAAGCAGAAGAGTCGGTCACGAGGGTGGGGGCGCGCCCCCCTCCCTCGTGGCCCCCCTGTTGCTCCACCGACGTACTCCTTCCTCCTATATATACCTACGTATCCCCAAACGATCAGAAGGGGAGCCAAAAGCCTAATTCCACCGCCGCAACCTTCTGTATCCACGAGATCCCATCTTGGGGCCTGTTCCGGAGCTCCTTCGAAGGGGGCATCCACCACGGAGGGCTTCTACATCAACACCATAGCCCCTCCGATGAAGTGTGAGTAGTTTACTTCAGACCTTCGGGTCCATAGCTAGTAGCTAGATGGCTTCTTCTCTCTTTTTGGATCTCAATACAATGTTCTCCCCCTCTCTCGTGGAGATCTATTCGATGTAATCTTCTTTTTGCGGTGTGTTTGTTGAGACCGATGAATTGTGGGTTTATGATCCAGCTTATCTATGAATAATATTTGAATCTTCTCTGAATTCTTTTATGTAATTGAGTTATCTTTGCAAGTCTCTTCGAATTATCCTTTTGGTTTGGCCAACTAGATTGGTAGTTCTTGCAATGGGAGAAGTGCTTAGCTTTGGGTTCAATCTTGCGGTGTCCTTTCCCAGTGACAGAAGGGGCAGCAAGGCACGTATTGTATTTTTGCCATCGAGGATAACAAGATGGTTTTTTTTATCATATTGCATGAATTTATCCCTCTACATCATGTCATCTTGCTTAAAGCATTACTCTGTTTTTAACTTAATACTCTAGATGCATGCTGGATAGCGGTCAATGAGTGGAGTAATAGTAGTAGATGCAGAATCGTTTCGATCTACTTGTCTCGGATGTGATTCCTATATACATGATCATACCTAGATATACTCATAACTATGCTCAATTCTGTCAATTGCTCAACAGTAATTTGTTCACCCACCGTAGAATAACTATGCTCTTGAGAGAAGCCACTAGTGAAACCTATGGCCCCCGGGTCTATTATCATCATATCAATCTCCATTACCTTATTACTTGCTTTGTTTTTACTTTGCCTTTTACTTTTTACTTTGCATCTATATACCAAAAATACCAAAAATATTATTTATCATCTCTATCAGATCTCACTCTCGTAAGTGACCATGAAGGGATTGACAACCCCTAATCGCGTTGGTTGCGAGGAGCTATCGTTTTGTGTAGGTACGAGGGACTTGTGCGTGGTCTCCTACTGGATTGATACCTTGGTTCTCAAAAACTGAGGGAAATACTTACGCTACTTTGCTACATCATCATCTCCTCTTCGGGGAAATCCAACGCAGTGCTCAAGAGGTAGCAGTGGTGCACGGGGAGGCCAAACGAGGGGTTCTACGGCTTCCTCAGGACCTGGCGAGCACGCAGGTGCTACGGGAATGAGTGGAGGAGCTCGGGAGCGTGAGGCTCGCTGGCCATGGCGTCGGTGGTGCACGAAAGCTTGCGGGGCATGACCACGGCGCGGGAATGGCGACGAAAATAGAGATGAAAAGAGGCGGTGCTCACAGCAAAGTCGTTGGGCTGCTCAGTGTGCTCAGGGAAGACCAGCGGGCGGTGAATCAACGACGGCAGTCTTCGGGCACCCGCGACGTAGATGATGGCGGGGACGGCGATGCAGTGCCCTGGGTCTTCAGATCTTCCACGTGAAGTCGAGGACGAGCCTCGCGGAGTGAATGGACACGGCAGCGAGGCGAGTTGTGCACGGTGGACGGGAGGACAAGGGATGGCGACGGGCACGTGCGTGCACGGGGGAGAGAGAGCAGCAGAGGAGGGAATGACCACGGGGAGAGTGAGGGAGTGAGCCAAGGAGTTGCGTGGCGTCGCGAGAGACATCCAGGGGAAGGAGGGGGCAGCCAGGCAGGGAGGAGGTGGCCGGTGTGCGTTGGGCAAATACCCTCTGCCTACTGTCGCAAGCTGGAAGAATACAAGGGGAGGAGGTGGGCTGGGCCAACAGTGTTGGGCCGCAGCTAGGCTGCCAGGTAGGCTCTCTCTCTTCTAATTACTATTTATGTTTCTGTTTTCTATTTCTGTTTTGTTTTATTACTTTGCCAATGTTTGCAAATTCAAATGAATTCCAAACAATGCCAAATATTCTCTTACCATTTTTATGTTGCTTCATGGACTTTTCCAATAGCAAACAAAATATTTCAAAGGCATTTGGAAATATATCCCATATATATTTGAGTATATTTCCAAATTCAAATAGAATAGTGATTTAAATTCAGTGCCCAAAATATTCCACAAAAATGTTCACTATTTTTGGTTTGGTCTCAAAGCCTTGCCAAAATTATCAAACATTGATGAAGGCATTTTGGGTTCATTGAATGAGATTTTAGGGTTCTTTACCCTTTATTAAAATTGTTTTTGAGGATTGAATATTCCTCAATTCAATTTTTTTCAATTTAAACATGATGCAACAACCAAGCTAGTCCTAAAGCTAGGGATGTGACAACTCACCCCCACTAAACAAGAATCTCGTCCCGAGATTCAAGACGTGAGGTAAGAATTATTCCCTTAAGTGGCAACAAGAATTACTTTTGATACAAAGATCATTGGAACTCTCTATACCAGCCTAAGGCAAAACACAATCAATCGTTTGGAGGAGTTCGAGGGAATGGCATACCCGGACTAGAATGGATGATGTGAACTACCGTGTTGAAGACAATGCAAAGGATGCTTTTTTTATCATCAGGAATGCATGGGACCCATGGTAAGCCCACTTTGAAGATGATCTTGAACAACAATTACTAAGAAGGGAAGCCCATGGTAAAATGGCACAATGGCGGGTGCAAGATGGGAACAAAATACAAATGTTGGGAATGATTCTAGTAACTGGGGAAAACTCAATAGCAGAGAGTGTTTCCACTGTTTGAAGGGTTATAGTATAATCGAAGAATCCTCATGGAGAAGATGGTCAAATAACTCAATCAAGATACTACAATGGTAGATCTTCCAGCTAGGTGTGTCGGCCAAACATCAACCTTTTTGGGACCTACATCATAGATCTTGGAAAAGTTCCAACCATCATATCTGCCTGAGATTCAGACCTGGTTGGTGTCAGAATATTCCCGACTCATCAAGTCTAGAAAGAAAAATGAAAGTTTGCAACATAAATCGAAGAGATGGTGTTGCGATATTCTCAGGGAAATGTACTATGGTAGTAAGCTCCAAAACATGAATGGGTTCTGCTACACACATGTGAACACACTATCCTAGACAAGCATGATCACGTAGTAGTCTTATAATAAAACACTACCAAGTTCAGGTGGGGAACCATCATCAAGGATATCGAAGTCCTTGCATAAGTCTAGCTCTTAAGAAGAAACTTCTTCTCCTTGAACAAATCAATCAGTGGCTTGGTGTGGTACGGAATACATATGGAATGGAGGTAATTAATCTACCAAACCATAGAATACTTTGCACATGCATGACCAACTTGGGATGGTTCCAGAGGAATCAAAACAAACCTTTCTCAAATTCATGGCGGGAACTTGCACTTGATGCACATGAACTTGGAGAAAGTTACTTCATACACCAAACATATACTTCTTGAACGAAACACGAAGGCATTGCTCACAAAGTTTCCAACACTAGCTGGATGTTCGACACGAATCATGGAAAGGATAAAATGCTGCTGATGGGCTAAAAAACAAGTCATCGGGATTTCCATAAAAATGGAATTCCATAATTATGTGAACAAGGTGATAGCACTGGTCAGACCAAAGGATGTAATGGTGTATGCTAGAGGGATCAACCACGAGTAAGACAACATTACGAATATTTTTGGTTCTGACATGATTTGACGAAACCCCACACTCAAATCAAGGTTTGAACAAGACAATAGATTCAAAAACTGATCAAGAGGACCAATCGATGAAGATATCATCTTCCTTCAACACACACAAACAAAAGATATCCCTTGAGATGAACTAAGTTAGTCAAGATTTTATCTTCCAACTCTCCAAGTTGTTGTTTTAGCTCAACCAACTAGCTCAGGGGTACCCCACACAGGATCTTGGAGAATGGCTAGTTTACAATAAACCAACTTATCATGAACTCCACATAACAGTCAGGGGACAACTTGGTGATACTTCTAAGAAAATAATTGGAAAATCACAAACCATCGATATGTTACTAACCTCGAGAAGAATCTTGCTTTCCAGGCAAGACGATATGATCAATGAGCAAGGGATTGACATAATCCTAACTCATTGAGCGCACTAGAAATAAAGACTAGGTAGCGCGAATAATCTTACAGTGGTGATTCAATAACCAACACGCTGTAGATGAGAATATTTTACTTTAACTACCAAGCAACGAAGTTGCTAGGAGTATTATTTTCACACATCGTAGTTCACTTGTCGGCATTATGGTTGTAACCAACACAGATACCGAGGAATGAAGAATGATGGAGAGAAGTATCACTGCATCAAGAATTCATAAGAGGGTCTGCAATTCTCATGACAATCCTGACATAAAGGGGGTAATACTCCAGGGTAGAATAGAACAAAAGCTAGATTGGCATTTTGATCTGCGGAATACAACTGCTTTGACCCAATCCAAGATATGGATGAGGTACCGGAGTTTGTTTCTCCTAAACATTCTGAAATAGGATGGCTTGACGAACCACAAGAGTAACAGGCATCGATGAACAAATGCACACATACTCTTGACTATCAACTGATGGACTAAGGTCGGAATACTACCGAAGAGAAACAACTCAAAGGAACATATGATTTTGTGAGTTGTGGACGCATGGATTAGCATGTCGAACGAGTTCAACATATTTCTTTTGGGTAACCCATGCAGAAAAGTAGAATTGGCAGAGTCTCGGCCATAATGGAGAACTCATCAAGGCACTTTTGTTATGATCTCTCAGTTTGAGAGAACTTTTGCCATGATGGTTCATGGTATTGGAAGAATGATATACCGCGGACCTTGAGGGCTATCACAAAGGTTACAAATATCCTAAAGGAATGAGCAAACACTATCAATATGAGGTAGGTGGAGTGAATATTGGGTTCAAGAACCCAGGAATAGAGTGCCTACTAACTAAATGGCATCACAGGATGCTTTCAAGAATGACGGCCAGAATTATCACACTAGGAACAAAAAACATGGCTAGTTTAATAGGTGATTCTCTAAGACACCTAGAGTCATAATAATATCTTCAAAATATATGTCGAGGCAATGGAGTACCTCAACTCGGCAATTAGTGTGGTTAATCTGGCCCAAGAGGACATCGAAAACAAAAGGAAAGGATTTTGCAAATGCATCAGATTGTTTAGAAACTTGGGATGACTCGGACAGCATAACGGCTGTAAATGCACAAAATATTTGAGACATCTTGCGAAAATGGTGGTATAACCACTTAACATCACAATATCAAGGTTCTAAGGCCAACTATGAACACACGGAAGTGGTAGAAACTGAACTGAGACTTGAATCGATCTTTGCTATAAGTCTACGGATTAGTAACACGTGATCCTGATAAAAAGAAGAGAAGGCCTAGTTCCTTAACACCGTAGGAAAGATAGGATGACTCGGATAAGAAGGGCATAAGGTAAAGGAGTAAAAAGAGCCTTATGTTCCCATCCACAATCAATTCCCTTATATAACTAAAGAATTTCTAGACTCGACTTCGACCAGTTTGGCTTGGTAATCCTACATGCAGTCAGGCTCTGATACCAAAGCTGTCAGGACCCCGATCCTAAGTCACACCGATCTAGCATGTAACACATCATATCACCTTGCAGCCTCACGCACGGTATTCCCACGGGTGCCACCTTACTTGGCACGGGACCATTTACGCCTTTTGGTTCACGTATATGATAGTGCCGCTAGCATCCATATGACAGAGAACCCGAGCCGACATGACTAGTCATAAACCCAAGTTGGTGCTAACTTATAGGAACATGCATACATGACCCAGCAACGAACATGTCGATCATCAACGTATGAACCCAAGTTGTAGCAAGCTACAAGGACTTAAAGGAACAACGCGTGACATTTCCCCGAAGGGACAAACACAGGAACAAAGGACACATGTCGGCCAGCCTAAGTGTTCCAGAGCAGTAGCAAGGTACCATGGCTCGGTGGAAGCACTAGGATACATTTCCCCATAAGAGAGGCTACGAAGAATAAACAACTAGGTTGTCGGATCCCACACATACCAAGAATTTCAAAACATACACACAATATGCTCGATATGTGCAAATACAACATAGCATCACAACAAAACTCTATGACTCAAGTATTTATTCAATAGGCTCCGAGGAGCCAGATATTATAAACATGGGTCACATGACCCGACATATATAGCATACAGACAATGGAAGCATAACATGTCTGAGTACAGACAAGTACAAATGAAAAAGGCTGAGAAGCCTAACTATCTACAAGACCCTCCAAAGGGTACAAGATCGTAGCTGAGGTAACAAGCTAAACGCCAAATTCCACGCGGAACTACTAGTGAGACTGAAGTCTATTTGCAAAAACATAAATTAAGCAAATGTGAGTACAAATGTACCCAGCAAGGCTTACATTAGAACTAGCTACATATGCATCAGTATCAACAAAAGGGGTGGTGGAGTTTGACTGCAGCAAGCCAGCTTTGACTCGGTGGCTATCCTGAACTATGACTGCAAGTAACTCTTTTTAGGTGGGGCACACAAGTCCACATATTCACCATATCAATACACCACTATGGATCCGCTCCCGTCTCCCTACAAGAACGTCATCCATAGCACTTACGCTTATCTTACGTGTTTTAGAGTATCCAGTTTCACTTGTCTATGAACTGTATAGGCAAACTAGAAGTCGTTTACCTCGGACGCGGCTATTCGTATAAATCATTTATAACCCTGCAGGGGTGTACTTATTCACACGCGCTCTCTCCACTTACTGCCATGTACATGTCAGGTGTATCGGCAACCTTCAAGTGGAAGCCTGGCGAGGGTGTCGGCCACGACCTGACTAACCACACAAGTCCCTAGTCCAGATTTATCGGCTATTCAGGTTCCATCTGCAGGGAGTCCGGTCGAGGTTTCCACTATGGGCCTGAACGATGTGTGCAGGGTTCCTGAGGCACCAACGAGCGTCTCGGTACACCATGCCACATACCTACCGCATCACAGCCCACCCCTAGGGTCAGCGTTGTGCACGACCTCCAGTATACTACAAACACCATAAACTACTTGCAACTCCCGGACAAAGGACAAGGGCGATTATTAAGCCGAGAGAGTCAATTAAGGATCCCAATGTGTAGTAGTAGTTGTTCATGGATCACAAACACATAACTCAGTTCCTGAGGACGGTTTCAATGAGACAACCCACCATGTACTCCTACATGGCCTCTCACCGCTACCTTTACCAAATCGTGTTCACACACTTAGCTCTCAACAGTAGGACACGTTCACAACTTTCCGATTCATCCCCGATGAATTAGACCTGACACAACTCCACTCAATAGCAGGCAGGATGAACAATCATGAATTGGTAGGCACATCATGGCTCAAACAAATCCTACTCATGCTAGTGGGTTTCATCTATTTACTGTGGCAATGACAGGTCATGCAGAGGAAAGGGGTTCAACTACCGCATCATGTAATAGATGAATTGTTGTTATCCTAATGCAGTAAAATATTGCAGGAGCACGAGAGTGCGGTTGTATCGGAACGAACAAGGGGGTATAGCTCTTCATCAGTGTCATCAAACTCATCGTCAGAACATACCTCTACTGAGGGGAAACAACCACCGACAACTAGAGGGAACACAATCAATACAATGCAACAATATGATGCATGAATGTGACATGGCAATATGATGTGATTTGAACTAATGTAGCTAGCAACAACTTAAATGAAGTTGGTTTGAACCCAAGATTCAAATTCAAACTCCATATGTGGATATTCAAATACCATTTATTTGATTTTCCCTAAACAGTAGTCATAACTTGTTCTAACATGCATGAAAACGGTATAGATGGAAAGATTGGATTTTTTTGATCATTTTCATATATAAATTATTTCATTTGGAGTTACGGTTGAATTTATATGAAAATTTGAAGTTTATATTATTTTTTGGAATTTTCTGAATTAGTTTTAATCCAGATAATCATTTACTGCGTCAGCATGATGTCAGCATGGTGTCAACAAGTCAACTAAGGCTAACCAGGGTCAAACCTGACCCACTGGTCAGCATCATAACACTAGCTTGGGTCACTAACGGGTGGGGCCGGTCAAGGGCCACGTCAGCAAGGTCAACACTGATGCGTGGGGCCATAGTGGTTAACTATCACTAAACATGAATTAAACTGCGGTTAATTAAGGGCATGGGGCCCATGTGTTAGTAGGCCAGGGGGTAATGAAGCTGGGTAATTACTCCCTAATGACGGTGCCACATCATCACGACGGAGACCAGCTGGCGGCGACCGCAGGACAGAGCGGGTCCACACCGGACTTGCGCTAGAGGCATCGGCTTAGCACGCTGAGGGCACCAGGGCATAGCCCTTGCTCTTGTGCATCTAGAGGGCCAAGTGGGAGGTCACGGGGTCACTGGAATCGTGCCCGATGACGAGCTATGGCCGCGGCCGAAAACATGGCACGAGGCAGACGTCTTTGCGGTGCACGGGGAGGCCAAACGAGGGGTTCTACGGCTTCCTTAGGACCTAGCGAGCACGCGGGTGCTACGGGAATGAGTGGAGGAGCTCGGGAGTGCGAGGCTCACCGGTCATGGTGGCGGCGGTGCACGGAAGCTTGCGGGGCATGGCTACGGCGCGGTAACGACGACAAAACAGAGGCAAAAATAGGCGGTGCTCACAATGAAGTTGTTGGGCTGCTCAATGTTCTCGGGGAAGACCAGCTGGTGGCGAATCGACGACCGGTCTTCAGGCACCAGCGACATAGATGATGGCGGGGACGACGATGCGGTGCCCCCGGGCTTTGGATCTTCCACGTGAAGTCGAAGACGAGCCTCGCAGAGCGACTGGATACGGCAGCGAGGCGAGTTGTGCATGGTGGACGCAAGGACAGCGAATGGCGGCGACGGGCATGTGCGGACACGAGGAGGAGGGAGCGGCAGAGGAGGGGATGAGCACGGGGAGAGTGTGGGAATGAGCCAGGGAGCTACGTGGCGTCGTGAGGGACATCCAAGGGGAGGCGGCAACCAGGCAGGGAGGAGGTGGCCGGCGTGCGGCGGGCACACGCCCTCTGCCTATTGTCGCAAGCTGGAAGAAGACAAGGGGAGGAGGTGGGCTGGGCCAATAGTGTTGGGCCACAGCTGGGCCGCCAGGTTGGCTCTCTCTCTTCTAATTACTGTTTCTGTTTCTGTTTTCTATTTCTATTTTGTTTTATTACTTTGCCACTGTTTGCGAATTCAAATGAATTCCAAACAATGCCAAATATTCTCTGACCATTTTTATGTTGCTTCATGGACTTTTCCAATATCACACAAAATATATCCCGTATATATTTGAGTATATTTCCAAATTCAAATAGAATAGTGATTTAAATTTAGTGCCGAAAATATTTGCACAAAAATGTTCACTATTTTTGGTTTGATCTCAAAGCCTTGCCAAAATTATCAAACATTGATGAAGGCATTTTGGGTTCATCGAATGAGATATTAGGGTTCTTTGCCCTTTATTAAAAAAATTGAGGCTTTGAATATTCCTCAATTCAAGTTTCTTCAATTTAAACATGATGCAACAACCAAGCTAGTCCTAGTACAAGGTAAAGCTGGATGTGACACTTCCGATGCTAGCCTGCTCCAATCCTTGTACGAAATTGAGAACGCATCTAAAGAACCAACCAAATCGATGTAATACATGGGAGCAACAAATCCCCAAATCGAGAAAAGACATATCAATACGCCTTGATCCTTATCGAATCATCACCTGAGTGTCTACTATGTGGGGGTGACGAGGGAGAGAGCAGTGGAAGAGATGTTGAGCTATTGACTGAGCAGTATGAGCACAACATTCACCGGAGAGGCACGAAATGAGTGACTAAGAGCATCTCCAGCCGCGCCCCCAACAGGCTCCCAGGGCGACTTTTTGGGTGCCGGCGCCGATAAAAAGCCCCAGTCGCGCCCCAAGGCACCGAAATCTGCTGGCTCAGCTAGTTTTTGAGCCCGGCGAACCCAGGCCAAAACCAGCGCGCTGGGGGCGCTCAGGGACTCCGGGGGAAGGGGAAAACACGCATGGGCCATACTGTCAGGCGAAAAGTCAAGTAAATCATCCAGATTCGCCCCCACCCCCGCGCGCTCGGCCGCCACCCTACTGATACCAGTGCCGCCCACCACCCAACACCGCTAGATAGGCCATTCCCCGCCAAAAAGGAGAGAAGGTTTCGCCACGGCAACCTCTTCACCACCTCCCGGGCGAGTTTTCCAGTGCCCCAACCATGCAGGGCGGCATACCGGCGGCTGTGCACCTACGACGCCAGCCAGGTGTTCGGTGATTTGTCCGTTTGGCTCAGGGATGGACTCAGACGACGAGGAGGCGCTCGCAGTGTTGCTGGAGGAGGAAGCCGAAGCAGACGTCCAGGAGGAGGAGCATCTCATGGTCGCCGCCCTCGCCGGCCTGCTCGCAAATGAAAAGCCACAGCGAGGTGGCTCGGCGCCGGGGCGGCTGAAAGCAAAAGAACCGGCATCGTCTGGAAGGCTACTGCATGCTCTACTCCGACTACTTTGCCGACGCTCCATTGCACGACGATAAAACATTTTGGCGCCGTTATCGGATGAGCCAAAAGATTTTCCTCAGGATTGTGAATTCCCATCTGGGAGACAGCTACTTTAAGTGCAAGAAGGATTGTAATGGCACACTTGGATACCTCAATCCAGAAGTGCACGACAGCTATGAGGATGCTTGCATACGGAGTTCCCGGTGATTTACTCGATGACTATGGGCGCATGGCCGAGTCCACGACCATTGAGTGTTTCTACAAGTTCTGCAAGGCAGTGGTGGCAGTGTTTGGACCGCAATACTTGTGATCACCCAATGTTGAAGACATTGCTCGGATCCTAGCACAGAATGCAACAAGAGGATTTCCTGGGATGCTTGGAAGCATCGACTGCATGCATTGAAAATGGAAGAACTGTCCATTTGCTTGGCAAGGGATGTACAAAGGCGCCAAAGGCGGTTGTAGTGTGGTACTTGAGGCAGTGGCCACACAGGACCTCTGGATTTGGCACTCTTTCTTTGGGATGCCAGGAACTCACAATGACATCAACGTCCTGCAGTGTTCCCCTATTTTTGCCAACCTTGTTGAAGGTCATTCTCCTCTGGTGAACTTCGAGTTCAATGGGCGACACTACAACAAGGGGTACTACCTAGCTGATGGCATCTATCCGAGATGGTCTACATTTGTGAACACTATCTCAAACTCTATGCCAGGAGGCAAGAACTCCCACTTTGCGAAGGTTTAGGAGGCTTGCAGGAAGGATGTCGAGCGGGCATTTGGTATGCTCCAATCTCGATTTGTTGTTTTCCGGTACCCTGCTCAGACCTGGTCAAAAGATCAAATGTGGGAGATCATGACTTGTTGTGTCATCTTGCACAACATGATCATTGAGAGCGAGCAGGAAGAGCTAGTGTTTGACACTAAACCATATTACAGGCAGGGTCATCTTGCGCAAGTTGATCACCAGCTACCGGCAACCTGGACTACCTTCCTCAATATGCGTCAGGAGATCCGAGACCCGCAGATGCATCAACAACTGCAACACGATCTGGTGGAGCACCTATGGAGGCTCAAGGGCAACGCCTAGCTCGAGTATGATGAAATAAGAGTTTTTATTTGTTGAACTTAATTTCTATTGAATTATTTGTTGTTGAACTTTTTGATTCTACTGATTTTTGGTAATGAACTACGTGATAAAAAAATTACTTGTGTTGAATTTGCGCCCAAACACGGCGAACAATGTCCGATTTGCGCCGATATCAGGCCGATTTGTTGCTGAAACTAGGCCGAAAAGCAGGCGCTTTACGAAACAGATGGGCCTATATCGGCGCCTGGGGGCGACTTGGGGGCGACGGCTGGGAACCCAATCGCCTCCAACGCCGATTTTTGCACCGGGGCTCGCGCTGAGGCGGTGATTTTCAAGCCTCCTAAGGGGCCAACGGCTGGAGATGCTCTAAATCTTTGAATAGCATACACCACGAGATATCAACAAGATTGCAATAGGTGTTAACTGCATCGTCGGATCAGCAAACACATCAAAAATGGATGCAAAATGGCAAGCTGTAATTAGCTTGTGACCTTTTCATCGCACGGGTTCTAAGTTTGCAACGCGAGCGTAGCACTTTGAGAGTTTTAAACCACGCACAACATGTGTCCCAACATCGCCAAAAAAAACATGTGTCCCAAATTTGCAGAGCGTGGCGAACTAACCTGTTGTTGGATGGTTAGAGGACAGTGGTATCCCTAGTCCACGAGAGTTCAAGTCCTATACTTGACATCGGTGCTCACATTTTTCTGGATTTACTTCAGGTCTTCCAGCGCTGTGCATTTAATGGTAGTGGACGTTCTCGTTGACTACAAAGGCATTTGTGGAGACTTTATCGATCTCAAGATGATGTGTCAGCTCGGTCTCTCGGAGGTGCTCATAGAGGTAGGTTATGTGTGCGTGCATTCATAAAGATGAGTGTATGTATGTATGAGCATTTGCGTCTACCTGTGTTGAAAAAACATTAGTGCGGCGTAGAGCTCCATATATGCCATAAATATGTAAGGTTGTCTCCAAAGCGGACCCTTAAACCGCCCACAACCGTCTGAACTACATGATCCGGACATGTTAAGCCATCCAACGCGGGTCTATATTGGTCCGCCGAGCGGTCTGGATGTACTTTTCCTGGCAAACCAAAGATAAATTGATGGGGTGGTGAGCTTTGCGGGAGTCCAGAAAACAGCCACGTAGGATTCCGACACCTTTGGCCCACCCAAAACCCCTCCCGGACCTCGCGCCTCCATCCTCCCATTTTCTCTCATTCAGTTTATCTCGCTTGCCTCTGCTGCTGCTCCACCACCCCGGCCACCATGCCACACCCCTGTTGAAACTCGACGAGTCCGTTACCTCAAATAGTACCCACCCGAGCTCCATGCTGCTTCTCCTCTGCCGTCATTTTTTTTCACACCTGTCCTCCGCCCGCCGCGCAAGTACCATCCGCTCCTATGATACTCACCATGCCTGGCAATTGTTCGATGAATTGCCCGAGCTAATTTTTTGTCCCTTCTAGTTCGAAGCAATGGATTCCGGTATGGAGTACATATATGAGCACTATTTGAGTCGTTTGACTCATCCGACGTGGAGGACTACATGGCTGCAATGTGGATGATGCAAGCGTTGCTTGCAGACGAGGAGCGTGCGGAGGAGCATGTTCCCAATTTCAAGGGATCGATCAAGGGGCATCGAGTGCTCAACCACAACAGGGCACATGGCCATTTGACTCTGATGGATGACTACTTTGCCCCCGTTCCCTCTTCGCTAACAATTTAGTTGGCGATTCTAGATACGCAAAAATGTCTTCTATCGTCTCTACCATGGCATCTAGTCCTTTGACGACTACTTCATCTTGAAGAAGGGCGACATGGGAAGGATTGGGTTCTCTGGTTACCAGAAGTGCATGGCCCACCGCAGATGCTTACATATGGCACGACCGCTGATTCCTGGGACGAGTACCGACGGATGTATGAGAGCACAAGCGGAGATGCCATGGTCGGGTTTGCAACTGCCGTGGTCGAGGTGTTTGGACCTCAGTACCTGAGAGAACCAACTTTGGCAGACACCAAGAGGCTCTTGGAAATCTCGGAAGCAAGAGGGTGGCAAGGTTTGCCCGGATCTCATGACTACATGCATTGGAAATGGAAGAACTGCCCGAAACTTTATAAGGGCAATACCAGGATCATGTTAAGAATCCCACCATCATTCTTGAAGCAGTTGCATCACGTGATCTTTGGATTTGACACGCTTTTTCTTTGGCATATCCGGGTCTCTCAATGACATCAATGTGCGATAGCGATCAACATTCTTTGCTAGGCTGGCTGAAGGATAAGCTCCTCCTTGTCACTATACTGTCAATGGGCATTAGTACAACATGGGCTACTATCCGGTTGACGGTATCTATCCTCCGTGAGCTACCTCTGTCAACACCATCTCTAACCCAGTTGGCCAGAAAAAGTATCTCTTTGCCCAAAGACAGGAAGCAGCTGGAAAGGATGTTGAGAGAGCATTTGAAGTTTTGCAGGTGCTTTTTGCAATTGTTTGTAGACCTGCTAAACAATGGGATCCGGAGACCTTGTAAGAGGTGATGACCTAAGTGTGATCATGCACAACATAATCATGGAGGATGAGGGTGAGGATGCTGCCGCATCTCTTGAATTTTAGAACATGGGTGATTCTATCAAACTTTCTTACCAGAATCCGGACACATTTGAAGAGTTTATGCAAATGCATCAACAAATTCGGCATCGAGCAACTCACGAGTAACCGAAGAAACATCTGATTGAGCATCTATGGGCGGTTAAGGGGGACAATAATGTTGGAGTTTAATATTAAAAAAATTCTAATTAGAACTATTGTTGCACCTAAAATTTTGAACTATTTTAGAGTACACATGCATCTATTTGAATCGTGCGGGTTGCGAGTGAGTTTGACTACTCATCACAATCTACTCATCACTCGTGACCCTGTTTGTGAATTGTGACCCGACTCTCTCGAGTACTAGTATGTTCTCAGGCCAACCCCAGCGCACGGCCCCATCTTATCCGGGTGCATCCATTTGGGGTAGAACGGACGAATAGCGCGGCCCAACGCGCGGCCCCAAACGAACAAATGTCTGGATTCCGTCCATTTTCGACCCATCCCCGGCCCAAACTTGCGCCAAGTTTGGGGTGAAATGGACATCACGCGGACGGGCTTGCCACACGCCCTTGTCCA